>NW_024609884.1:84558589-85056427 GCF_016920785.2 Ixodes scapularis
GTAGGTCATCTAAGGCACATATTCAGTGGCGGATCCAAGGGGGAGGGGAGGGCGGGGGGGGGGGGGGCGGCCGCCCCGCCCAAACGAAGTTGAACCCCCCCCCCCCTCCCCCTTCTTGGAAGGCAATTTGCCATTGGTGGGCCCCCCGGTGCACAAGAAAGAATGGGAGAATAGTATCCTTACAAATTTTCCGCCAACCCCCCCCCCCCCCCCCCCCCCCCCGCCCCCTTCCCCCAAAATGGAGTTCCGGATCCGTCCCTGCACACATTCAATATTAAATATGGAAAAGAATAGGAACCCCATTTTTTTGTGGCTTCCAAAAAGCTGCAAATATGTTGATTAAAAAAATTTTGCACAGATCACAGTAAGTATATTCACTGTGTCATTCTCAATATGGCAACGTACCGAGGGCTGGTTGACGCAATGGTGGCACACGACGGACGTGAAGCCACTACTTCGGAACTGTCGTTCGGGATACCGGTAAATCAATCTTCTACAGCCGTTGCAACTCAAAAAGGTATGGCGAAGGAAAGGAAGGCTGAGGAGGAGGAAGCAGATGGAACGCTGGAGAAAAGAGGGGAAACCTCTCTAGTGTTCTGTCTGCTTCCTCCTCCCTGGCCCTCCTTTCCCTCACCTACCTTCTTGAGTTAAATGGACTATAGTGCAGAACAGCGAGTGGAAGGGATATAAGTGCAAAACAATTGCACGACAAACGGTGCATGCAACTTGGTAGTCGTCTGCTTCACATGCCTAAAGGGCGAAACACATGTACGACGAAACCTTCCGATCCGACGTGCGGACTGCCGGAATGACCTTGGGGGCCGAGGGTTTTCGTAGCATCGGAGAGCGTTGAAAACCCTCGCCTCCGACCGTCGTATTGCGCGGTCGGACGTCGGATCGGACGGTTTCGTCGTACATGTGTTTCGCGCTTAAGAACGGGAAAAAAAACTGGGTAAGTAGGGATAGCCACATAACTACCGGCCAACTGCCTCCTCCTCCACTTTCCCCCTTGGTACACGTAGTCGACCATGAATCTCCGAGTTCATGTTTCGGATTTGGAGCAGTGAGTTTCTTGCTTTATTAAAAAGATACGTGACTCGGCAGGAAAATATTGAGTAGTGTCCTAACACCATGCAAGTGGTAGGCTGTATTAAAATTTCGACAAAGGAGGAACGGCAGATCATCTGCCGATGACCTGCTCTTTCGGTGGTCTGAAGACAGTCCGATGTGTGTGGCGACATAGGTCCATGGCTGCAGCGACTCCGCGCTGCTGTGGACCTATGCAAGGAACTATGCCTTATATACAAAGGTGCAACCTTAACATACTAACTTCTTTGTGACACAGCGGTGTCACTTATAGACCAGAAAATGTGGTATTTCGAAGTATGGAAGTATGTGCTCATCTGACTGAACAAAGAAACATCTTTTTTCCTTGTAGACAAAGGTGAAGCTAATCCTTCTTTTCGTGAAATCCAGTCAGTATTTTTGAATTTGTGATTATGACTGTTTTCAGCTAAAGAAGTGTTCTGAATTTTTATATATATATATATATATATATATATATATATATATATATATATATATTATATATATATATATATTAGATATTGTGTGTAGTTTTATAAATATCGCTTGGGGGGGGGGGGGGGGGGGGGGGGGGGGCTCAGAGTTTGGTGTCTGGCATCTACGGCAAAACCGAAACTATCTGCTAGAGAGATGGCAACACTGATCGTCAGCCGTATGGCCCGCGACGTGACCTCACAAGGGTTCTGCGATACGCGGTAGAACCAAACGACTGTAGCTCCACCCAACGTTACTAGATTACCTCAGTTGTGGAACTCCCGGGGAAGGGGTTTCTCTCCTGAATAATGAATAATGAAAAGAACGTCGAGAGAACGGGATTTGCCTTGGGGCGAGCTATCCTCTCAAAAGAGGGGGGGAGGGGGGGGGGGGGGAGGAAGGGGGCCAAAGCTGCTGTGTGGGTCCGGCAACCAGGTGGAAGAAATGTCAAACGGCGACCTCGGATGCGAGAACGGGCACGTCAGAGAATTTGAAAATGGCCTTCCCGGTTGTGGTCTCGTGCTGCTTGATGAGCTGGACGACCCAGTGCGGTCTACTGGCTTTAGAAGGTGACTTGGATGAGGAAAACTCGTTTTGCTCCTAAATTCTAGAAGCATTCTGAAACGTGACTTCTGCCCAGAAATAAAAACATGAAAAACTACGAGGGCACTAAGCTTTCTCCTATGATGTGAGAATGGGTGAGCAATACCTTTGGCCGAGTTATGTTGGCGCAACGGATAGCGCGCTAGTTTCACTGTCAAGACGGCCCGGGCAGGAAATATTTTTTTTTTTCGTTTATTTTTTGTTTAATCACGTGACCAGAGTTTTTTTTTGTTTGTTTTTTGTTTACGCTTTCTTTTGCAAAAAAAAAAAAAAAAAAAACTCTGCACCTATTTCGCGTTATTTCGGCTTTAGCGAATTTTTTTTTTTTTCGTTTGTATTTTAAGTTACCATTACCACCCTGGCTTGCGATTCCCATAGACAATTTTGTCCAGCAACCAGTTTGGGAATGACGAGGCTAAATTTGTTATAATTTTTTTTAGGTCTGAGCAGAATTTGGGCCTCGTTATCCGTCGGTCTCTGTGATAGGCTGTTCAAGTATCCTTTGGGGACGACAGGCATTTTTACACGACAGGCATTTTTAGAGAGCATGTGTGTCGACCAAAGTGAACATTGCTGAAGCGCCTCTAGTGTGATTTTGGCCGTAAATAACTGGAGACCCCGGGCTCTGTATGTATGTCATACAGAGCCCGGGGTTCATAGCTCTGTATGAAACCTTTCTGGTTTCATACAGAGCTGTGAAGGCCGGAAGGGACGAATCCTAGCTGAGTCAAACAACCGGCTTGCAAACGCAATCGTGTTGATAATAGCGCCAAGGAGTTTGTATGACTGGCGGTG
Source organism: Ixodes scapularis (assembly GCF_016920785.2). Classification (NCBI taxonomy): domain Eukaryota; kingdom Metazoa; phylum Arthropoda; class Arachnida; order Ixodida; family Ixodidae; genus Ixodes; species Ixodes scapularis. Next base: position 84,561,548 of record NW_024609884.1, read on the forward strand.
TGCAAAAAGAGGGAAGTCACGGAGGATTATATATGCTTATAATGCAATTAAATGCAAAGGGTGCGGGCGAGCTGGACATGAATGACGAAAAATAATCTCTGGAGAAGGGGAACAAGAGGGACAAACAAATCTCCAAACACAGCTAGGTGACTGGTGCGCGACCGAAAAAATCCGCCTGGTCCGGGTATCGAACCCGGGACCTCTCCATTACAGGTGGAGCGCTCTACCAACTGAGCTAACCAGGGGTTAGACGTCAGTAGAGCAAACGGGTTTTATCAGCTGCCACCAGTCTAACACCAACAAGGGTGCAGCTTGCAATTTAAGGTTATGATTATAATGCAATTAAATGCGAACGTATAAGCGAGCTGGACACGTGCCATCACGGTCGCGCACCAGTCACCTAGCTGTGTTTGGAGATTTGTGTTTGTCCTTTGTCCCTCTTGTTCACCTTGTCCAGGGATTATTTTCGTAGTCTATGCTTTTGCCTAGTCACCTCGCGAACGGTTGGGTATATTGGCTGCAGAGATCCATTTCGCTTTGTTTTATTACCGTGATTATATTTTTATTTCTGTGTTCGTAATTTCACAGATAGAACAAAATCGCTTTTCTCGTGTGACGTCACGGCGGGGAAACAGAAATCAATCAGAGTACCGAAACTGTAGCGACAAACCGTGCGATCGTGACCGAAAACGTCAATGCCTGTGCAACGTAAATATTGCACAAACTGCCGTTACTTGTATTCGTATTGCATCGTGAGGGAACGACTGGGCTAGGAATAGGGAGAATGGGTGCGTGTGTGTGTGTGTGTGGGGGGGGGGGGGGGGGGGGGGGAGGGGGGATTTGTTGAAGTTCGATTCAACAAATCGAGCTTCAACGAATGCGGTAGTGTTGAATTTACTCAACCAGCTATATGAGTTTTCAGATGGAGTATAGAACGGTATATACCTTCCAAGTATGAGAATCGTGTTCTGCCACTGCAGTGGTACCTCAGCTAGATTGAAAAAGCAGAATCCGCGTTGCAAAAGGAAACGTTTACGGTGACTGGAGCCGCTCCCGCACCGAATCATGTTTCACGTAAGCATAATCTTGGGTTCGATGCACGACGAGGGGTCTTCAATCAAAAAAAAATATTTTGATCACGATTATTTGCAGCGCTAAAAAATTGAAAGCCAAGCAGTGAAGACAACGGTGTTCTTATAAATGTTATATACATTTTATTTTACACTGTTTGAATACGCTGCCGTCGTTATGTCCGTGACTTATTGGCCAATCAGGTGATCGGCAGGTTTTCAGGGGCTGAAAAATAAAAAAAGGTAAAGTTATTAAATACACGGCGTGCAAGTGCACCAAAGTAGTTTTTTCGCGCACCAGAACTTTTTTGCGAAGGGGAACGCCAATCAACGGGCAACATATAGGACGCGCCAAGAGCACGCGGTGACGAAGCAGAAAAGCACACGGCGGCACTGGTTGAGATGTACGTCAGCGAATTTGAGGGGCCCTATCCACTTCCAGATGTAGCGTGGCGCGCATGCGCAGTTGGCGAGACATTGACTGGAGCGGAAAATGAACTCCCTAATGTAATTGTAGATAAACTCGTGACCGTATCTGAAATTTATTTTTAGGGGCGCTATCTCTAGCTGCTATACGCTGCATCAAGTTTTCGGTCACGATTTCTGACACAAAGCATTTAGAGCAAGGTACACCTTGACTTCAGGAGCAATTTTCAGGGATGGACTCGTCCGCTGCATGACTGGACTCCTTCAAGGTTGCAGTTTCAAGGACCAGGCGGCAAATATTCTAAGTAAAACTAAAAAAAAAAAAAAAAAATTACGAGCTTGTATTATCGACACAATTCACTGGTCTTGGACATTTAGGTTTTATATCAAATAATATTCAAGCTTATTACTTGAAACACTGATTGTAAACAGAAACGGACCTGGTAAGAAATTAAATCTATGTCTCCCTCATATTGAAATAATCAACTATTCACTAGCTTGATTGAGGCCTTATGTTGTAATGATTTCGTTGGCCGAGATAACTCCGCTGAGACCGCAGTGATTGGCTCTCTCAGTCTTCTACCTGAAAATGGACGCATGGGGTATTTTTAGGGGCATACAGGTGCTCATTTATAAAATAAATGCACGAGGCAAGCCAACCAGTTACAATTACCACAGGACCTTTTAAAGCCATTAAATCATTAGTTTCATTTGAAGGACACCTCATTTGCTTCGGGTATCACCAAGTGTATGTTACCTCTCTTATATACGTGCTAATATGTTTAGTGTTTTTGTTTTTGTTCATATATTAAAGAGAAGTTTCCTCCCGTAACATCTCAGCAATGTTCACAAACGATAATTCTGCAAGAGTTATGGTGTATTCGCACGACGGAGTTTCTTCCCGAGAAGAATAAACGCCATCGAGTTTTGAGGTCACGTGCTCCGCGTCACGGAAGTTCGCTGATCTCCCGAGCTCGTGGCATGCTCGCGGGGACCCGAGGAGAATCTGTGACAGGTCTACAGAATATCCGCCGTTCAGAAGGCTCAGAAGTTCTCCGGGGGGCTTTTCCGCGGAAACGGAAAAGCACCCCCCCCTTTTCCGGAAGCGCGATGGGATTCTATTTCCCATGTATTTTGTCAATAAAGGTAACGTGTGCATTATTTTTTTTTTTTACATGCCACTACTAGAAACTCGTTACATGGCACGTAAACAGCGTCTCGGTAAGTATCATGGCCCGGGCCCAAGGGGGGGGGGGGGGGGGGGGGGGGGGCACGAGCCCCGATGCCCCCCCGTAGTCTACGCCTATGGCAACGGCTACAACCAATAACTATGAGTTGGACCAGACATTTCATCGAACGCCGTTTCATCGAAGCCGTCTCTCAAAATTTTTTGGAACGCCGTTTCATCGAATGCCTTTCCATCGAAGTAGTTTCATTGAACGCCTTTTCATCGAATACTTTTGAAATCAGTCTTGTACAGCTCCCTTTTCGTAGTTGCGTGAGGCGGTACACTGTTCACTGTAAGTTAGATGCAGCCACAACCAAAATGTTTTAATTTTATTTTAATTATTTGAATCCGCAAATTAAAAAAAAAAAGATGTTTCATTCTACTTTCATCGCGGTATGACTAATATTTGTTGGATGAAACGTGCACTTTTTCCATGAAACGGCGTCAACAAAACGGTGTTCGATAAAATATCCGGGAGCCGACTATGAAAACCCCAAAACAAGGTATAATTCACTAATGGCCTCAAACAAAGCATTTGGGCAACAACTTCAAAATACGAGACGTACCTTGCGTAACTGTTGAGAACTTCTTTGTTTCACAACATTTGTAACAAGCGTCAATAATTCTAGTAATCAACCTCTGGGGCATATCCGCGGGTGAAAAAAAAAAAAAAGTTAGTGAGCTTGTGGCGGACAGGGGGTCTTGCAGGACCGTATGATAGGACCTATACTAAACCTGCCGTGCTTCGAAAAATGCTAGTCCAATGCATACAAGCTTGTTCAAAGGGGACGTAGCGTTGCGCATCCGTCAAAGCGCATTCAATCGCTGACAAAAAGGCGTGTTTTTTTTGTTTGTTTTTTTGCGTGCAGCGAAATACTTTTTAGTCAAGCAGCAGGCCCCCTCTTCGGCGGGTTAAGCCGGAATGACGGAGGCGTCTTGTAATCCCTTCTCCGTGTTGGCCCCTCGGGGGAGGGCGGTAAACAGGTGGCGGACGGCGGTAAAGGGGGGAAAGGAGGGCAGGAGAGGAGGAAACACAAAAAAGTGGAAAGCGCGAACTGTAAGTCGGTCTTTAAAGTCCCTAGATAAGAGCTTCCTACAAATAGAGACATTCTTTGAAGCGCCGACTGCGTGACGGTGCAGGTTTTAGGAAGCGAATGGCGGCGCGCAGCAGAGGTTTGAACAATGCTGCCAGTTTGTTCCAGCGGAATGTGCTTTGTCATTTGTAATTGCTGCCGTTACTTCTAAAAGAAGTATCAATTGACTTTAGCCTCCCGTGGTTCGAAGCGCCATTCAGATTTCCGTTTACGAACTGTGTTTTCCATAGGGTACGGTGGAACGCCATCAAGACGCTGCGCTTTGGAACATACGTATTTTATAGAATACACTGCAGGGGGGGGGGGGGGGGGGGTGCTGCCTCGTGGCATGCGGCATCTATGAGCAGTTCCGCAACTGATGGCGAATTCCACTGGGCGTTTTGGAGCGCGCCGAGAATCGCTAGGTTGGACATTTGAGAAAAGGTACATGGAAGTGACGTAATGCAAAGGAGGAGCGTATCCTAGCAACACTCACGTGGCGGCTCTGCCCACTTTGATGCCGCTACGTCATCGCAAACTTGACACCCGTCACCCGTTTCAGCGACGTCCGGAGCCAACCACCGACGAGCGGAAGTAGCTACGCGTTCCCTGAGGCGTCCCTACGCGCGGGATACGGGGTAGGATTTACTACGACGCGGGGAGCAGTTCCTGCGTTTAGCGAAGGAACGGCAACCAATCCTGTGCGTCGCTGGCCGTCGCATCTGTTCTAGTACAGGTAAAAGTATTGAAAACCAATCAAAACCTTTTGGGCGTTGTTAAAACAAACCGCTTTTTTGTACCATTTTGCAATACATTTAAGAATTAATTGAAGAGAAAGTTGTTCCAATATTATGCGGGATGTACGCTACGCGCTTTCTTCAAACCAAAATGTCGAACCACGAGGATACGGGTGTGCCGGGGGCAGCGGAGGGGTCGGCGGAACCAACGGGGAGCGCGCGAGTGACGGCTGCTTTAGTCAGAAACAATTTTTTTATCTTTCGAGAACTTGCTATTGCTGTGCTCAAATAAGAATGTTTGGCGCAACATCTGTGATAATTCTTTCAAAGTGGTCCAGTGTTTATAGGGTGGTATGCTAGTCAGAGAATATATATATATATATTTTTTTTTCCTTTCGAAATTTAACTATTGTGCTCAAATAAGACCAGAGTGTTCAACAAGATATCTGTGATATATACTTAAGATTGCCCAATTGCTTACATGGTTCCAGTCGATGCTCAGTTTTACTTCCAAGAATGAAATATTACATTCCATGTTATCACACTTTTATTCATGAGGTCACAGGTTTTTCTTTAAGAAATAAAGCAATTTTCAAAACAAACTACATGTGCACTGTCCTGAGATAACACAATCACCTAACTTTGATGAAGTACCATAAAAGAGATAATAAAATGGAGCAGAAGGCAAGACGCTTTGAAGCATTTGTAAAATGAAACAATGTCCGTGACAACAATATCCCTGGTTCAATCAGCAACTAAGAAAGCAATCTCTGCAGAAGCAAGCATTTCTTTCTAGAGGTAGTCTAAATTACTTCTGAGTTCTTTGCAGGGGCAATCCAGATGACCTGTTGGTCTGGCAACTAAACCTCCGAACCGTTTCTGTCACTGTCGACTGCGTCTCGTGCCTTCTGCTCATAAAAATTAAAAAAAGGCTGTATCGATTTCACCGCGATGCACTCGACACGTATCTGGAGGCAGCACGCTGGCTGTGCGACGAACTTCACAAGGTGTAGGAGCTGAAGAGAGTATGTAGCTTGTGGACGGCCATGCCTGTGGAGCAGGAAGCGAAGTGTGCACTTTACGGCTTCCACGGGGAGGGCTTCACTGAGGGCAAGGATGTGACGGGGTCCTTGGTGGTCAGGACCTCTGTCGTGGTGGCGAGAGGTTCCCTGTCGCTGGCGGCGTCCGTGCTGGGCACCACCGCAGCGAGGGCGCTGAGGGGCTTCCCGACGGTGTCCCTGGTGGTCGGGACTACCGTCGTGGCGGCGGACCCCTTGCGTGTGGCGCTCCGCACGGGCACGTCTGCGGCGGGTTCCGAACCGGGCGACAAGGCGCTGCCTCAGAGCCTTCCCCCTGTCCGAGAGGCCGACCGGAAGGCCGACCGGAGGGCCGGCAGGAGCCAGCCTCTCGGGAGCCGACGCTGACCTCTCCGAGCTCGGCTCAGAACCGTCCGAGCTCGGCTCAGACTCCAACTCTGACTCTTCAGGGTCGGAGTCTGACTCCGGTTCTGGCTCGCTCGATGCAAGGCAGATGTTGTGGAGCACTGCACATGCCGAAATAATGGCGGTGGCTGTTGAAGGGTGGTAATACAGAGCCCGGTGCCTTTGCAGACACCGGAATCTGTTTTTCAACAGCCCGATGCAGCGCTCCACAACAGACCTGATCGAGGAATGCGCCTTATTAAACCGGCCGCAAGCGGTGGAGGTCGCGTGGTTCCCGGGGACAGGGGTGATGAGCCAAGGCTCCAAGGGGCAGCCGCTGTCACCTGCACATGTAGAGGATGGAACATATTACATTCTTTACTTTTTAAAATAAAAGGCAAGAAAACAGCTGTGTGCAACTATGTCAGTTATAATGTAACTTAAGTGTGACTTAAAAGTGTGTTAATATTTCTGCACTACAGTATCAGTTTACATTATGATTAATTAGCACCAGCTTGCCTGCAAACTCCCTGTTATTTCATGTAACTATGTGTTTTCCTGGTGGGTTGTATGGGATGTGTGCACGATTCCTTAGGGGTGCTGTGTTGTATGCAAGTGCATTATTAGGCCCTTGCATCCGACAGATAAAAGCTCTGTTGCTTTTGGGAGTGTGGCCGTGACCTTAGGCACGGGCAGAGCAGAACACGCTGGCCTTGTCTTTGGCAAGCAAGGGGATAAGGCGCCAGTTCGACGAACCTCTTTCCTTATCCTCGGTGGAGTTGGAGATGGGGAAAAGAGAGGGGGTGGTTAGATTGGAAAGGAGTCAGGTCCTGTTGGGACACGGAGGGTCTAATGGGAGCAGCTATATAGGCAGACCGAAGAAGAAGGGTCAGGGAAAAGAATCCAGTGTGTGGGACAGAGACGACCCGAGGACAGATTTGGCGAGCCCCGAGTGGCCAAGGAGGAATTGATCCCATTCCGTACAAACTGACGACCGTCAAAGCGACCAGGCGAGCCCCCAGGTATCAGTGAAAGAGCTCCAACTTTATGCAAAAACCAACCAGCAAGAGGGTACAGGCAGACAGTAACAGTGAGTGGGCCGAACCGGACAGCGACTCGCACTGCGGTCGCATGCCTTGCATAGTCTATCACTGTCGTGAGATTGGCGTAGTGTGGCTTTCGTAGCCTGCAGAGTGTGAGAGTTATGTGGACATAAACAGAGATTAATGGCCAAACTTTGGGGGTTGTCTCACTTCAAGGAGTTCCAGCCACTTTGTCTGTGTGCCTCACAACAAGCACAGTACGTGTTGTACTGTGGCTTTCAAGCAGTGGGAGCCACCGTGTGCGTAAGGAATGAATTTAGTATGCTCACCAAGCAGGAACCGGCCGTCGCGTGGCACCTGCCCTTGCTCGAGTTGGTTTCGGAGCCAGGAAAATTGCCACACGAAGGAGTCGTGCACCGACCCGGGATACCGTGGGTCGATGCACATTATCCGGCAGTCGGCGTCACACACCTGAAAGTGAGAGAGATATTGACATGTAATTACCTGAATCCACAAGTAGTAGATTGTACATATGGTTCACAAAGCAGTCGCAATTTCAGAACCTTTTAAGTTATTTTGTCTGACACATGCATGTCAACACACCTTCCTGGATGCAAGGTACAACTAACTACCTTGAAACAAAAATAATGTGTTTTTTTTTTTTTTTACGGAAGCTTGCACGTTTTAACAGACAAGTATTATTTTTGGGAGAAGAGTCTCACGGCTCACATGCTACGTAGAGCACACGGTCGCGCAGTCGTGAGACCCCACAGCCCGCAGACATAAAACGGCATACTTAAACCGTATCGGCAATACGTTTTTTTTTTTTTTCTACAGATTTGGGGCGCGTTTTGACAACGTAACATGAGTGTACTTACCACCATCACGTTGAGGGCGTAGAAGTACTTGCGGCACCAGTACGCCGCCTTCGTGACGGTGGGGTCGTTCTTGGACGGGCCGACGATGGAGACCATGGTCCCGTCCACGCAACCGATGACGCCGGGTATCCTGCCGAGCAGCCTGAAGCCCTTCTCCGCGTCGAACCTCTCGCTCGGCGTCTCGGGGAAGTGGATCCAGCCACGCTGGACCCCGAGACGACGCACGATAGCGACGGACACGGCGCGGACCGCAACGCTGACTGTCTTTTGGTCCCGCGCTACGTGTTCGTCGCTCGCCACCATGCCTTGGAAGCTCCCCGTGCCGTAGAAGCGCAGTGCACACAACACTTGAAGCTCCACAGTCATGACCGTCCACGAGGTACGCACTCTCCTCACCTCCGGTTCCTCGCGAAGTTCGTCGCACAACCACCGTACCACGATCTTGGGCAGGCGGTATTGCTTCCGAAAGATCTCCTCTGGGAGCTCGAATGCATCGCGGTGTTCCCGATACAGCCTTTCCGGCGAAAAAAAAAAGCTCTATTAAAGAAAAAGACGAATTGACGAGACGGCGACGCCTCGCCGCCGAAAACAAGCTGCCAATGACACCTAGTTCCGAGCAAGTACCTTTTGAAACGTACTGGGTACAAAACGAAACGTCATTTTGTTGTCACGTCCGGTAGCCGACTCCGCCGAGTTGTGCCGACTCCGCCCACATTTTTCTAGGGAAATTACGTCACTTTTGTTTCCAACCAATCAGACGTGATGACGTCACTTCCGTGTACTAAAAAAAGGTACATGTACAATGTCGAACCTAGCTATCCAGTTGACCAGATCCGGACTGGAGCACACGATCCGAACGGGGTCGCGCCGCCTACGGATCCCCATTTGAACATGACCACTGCTCCGGGATCGGCGGATGCCTTCCCGTCATTCAACTGCCCGGGATTCCCCTTTCCGCCGCCACCGCGGTCGTTTCGAAGACGTTTTCGCAGTCGTGGCCCTACACTCTCAAGAAAAAAGGGTGTCAAAAGGTGCACTCTTACACCCTCTTGTCCCATATAATACACCCCCAAACTTCAATTCGACATACAGCACCCTACAGTCGAACAGACGGCCCGAAATTTTACGAGGGGCTTGATAGCCGTGTGGTACAACTTATTAAAATAGCTAATGTACGTTTTACTGAACACGAAAAAAATAATCCGGGTTTTCTTGGCCCCACTGTAAAAACTCGGAGTTCTCTATATGTGGTCTTTGATACGTACTTTAGCTATTTAAAATGTTGTACCACACGGCTATCAAGTCCTTCGTAAAATTTCGGGCCCTCTGTCCGACTCTAGGGCACTGTACGTCGAATTGAAATTCTGGGGTGTATTATATGGGACGAAGGGTGTAAGAATACACCTTTTGACACCCTTTTTTCTTGAGAGTGTAACACGTGTTCGACGCACGAGCGGCACGAATGGCTCAGGCGCTTCTAGCAAAGATTGCCGGAATGCCCGTAGCGCGAAAAATACCTTCTCTTCTCCTTCCTGGAAAACGAACCGGCTGTCGAGCCAAGGGGCAAGCAAACGGCCATTACGAATTCTTCTGATGTCGAGACAATCTAGGAGCCCAGCCCGCGACGTGCTTCTTCTTCTTCTGAGGCGAGATCAGGCGAGATGCCCCACGAGAAAGGAAGACACGTGTGTGCGCCGAGGGCTGGCCCGGCTGGCTTCCGGTTGAATCCACCGAAATCGTGGGAGCGACTTTTCTCGGATTCAGATCGAGATCTGGAGCGGTAGCTAATCCAAAACGACCAGTGAAATACGTCGGTCTCGATCCCGATCGCCCAGTGAAATAGGCTCGCTCCAGAAAAGTCGATCCCGGCGCGCTCCAAAACGACCAGTGGAATTCGCCATGAGCTAATCTAATAACGTTGGCTCCACCGCGACGTGATGTCATAAGGGTGCTGCGCCAGTGTTCCTTGACTAAAGGCTAACCCGCTTGCCGCCCGCTAATAAGCAGCTGGTCGTATCTTTAAAATCGGTTTTAGGGGAGAATCTGGCTTCACTTTAATAACAATAATAATCATCTTTATTTTCGTGTGCCCAAAAACAACCTAAAGGTCTTCACTTTGGTACACCAAGAATGAGTAAACGCCAAATTAACACAAAAATTAAAAAAAAAATGAAAGACATTTACAATTCCCTGTAATGTCGAATTAGAGCGCAGCTCTTGAGGAGGAGGAGGGAGGGGTACGGAGGAGGGGCACGCCCTCCTCTCCGTACCCTCCAGGGCTGTCATCCCGAGAGAAATTTTTCAGATTAAGGTAGTATTCGGGTCTCTGCAGGAATAAGGAAAATTTTGCTAGTTTGAGGGAAATTTTGAGGACCGTATAGATGCGGAATTTTATAGGTCAATTATGATTTCTTTTTTTCAAGTTAACATCGAATTTCATCGGTTTTGGCTACATTTGGGTAATTTTCTCCATCGGTTTGGCGATTTGTGGTGCGACCATCTGGCAACACTGAGAAGTACTAGGCTAGGTGGCGGAGATACCACCCATTATGAAGGGTGCAGCCGTTCGCATTCATCCATTAATTCAAACTTAAAAGATTGCAAAACATGACGATAGATGTGTTAGTGCTCCGTCTTCAGCTTTATCACACAAAGAACTAGACTACCTAGCCTTACATTAATTTAATTCTAGTAATTGGTTTACGGTTTAGTTTCCTATTGAAGCAAAATACCAATTATTCTCCATGACTTATCAAAAGAAGACGAAGACTAAAGTGTAAATATATCAAAGAGTTAATAATAATAATAATAATAATAATAATAATAATAATAATAATAATAATAATAATAATAATAATGATAATAATAATAATCTTCATTGGCTTTGGCTCAAGAGAGCCGTGGCATCGCGGAAAGGCGACAGCCCGTAGCATGGAGGCCCGCGGTGCCACGTCTAGTGATGGTGATTATGAGATGATATGTACAGGGTGTCACAAAAGAAAATTTACACGGTCTTTTTTACCGCAAAAATAAACTAGGCATCGCCGAACGCTCATTCTCCGCCCAAAGGTAGCGCTAGATATGTCACAACCATGATGCCAAAGTTTCAGCCCGATCCGATACCTTAATCAAAAGTTATAAGTGATTTTCTGAAAATTTCAATGGGAAAATGGCGGCCGACGGAGTTTTCGAACATATGGGGCTCTATGGCACCAGAAACCGTAAACGGGCAAAAATGGGCTCCATTTTCCCCATTGAAATTTTCAGAGAACCACTTATAACTTTTGATTAAGTTATCGGATCGGGCTGAAACTTTGGCATCTGGTTGGGACCTCTAGCTCTACCTTTGGGCGGAGAATGAGCGTTCGGCAATGCCTAGTTTATTTTGCGTTAAAAAAGACCGTGTAAATTTTCTTTTGTGACACCCTGTACAAAGGGAGAACGACGCGGTCTTCTCAACATCGCAAGCACCGTTGCTCGAAGGTTCGGGAAAGGTTCAAGCGAGTCTGCCAGCGAGAGCTGAGGTGACCTCCCGCGGGCTGATAAATGAATGTCTCGGATGGAAAATCCCTGGTGGTTTGGTGGTGTTGCTCACTTCAGTGAAGGCAGCGGGCTGCAGGAGGTGGCTATGTGTTGGTAGACGGCTGCCACCCCCAAGGCATTCGCGTCCAGGGCTTCATAGCGCTGCAGTCACCCGGTGTTGCATCTTGTTGTCGTTGTCTTTTTTGTTAGTCAGCGCTGCGTAAGTGTGTCTTTCTTTTGTGTGCATGGACTTGAGTAACTGTTTTGCGGGTGCGTTGTTCCCCCCCATACAAAAAGCGCTGTTCCCCCCGTACAAAATTCTTCCGGTAGTCAAGCATACCGCACAAAAAGATGGCGTTGGTCACCAGCCGGTAGAAATGGAAAACGCAAGACGCCGTGACACAGCCAGCCATTCAGGATCCCAAAACCTCTCGTCCCCGAGGCCACTGTATACTCTTGTCCCATCTCCTTCCTTCTTGTTGCTTTGTTTTTATTTACGGGAACCCACCCCGTTGCACAGCAGTGACCGTCACGCTCCTCCTTGCTACCTGAAGGTCGTGCTTTGCTTTGCTTTTCTTTGTTCTTTTTCGTCCTCTTTTAGGGGCGAAGCTCTTTAGGGTCTATACTCTGTTTCATCTTCACATCAGTCTACTACCGACCTATAAGAGGCAAGAAACACAACTACGATCACGGATGGATAGGGCATTTACACAGTCTCTACCCAAAGGAGCAAAAGCTTTACGGAGGTGACTTTTATCTACAGCACCATCTATGGGGTTACGATGCAAATACAAAGTGAGCGGAGCAGCTGCTCGGTGAGATGCAGGCGCACCGGATCCAACTAGTGAACAAATTAGGAGTCAAAACGCGAATGGGGGACGTCAGGCAGAAAGACACCACCCCTGATCTCACGTGGACCTCAAACCCTTACACTCAACATCAAAAGTGGAAGCGAGCCAGGGACCTCTTGGGCAGCGACCACTGGCCAACCTACTTTGAGTTCTCACCAACTCGGAAGATTAAAGGCAGCAGCAAGAAAAGGGTCGTGAAAACAGTTCACTGGGACAACTTTCGACAAGAGCTAGAAGCGGACAACTTTCCCGGGTCCAGCTTTGAGAGTCTGCTCAACAACGCCTTGAAAGAAGCGACCACCGAGACCAAAGTTGAAGAAGATACGCCAACTCCCGACCTGCACCTCTTGCGAATATGGGCTAAGCGACTTCAAGCGGTGCAGCGGTACCGCAATGGACGCAAGACCCCGCAAGCCCGGCGAGCAATCACGCGAGCCACGGTAGAGGCCAAGCAGTACGCTAAGCAACTCGGCACCAATAGGTGGATAGACTTCAGCTCCTCGCTAACCGAGAAGACTTCGGTGAAGCGGCTCTGGGCGGTAAGTCGAGCCGTGCTCGGGAAGAAAAAGAGCAAGAAGGGCACCAGCATACTGGCACTAAACACGAATAAGACAGAGGAGCAGCTCGCTGACATGGCCGGAGATCTTTTCTTTCCTCAACCGCCATGTAAGGATGATCAGGTGCTCGGAAATCCGTACAACATAGAGGTCCTAGCACCGGACGAAGGCATGAACCGGCCTTTCGCTCTGGGTGAGCTCGAGTGGGCGCTCCACAAGGGGAAATCCTGCTCAGCTCCCGGCTCAGACAAAGTCACAATGACTATGCTTAAGAACCTCCCCGAAAACACAAAGCTCCAACTGCTAAATTGGATTAACCTCATTTGGATCACCGGCAAGCTGCCCGAGCACTGGAAACACTCTTTGGTCATTCCCATACCGAAACCCTGCAAGGACAAGGAATCACTAAACAATTATCGGCCAATTTCTCTAACATCATGCACGTGCAAAGTCATGGAGCGGATGGTATTGGCGCGAATTGACTAGCATCTCGAGACTATGGGGGCCTTTCATGCGGACACCCGAGAAATCCCGAAGCGCGCGCGCGCTAGTACGCAGCAGACGACAAAGGGAGCGGACGAGCGGCTTGCATGGTTTCGCATTTACAACTTATAAGGAATGCTTTATAGTGTACCTCCAGTTTCTTTTTCTTCATTTCTCTTCCCCTTTTTTTAGAGTGTAGCTGTAGTTATTGATGTTGTGGTTGGCGTAGTAGGGGGCGTAGGGTTTCCGTGATCGATGTTGACAAATGCTTGCAAAAGATCGCCCGCCCCCCCGACCTGGATCCGCTGCGTGTGAAGCGGCGTTACCCCAAACTCGAGCTGCGCCACAGCGTTAACAAACCGGTTTATACTTAGGATTTTTGTAGTATCCAGTACCACAGCACTACACGCTTTCTCTTGGGGAAAAATAGCGTATAACAAGATGCTGTCGTATACCACTGTCAATACCAACCGCTCGTGTCGGGAGACGCTCGTTCACGCGCTCCACGGAACAAGAGAGAATCAAAAGCGTTCGAACAAAATAGTCAGGCCGGCAGCAAGCAATGGAGCTCACGTGGATCCCAAGGACAGGGGCATAGCCGTTTATTGAGAGAGTTTGGCCATACATTGGTTTGAACAGGCGAGCATCTCGGGGCCAACCACAGGCCGGGAAACAGCCTCTAGCGGTGGTCGTGTGCTCTAAATATGTGACATGACTAATATTAGCCGTTTTAGCGTCGCTAAAGTGAAAAGGTTTAGCTCTCGGTGACTGAAAACGTTGTACATATTGCCGCGCGCGCAGCTGGCCAAGTAGGCAGCGCGCGCGTGGCCTAACGGTTATCGCGCATGCCTCTCACGCAGAAGGCCAGGGTTCGATTCCTGGCAGCGGCTACACATTTTTGTTGAGAGTGTAATTTGATGTTCTGGTGAATTCGAGAACCGTCTTGTTGATTCGCGGATAGAATGATCTACGCGCCGAACCTTCTACGCCGAACGATCCAGAAACCCACGAGGGTACATAAGGGATCCCGCCAGGCGAGCGCAGTCAGTCTCGCCCCAGCGCTCGATCCTGCGGTTTCGCCGATTTCGACGCCCGCGACGCTTTGTTATTATCTTTTGTACTCTTTTATTTTTGGCACAAGTTCGCCACATTAAACGTTTATTTCTTCCTGTTCATCTATTGTTTTTTTGGTCACCACCCGTGACATATTGGTGGAGGTGCTGGGTATAACGCATGCCCGTGCAGCGTTCCCCTCCGAGGGTTCGCAGTGCAAGTCCGACGCCAAGCCCACGAAGAACCGACGAAGGCACTACCGAGATCCGGTTCAGTCGTCGCACCCAAGGCCTACACCCGGAATTCGGACTTCTGCCGCCCAGGACCAAGCAGCCAACGAAGCCGACGATGGCCGACCAGTCGCCGACCCCCGCCGCTCCTGCCGTCGTCTACCTGCCCGCCGCTCCCCGTACGCCGACTCCCTTCCACGGCGAGATCCATGAGGATGTCGAAGACTGGATCAAGCACTACGAGCGTGTGGCGCGGCACAACGGATGGACTGCGGAGCAGTGCCTCCAAAACCTCTACTTTTCGCTGGAGGGTACTGCAAGGCATTGGTTCGAGAATCACGAGGCTTCGCTTACGTCGTGGGACATCTGTGTGGCCGAGTTGCAGCGGACGTTCGCCACCCTACACCGACGGGAGAAGGCAGAAGATCTCCTCAGAATTCGAACGCAGGGCCCCGACGAAAGCATCACAAGCTTCGTAGAAGATGTCCTCCGCCTGAGCGCCCGTGCCGACCCACGAGCCACAGACGACAAGAAGCTGCGGGTCCTCATGCGCGGGGTGAGAGACGACATCTTTGGAGGCCTCGTGCGCAACCCGCCGGGCACCGTCGAAGCCTTCGTCACCGAGGCGACGAACATCGAGCGCGCCCTCCAAGCGCGCGCTTCCCACTACCAGCGACATCCAAGTGTCGCTGCAACCGCGCTGCTTGGCGGCGAGCACGCTCCTGGTACGGATATCCGCGAAATTATCCGGGAGGTCGTCCGGGACGAACTCCGACAGTTGCTGCCAGCCGCAAGTCGTCCAGCGACACTTTCCATTGCCGAGGCTGTGCGCGAGAAAGTACAACGGGCGCTCCAACCAGAGGTTCCCGTCACCACGGTGGCACCGCAGGAACCGACGTTGAGCTACGCTGCCATAGCCCGACGACCGCCGCAAGCTCCCCGCCAAGCTGCGGCGCCACCCCGAAGAGACGCCCCAACGCCGCAGTATCCCCGACGACAGGAAGATCAGGCGCACGTTCACCCAGACCGACCTGCGCCGAGGAAGACAGACGTCTGGAGGACGGCCGACCGACGCCCGCTGTGTTACCACTGCGGGGAAGCTGACCATGTGTACCGCCGATGCCCATACCGACGACTCGGGCTGCGCGGATTCCACCCAAGCGACCCGCGTCCCAGGTATGGTGAACGCCCTCGGGAGATCGACGAGTACTTGCGACGACCCCAGTCCCCCGAGCCTGCGTCCCGCCGAGAGTTCCGATCGCCTTCACCACGACGTCCAGCTTCGCCGATGCACCGACCCCGACGTGAAAGCCTGTCGCCCCTCGCTCCACGCCGGGGAAACTAGGCGCGGCAACCCCTGGAGGTGGAGTTGCCGAAGACGACCGACGCCAAGATCCTCCACGAACGTCGGAGGGCCCCCACTCGAACGCTACCGGAGACCGAAACGACGCTCCTGAAACGGTGTCCAACAACCTAAACGTCATCATCGACGGCCACGACGCATCGGCACTCGTGGACACCGGAGCAGACTACTCAGTTTTGAGTGGGAGGCTCTCCCGCCGCCTTCGAAAAGTCACGACGCCGTGGGATGGACCTCAAATACGAACCGCCGGTGGGCACCTCATCACACCAGTCGGGCGATGCACCGCTCGTGTCGAGATCCACGGTGAGACGTGCCCTGTCAAGTTCGTCGTTCTGCAAGACTGTTCGAGGGACGTTATCCTCGGAATGGACTTCCTCTGCGAGTATGGCGCCGTCATCGACCTCGGAGCAAACCGGTTGACGCTGCGAAAGCCGGTTTCACCACCGGAGGAGCCCAAAGCGACGTCATCTGCGGTCCGAGTCCTCGCCAGCCACGTGAACTTACCGCCGCGGTCGAGTGTTTTCGTACCCGTCGGGATCACCGAAGATTTCCGCGGCGAAGTTCTGCTCGAAGGAAGCCTCCAGTTGCTTCTGGGAAGAGGAATAGGCGTCGCAAGAGGAGTTGCTGAACTTCAGGATGGCCGCACTGTGGTCCTCGTCACGAACTTCCGAAATGAAGCGCAACACCTCACAAAAGGTGCAGCCGTGGGCCAGGTCGAGGAACTCCAAAACTCCGCCGCTGTCGCCGCCATTACTGACGAATTCTCGCCACCTCAGCAAGACAGTGCGTCGCCAGCGCAGCTCGACATTGACCCTAAACTCCCGGGCCCGAAACGACGACAGTTGATTAACCTTCTCGCCGAATACCGCGACTGCTTTGCCACGTCGTCGAAGGTGCGCCAAACCACCGTTGCGAAGCACCGCATCGTTACCGAGGACGACGCGCGCCCTGTGCATCGATCGCCATACAGAGTCTCCGTTAAAGAAAGGCAGGCGATCCAGGAGCAAGTTCAAGAAATGCTGAACGACGACATAATTCAACCTTCAAGCAGTCCTTGGGCCTCTCCAGTCGTACTGGTTAAGAAGAAAGACGGGACGCTTAGGTTCTGTGTAGACTACCGGCAGCTGAACACGGTGACGAAGAAAGACGTCTACCCACTCCCCCGCATCGACGACACTCTAGACCGGCTGCGCCACTCTCGATATTTCTCATCGATGGACCTGAAGAGCGGCTACTGGCAGATCGAAGTCGACAAAAAGGACCGAGAAAAGACAGCTTTCGTCACGCCGGATGGACTGTACGAGTTCAAAGTGATGCCCTTCGGCCTGTGCACGGCGCCAGCAACTTTCCAACGTGTCATGGACACCGTACTGGCAGGACTGAAGTGGCAGAGCTGTCTCGTCTACCTCGACGACGTCGTCGTGTTTTCCAGCGACTTCGACGAGCACTTGCGACGACTCCGAGCAGTTCTCCAAGCCATACGGACCGCCGGACTCACCCTGAAGCCGTCAAAGTGTCGGTTCGCTTATGACGAACTGAAGTTCCTCGGCCACGTGGTTAGTAACGAAGGTGTCCGCCCAGACCCCGAGAAGACTCGTGCCGTCGCAGCATTTCCAGCGCCAAGAGACAAGAAGGCCGTCCGAAGGTTCCTTGGGCTATGTGCCTACTATCGGCGCTTCGTTCGAGATTTCGCAAGAATTTCCGCACCGCTCACACACCTCACGAAGGACGCCGAGAAGTTCGAATGGGCCGATGAACAGCAGCAGGCATTTGACGAGCTGAAGCGACGACTGCAAACTCCTCCTGTTCTTGGACATTTCGACCAGGATGCGGAAACCGAGATTCACACGGACGCAAGTAACGCAGGGCTTGGCGCGGTTTTGGTTCAAGTACAAGAAGGCACCGAGCGAGTCATCGCCTACGCAAGTCGGACATTGACCAAGGCGGAGAGAAATTACTCCACGACTGAGAAAGAATGCCTTGCGGTCGCCTGGGCAATCACGAAGTTTCGTCCGTACTTATACGGGAGCCCGTTCCGGGTAGTCACGGACCACCACTCGCTCTGCTGGCTTGCGAACCTCAAGGACCCGTCAGGACGCCTCGCGCGGTGGAGTCTCCGACTACAAGAGTTCAACATGACCGTCGTCTACAAGTCAGGCCGCAAGCACAGCGACGCCGACTGCCTGTCCAGAGCTCCCGTGGCAACACCTTCCGGCAGCAGCGACGACGATGACGACGAGTGTTTTCTGGGCGCAGTGAACATCGACGACATGGCCCGGCGTCAACGAGACGATCCTGAGCTGCGCGCACTAATAGAGCACCTGGAAGGGCGCGGGAGTGCCATGCCACGTGTTTTTTCACGAGCGCTGCCGACCTTCGCCATTAGACAAGGATACTCTACAAAGAGAACTTCGGGAACAACAACTCGCCATGGCTGCTGGTAATCCCGACCGACCTTCGGGAGGAGATCTTTCAAGCCTGCCACGACGACCCGACGTCCGGACACCTTGGTTACAGCCGGACCCTGGCACGTATTCGTGAAAAGTATTACTGGCCCAAGCTCCCCAAAACCGTCCACCTGTATACGCGATCATGTCATGAATGCCAGCGACGAAAGAAACCTCCGACGAGGCCGGCCGGACTCTTGCAGTCAATTCCTCCGCCAACCGCACCCTTCCAGCAGATCGGAATGGATCTACTTGGCCCTTTTCCGCCGTCGACGTCAGGAAATCGCTGGATCATCGTCGCCACAGATTATCTCACGCGGTATGCCGAAACGAAAGCCCTTCCTTCCGGAACTGCTGTGGAAGTTGCCAAGTTTTTCATTGAATCCATCGTCCTCCGTCACGGCGCTCCCGAAGTCCTGATCTCAGACCGTGGATCATCATTCATGGCCCAGCTGACGCAAGAAGTCCTTCGTCTCAGCCACACCAGCCATCGCCGCACCACGGCGTACCACCCGCAGACCAACGGGCTAACGGAGAGACTCAACAAGACCATCGCCGACATGATCTCCATGTACGTCGACGTGGAGCACAAGACATGGGACGAGGTGCTGCCGTACGTCACATTTGCCTACAACACGGCCGTACAAGAGACCACCGGAATGACACCCTTTCAGCTGGTGCATGGGCGCAAGGTAACGACAATGCTGGACGCTATGTTACCCCACGAAGCGGCTGTCGACGCAAGCGACGACGCCCAGGTGGTTGCCCAAAGGGCAGAAGAAGTCCGTCAGCTCGCCAGACTTCGGATTCAGGCTCAACAACGTGTCGACACTGGCCGCTACAACCTTCGTCGTCGGGACGTCCACTTCCAGCCCGGAGACAGGGTGTGGGTGTGGACACCGATTCGCCGCCGCGGTCTCAGCGAGAAGCTCCTGAAACGTTACTTTGGACCCTACAAAGTGCTTCGTCGACTCGGGGATCTGAACTACGAGGTGATGCCCGACGGAACACGGACTTCATCACGCCGCCCTCCACGACCAGAAGTCGTCCACGTCGTGCGCATGAAGCCGTACTACGCTCGATAGGACAGTGGACCTTACGTATTCCAAATACTCTTTAGTTTACCGTTCTTTTTATTTGCTTTGTTTTGTTTTTGGGTTGCATCGGGACGATGCACTTTTTAAAGAGGGGAGTAATGCCGCGCGCGCAGCTGGCCAAGTAGGCAGCGCGCGCGTGGCCTAACGGTTATCGCGCATGCCTCTCACGCAGAAGGCCAGGGTTCGATTCCTGGCAGCGGCTACACATTTTTGTTGAGAGTGTAATTTGATGTTCTGGTGAATTCGAGAACCGTCTTGTTGATTCGCGGATAGAATGATCTACGCGCCGAACCTTCTACGCCGAACGATCCAGAAACCCACGAGGGTACATAAGGAATCCCGCCAGGCGAGCGCAGTCAGTCTCGCCCCAGCGCTCGATCCTGCGGTTTCGCCGATTTCGACGCCCGCGACGCTTTGTTATTATCTTTTGTACTCTTTTATTTTTGGCACAAGTTCGCCACATTAAACGTTTATTTCTTCCTGTTCATCTATTGTTTTTTTGGTCAACACCCGTGACAATATGGGTTCTTAGTCACGCCAATATTCAAGTGTAGAATAAACGAACGTGCGCTCCAAACCAGGGCTGACTTGCTAGAAACAGCGTCTCAGCCGAGACGGGGAAAGATAGCACTGCCAAAGCCAGCGCACGGGCCGAGCGGGACTCCGCGTCTCAAGCCGCTCGCGCGCCCCACCACTGTTTTTTTTTTTTTTTCAGTTAGTTTTAGCTTAAACGCTGTTCTAGCAAGCCGGCCCAGAACGAACTGTCACCTATACTCCATCTGCACAGACATCAGCAGTGCAGACAAAGCATGGGCACGAGCGCGTGGCTTTGGAAAGTGCCTCCTATGCCCGAGTTCTCGTACAAACAAAAACATTTTGCTCAGCTAGGCTCACGCGCCTTTGCCTTTTGTCTTTACTGCAGACATTTGTGAGATGGAGTAGAGAGGCCGAGATTGAACGCTTCTATTTCACGCTTTAAATGTCGTTTGCAATATTGTGACGTCGCGGTCTCCTGATTGGTCGACGCTGTGTTACAAATTTAGTTTGCGCTCTAAGCGCGGGGGGAATATTCGGTACTGGCGGCGGCCTTTGCTCCGCCTATTGGCCAAACTCTCCCAATACATGGCTCTGGACAGGGGTGATAAACCAAGACTCCAAGCCATAGCCGTAGTCGCCTGCACGTTTAGAGGACGGAACCTATTATAATCTGTTCTCTTTAAAATTGACGGCAAGAAAGCAGCGAAAAGAGCTGATTGCAACCTTGTGTTTTCTTAGTACTATGCTCCTTCGGATAGTATTTACAAAGACGTGCCAGAGGTATAGACACAAAGCCTGCACAGTTGTTAATGTTAGGGTGCCTCAATGTCCTTCTGTTTAAGGGCACAGGGTAAGGTAAAATTAAAAAAAAATTCGATTTTAGTTTTTTTCGCAATTTGAAAAGTTTAGTTCTTTCTGCACATTTTCCATTGTCCCAGTGTTTTTAGGAAGCTATATTTCGGGCTGAAAATCACTTCTTCCGAAAGCAGGTAGCAGGTGACCACGCCTCCTTTTGGGATACACTCCCTGTTTATCGATGAATTCTCCAACAAAACAAAATCAACACAAGACCTAAAAGCTTGTCCAGTAACAGATAATCTCAAAAAATTATTTCGCAACTATTGCATAGCTTTTTTTCAACCAAGACAATCACGAGACGCTGTGCACGTTTCTCCCAGGTGTGTACCGTGTGTACATTCAAGCGTTTGTGTTTTCGTAACGACAAAATGGCGCCATTGAATGCTGTTCCTTTATTCAATGGTGGCAGCATTGCACAAGCCAATGTTTTGAAGTTTTGTGGATGGAACCCTGTTTGGAAAGCCATCAAGTGGCTGAGGGAAGTTGACGTCACTCTAATATACTTTACGGACCAAGCGACATGGCAGGTCACAAAAGAGGCCCGGCAAGCAAGGCGATAAGCCCAAAGGTGAAGACATGACTTTAGCAATGCCTTTCAAGCTGGCGGCTATTGAAAAAATGACTCTGAGGCTGTTGGTGCCAATAGAAATTCGTTATTCACCAGTTTTTTTACTTTAAACTCAATTATCTCAAAACTGTGTTTTTTAGTACATAGGTACCATTTTTTCCTTAACCTGACATTATGGAGGGTTGATTTTTTATTCCTACCACATACATGGGTGTTCAAAAATACTGAACTAAAATTAAAAATGTGCACCCAGCAGTTTTTGAGTTACGAAGTTTTTAATAGATGAAAACAACTAAAATTTCAGTACTAGAATAAAAAAATATAAAAAAAAACTTATTTTAGATTGGTTCAAATAGTTCTAGTTCAGTGGATAAAACACAATATTCCGAACAAAATGATATTTACATGACAAGAATACTCCTAATAGTCACCGAGAAAAATGTTCCTCAACATGGCCTCACATGCATGGAGAGTATAGGACTTACCCTGTGCCCTTAAGCTGATGCCACCCTTTGTAGTACCCGATGCCGACAGCACGCGCTCACGGGGAAAATACAAAGAAATCGACGGAAACAAAATGTCGCCATACACAGTCAGCGCCGCAGACGCGTGCAGGGACACGCTCTTTCACGCGCTTCTGAACAAAAAATGAAAATAAACGTGTGGAACAAAATGGCCAGATGTCTCCACCCTAAGCAAAGAGCACATGAAGGCACCCTAGTTAATGTTTGGTACAGCACATTTTCTGTGGTTCTGCGGTTTTCAAGCGCTACACAGCCACCGTATGCAAGAGGAATGAATCGAGCGTGCTCACCGAGGAGGAGCCTGTCGTCGTCTACCAGCTGCCCTTGCTTGATGTTGCCGCAGAGCCAAGAGAGGCATTACACAAAGGAGTCGTGCACCGACCCAGGGCACCGTGGCTCCATGTATCTTACCCGGCAATTGGTGTCACGGATCTGGAAGTGTGAGAGAGATACCGACATGCATGCGATGCTATATGCACTACGTAGTGCACTTTGGACGGAAATTGCTATATGCACTACGGGGAGAGCTCATGCCGCTCGGGCCACCCTTTTTCGAACTGCGCGTGTATCACTGGGGAGCTCGTTAACACACCCCCCGCCTGCGTTCACGCCGCTTCGCGGCGACAGTATGCGGCTGCTAATTAGAAAAGTTAACCAGTACACGCCGCTTCGCGGCGTCCAGCCGGCAACCCAAGCCCCGCTGTCCCCGATCTGCGAAGTTTCGTCGACAACATTCGTTTTTTTTTTTTTTAGTGTTTATCGCAAAAAAGAAATATAAATATCGCCAAATGCCTCGACAAAACAACGTTCAAGAAAAAAAGAAAAAGAAAAAAAAAAAGGCAGGCTCACCGCGATTCGAACCCGCGTCCACTTGCGTACGAAGCGGACACCCTAACCCCTACGCTATGCCGTTTTTTTTTTTTTTTTCTTTAAACAGTTTATTTTTAGTTCGCAGAAATATTTGAAAATGTTCAAGTGCAAAAAGCATTCACCACACTATTTACAACATCCTAACATGAATGGTGAAGTATGAAACACACGTGAGGTATGATACATGGTAGACATACACGCAGTTTTCACTCATTCCAATCAGTACATAAAGAATGCACATCAGCGTCGTTGGCTTGTAAAGTTCAGCACGAACATCTCACTGACACTTACAAAAAGTCATTTCAAAAGAGTCCCAAACAGTGATCTTTAACAACTATAGCACATATGTGACCAATGGAAGAATCACTTTTAGAAAGGTTTCATTACAATGTTATTATAGCTGCTTCATTTGAATGAGAGTGTCTAGTAAAGGTGCCCACTCGGGGGTCCCCTCGGCGGGGGCATAAATACTCTTAATCTGCGTGACAAGTTCAATGAAATATACATCCACGGTGTGGGCGTTTATGTCCGCGTGTCTAACAGCCATGCGGGATTTCCAAATACTGAAAAGCCCCAGAAGCACAAATAGGTCGTAAGGGACGAACTCATGTTTGTCGACTGGAAGAAAACGAATGTAATAGGGTGTGATAATCAGATCTTTTTTCAATGTCCTCTTTAAGATGTCCCAAAATAGTACGGCGTCCCAACAATCAATGAATACATGCTCAACACTTTCTGGTTGTTTACACAATAAACAGTCAACCGACCATGGAACAAACATTCCTCTTTGTTTCATCCATACTTTCACAGGTAGTATTCCGGTGTGTAGTTTAAAAAAGAAAGTTTTTACTGCAGGAGGGATATACATCTTTTTGACTCGACATAGTACATCCTGACCTGGGCCATCTGCGAACAAGGCGCGATAGATAGGCACTGGAAAAAGTATGTCCAAGAGTGCCCGTGTGAGGTCTTTTCTGTTGACACTGGAAAGGTACTCCCGTGAAAGTCGTGCAGATAGAAAATTAAAAGAGTCGACGACCTCTTTTAGAAAACCTACGGCAACCATAGGTTTTAAATTCTCGGATGAAACCAAAAAGGATGGGAAGTGACAAGCCAATTTTGTTTGAATCATTGTACGAAGAAATGGCTGTTCCTGATCTCGGAGGAAGAAAAACCTCGACACAAGTTGTCGAACATACAAATGTGGTAAGCCAATCCCACCAACGGAAATACGCCGGAAGAGGTTGTCTCGCCTCATCAGTTCAGATCCGGACTTCCAAACAAATAAAGCACAAATTCTATGAATTTTTTGCACGTTCTTCCTGGCACAATGCAGAACTTGCAATACATACATAATCCTAGCAATAAGAAAAATATTGCATGCAGTCGCTCTTGCAAAAATGGACAAATCTCGATTCGGCCATTTTGACACTCTCCGTTTCAAATCATTAGTGACTTCGGACCAGTACGATGTGCTATGACGATATTGGTGGAGTGGTACACCGAGATATTTACTAGGCGTATCACTCCACCGGACGCCTTCGTATTCGGTTGGCCGCGTTGCCCATGAGCCATGCCAAAACCCAGAGCATTTCTCCCAGTTCACTGCTGCACCAGTTTCATTGCAAAACACCTTGGTTAGAGAAAGCGCCTCGGTAATACTTTTTTTGTCAGCGCAAAAAATGGCAATATCATCAGCGTAAGCTAAGACTTTTACCTCAACCTCCTTTAGGCTATAACCGCGAACGTTCTCGCTTTTAGCGATGCTCAAGCAGAAGGGTTCTAGGTATAAGGCAAACAATAGTGGTGATAGGGGGCACCCTTGTCGGACCGAAGACAGAACTGGGATGCTTGTAGTAAGATTGTGGTTTATAATGAGTTTCGTTGTGCATCCCTTATAAGCCATTTTTACTCCATCAAAGATAACTTTACCTATTCTGACATGTGTCAGCACCTGCGAAAGAACTTCATGGCTGACGCGGTCAAATGCTTTTTGCAAGTCTATTTGGAGCATGGCAACCTGTTTTGTTTCGTCTGAGCAACATTCCAACACGCTTCTTGCGATATGAATATTTGTTTGTATACTTCTTCCTTTAATGCCGCAGGTTTGGTGGCTACCAACTAGTTGGCTAATAACACTTTGAAGCCGACGTGTCAGTATTTTTGCGAATATCTTATAGTCAGTATTGCACAACGTGATCGGTCGATAGTTAGTAAAATTTCGCAGTTTTACGGGGTCATCCGATTTGGGAATTAAAATGGTGTGAGTCTTCAGGAAAGATGGCGGCAGCATTCCCACCGCGTACGCTTCTCGTAGCACACCCAGGAGCGCTGTGCAACTACGATTTTTAAACTTTTTGTAGAATTCCGATGAAATTCCATCTGGCCCTGGCGCTTTGTGATTGGGCAGTTCTTCTACCGCTTTCTCAATTTCGCCGAGCGTGATTGGTCCTTCGAGCCATTCCGTTATGTCATCTTGCAACTGAGGAACGCTCGCTATCAAACCGCATAGGCCTGTTGAGTTAGGTCGTAATACTTTACTCCCAAAGAGCTCGGTGTAGTATAGAACGAAGGCTTTTTCAATACTGCTAATGTCAGTTGTAATCTGATTATTAAACTCGATTTCGTAGATGTCTTTTGCTAGTGCGTATTGTTTCTCAGAAGCCAACGCTCGTTTTGTAGGCTGCTCTCCAAAAAGAAATTTGTTCGTTCGAGAACGCACAACTGCACCTTCGTAACGCTCCCGATGTAAGAGCTCAATCTCTGACTTCAGGAATTGTATGTCCTTTAGCCCAGCGCCAGGATTTTCACATTCTGCCTTGTGAAGCACGTGCAAGTCCCTATTCAGTTGCCGTTCTTTAGCTCTCGATTTTGACTTTATAGTAGTTGACCGTTCAATTGCGACTTGCTTGAGGTCCTCTTTAAAGTGCTCCCACCTTTCCAGTAGGCACTGTCTATTTGTTTCTGCATACTTTTCGAATAAGTCGTTTACGTGAGTAACAAAAATTTCATCTTTGAGAAGATTTGCATTTAGCTTCCAGAGTTCCCATTTGAACTTGTTCGTCGACCGTGCTCTCTTTCCAAATGTCGCCGTTACTAAGCAGTGATCGGTAAAAAAGAAAGACTTAACGTTATACTCTTGAAAATTACTTATCAGGTCGCATGACACGTAGATCCTATCGAGCCGAGCATGCATGGATGCTTGGAAATGCGTGAACTGAAGCTGTCCCTTCCGTCCACTCATTTCCGTTACGTCGACCATGTTGCATTCATGGATCATATTGCTTAAAAGGTTCGCGCTGTTGTCATTGGTATCTCTACGCACCGACCTATCTGTAACGTTGCATACACAATTGAAATCTCCAAGAAATACAACAATGCGGTCACATTCCAAGTACTGACAGAGATAGTTAAAGCAAACCTCTCTCCCTCTTGTCCTATTTGGAGCATAAATACAGATAACTCGCCAGGACAGATCTGACATAGTGAAATCACATACAATGAAACGACCTTGGTCATGAGAAATTACCGACAAATTAGTAAGCTTTAAGGATTCTTTTAGGAAGAGGAAGCATCCTGCTGATGTACCTACGGCATGACTGACACACACTTCGTATTTCAAAAGAAATGGTTGTAAGGCTCGTTCAACTTGCTCATCTTCAAACATTTTGGTTTCTTGAATTGCTAAAATATCTAGTTGTTCTTGAGCTAGCAACCGTTGCAACTGGTACTGTTTACGGCTAGAATTCAGTCCCCTAACATTTAGAGATGCAAAACAACAAGGTTCTTGCATTTCGCACATGCCTTAAAGTTATGGATACTATGTATGCGAGCTACCCGTAGAGGTTATTTTCCTTTCGTTTTCGAATTACTTGCCTTATGACCATGCTTTTGTAAGTTCGAATTGTCTGTCGTCGGGTTTCCTTCGTAGGCGTACCAGGCTTCCGTCACTGTTTGCTACTGTGAGTTCTGTCGGTTGCGGTGCTTTGCATTGTAGCGTCCTTTCTTGAAGTTGGTGGTAACAAAATTCCACTTGGCCTCCTCTTCAAGGTCTTTGTCTTCGGTCTCCAGGCTTTTTACGTTTTCAAGGGGTCTCTTGTTTACCTGACTTGCGTCAGGCATTTCTTCAACGATTTCTGGTGATTCTTCTTTTGTTTGTTGGTCTTCAAGGTCGCATTTTTCCTCAGTTTCAGATGCCCGTGGATCTGGAATACTCTTCACTTCAGTTGCCAGAGGCAGATTCTGTACAGCAACGGTTTTCTCTTGACTAGCCGCCACTTCTTTTTCTTTGGCGGGACATGCATTCCCACCTGTACCTGGAGTGATGAGAGCTGCAGGGGCAGTACTGGCTGCCGTACTCTCTGCCTCGTCAGCATCCATTAACAGTTCATGCACCGGGTCGATTTCTTGGCGTCCAACGGCAGTGGCGTATGTCTTCATACAGTCGTCTGACTCATGACCGAAGCGGTGACACTCCGAGCACAGCGGTACACGACAGTCACGACGTATATGTCCCGTGTGCTTGCATCGCAAGCACAAAGGCGCGCGCCCGGGAACCACAATCAAGGAGTTCGCTCCAAACATACGTAACTGGTGTGGTATACCGTCAATAGTCGTTCCCTCTTTGAGGTTGATCCGCACAAGTCTTGTCGCTGACTCAATGCCTTCAAAACCTTCCGCTTTCCAGGTTTCTCGTGCGACTTCTGTGACTTTGCCGTAAGGTTCCATAGCCTTGCGTACCGCATCATTCGAGACGTGGAAAGGGATCCAGTGTATCTTGAGTCTGACCTCTGCGTTGCTCGGGTCAATGACAAGACACCGTCTGCCCTTGACCGTGAGCTCTTTGGCCGAGACTAACCTGTATGTGGCCGCTGACGACCGAAGGGTGACGATCCAGACGTGGTTCATCTGGTACGCTCCTATCGAAGCCACTTCCTTCAGGACGTTCAGGCGTTCCAGCTCTTGTTTGAAATCTTCAATCCTGTACGGGCGGTTCTTGCAATCGCAGTGAAGAATTACGGTGTTCAGAGCAAGCGCTCCGCGTGGCAGTGATGGCAATACAACCTGGTACTCATCAGTGGGTGCAGAAACAGAAAATCCACGGCCTGCAAGGGCCGTTTTAGACACTCCTTCGGAGCTCATATTTGGTACGTCTTGCGTGACCAACTTCTTCTTCTCCTCCCCCTACGCTACGCCGGTTGAAAAACTCGTTGTGATCATTCATTTTATACGAGACAAACGTAGTGCATATAGCAATTTCCGGCCGAGCTGCACTCCGGAGTGCATATAGCATTACTCTTACCTGAATGTTCCACTCATGGTTCACAAAGCAGCCTCAATTCCAGAACCTTCCAAGTTCTTTTAGCCGCCTCGGTGGCTCCGAGGCGAGAGCGCTGGCCTACGGATCCCCATGTGGCGGGTTCGAATCCCGGCCGAGGTACCCGCAATATGACGGAGGCTTATTGCGGAGAAGGCGCCGTGTAACCGAGCTTTCGGTTGCACGTCAAAAGATCCCCAGGTGGTCGAAATTAATCCTTAGTCCTCCGCTGGGGCGTGCCAGATGCCCGTCGTAGGTTTGGCACGTAAAACCCCCAAATTTGTTTTTCCAAGTTCTTTTAACACTATTAGCATGATTGCAACACATCTTCATGGACGCAAGATATGATGACAACAAACCACTTCCTTTAAACAAAAATAATGCGTCGGGAGGAAGGATGCACGTTTTACAAGTCACGGCACACTACCTATAAGCACACGCTCGTGCAGTCGGAGCACAGGGGCGGATTCAGAGGGGGTGGTCCGGATGTCCTGACCCCCCTCTTGAATTCTGCACGAGTAAAAAATTAGGGCGTGGAATCTCAAACATATGAGATGCTGACCAAAAACCTGATCCCCCCTATAGAAATACCTGCGTCCGCCCCCGGCGGAGCACACAAGCCCGCACCTCTCATCTAGAAAATGGCATATCCACACCCTACCGGCGTTACGCTGTATTCTTTTTGACACACATGGAACTGATTTTGAGCACGTAATACGAGCGTACTTACCACCATCACGTTGAGGGCGTAGAAATGCTTGCGGCACAGTACACCGTCTTCGTGGCGGTGGGATCGTTCTTGTACGGGCCGACGATGGCAACCGCAACCGATGCCGCCGAATATCCTACCGAGCGACCTGAGGCCCGTCTCCACGTCGTACCTCTCGCTCGGCGCCTTGGGGAAGCGAAGCTAGCCGCGCCGGACCCCGACACGACGCACGAAAGCGATGGACACGACGCGGACAGAGACGTCGACTGTCTTCAGCTCCACGCTACGTGCTCGTCGCTCGCCTCCAAACTTTGGAAGCACTCTGTGGCGTAGAAACGAAGTGTACAACACTTGAAGCTCCACAGTCATGAACGTCCACAAGCTTCGTTTCGCTGACTCTTCACCTCCGGTTCCTCGCGCCAACGTTGTCTCGTGCTGCCGGCGCTGCGTCGAACGCTTGCAATCCTCCGGGAGCTCGAATGCAGCGCGGTGCTGCCGGTAATCTTCCCGGCGAAAACAATAAATAAATTAGTTGAAAAGTGGCATAACCACCCGACGACGACGCGGTTTGGAAAATATGACCAAAGAAAAACACCTGTACCTTTTCAAACGTATAGTCTGTACAAAACGAAACGTCAATATGTTGTCACGTCCGGTAGCCGACTCCGCCCAGTTTAGCCGACTCCGCCCACATTTGTCTAGGGAAATTACATCACTCTTGCTTCCAACCAATCAGACGTGAAGACTTCACTTCCGTGTACTTTTGAAAGGAACGTGTACAATGTCGAACCTAGCTATCCTGACTTCTTTCGGAGCGGCGTATATGATGGCAAACGAGTAGTCCTCGTACTGCAGCAGCCACGTGGGCCAGGAGCTGGCCATATTAACGGCATTAGCGCACACGTATGAGGAAGAGAGAAGGGACAGAAAAGAGCGCTACTCACAACTGTATTTACAAAGATGAAGAAAAGAAAGAGCATCGTCCAGCTCCCCATAAAGATGAAAAAGGAAGAAGAGGAAGCAGAAATATAAAACAGGAATGTAAAACACAAAGTCGGGTGTTCCCTCGCGCGCACAGGCTTGATACACTGGTTCTTTGATTAAACCCTAAAACCTTTGTTGGCTGTGCCTTCGTTGTCGTGGTGCAGGGTGTGTTTGCATCAGTCTTCGCTCGCGCCTGGTCACCCGTGTCGGAGGGGAAGACGAACACATCATCCATGGTCGGCTGCCGCTGGGTCGTCGTGTCTGATGTCTCGCGGCACCCGTGACTCATGCGAGTTCTGCATTGTCCGTGTTAAAAAGTCTGTCTCCTTGCGTGTTAAGGCCACCGATGCAACACTAATGCATTTAGTAGCTGCGGATATGATGTAGAAGGCCTCTACCACTTCGCGGGTCATTTTATCCTTGTGCCTCTCTAGGGTTATTGTTTCCCCGAACAGCGGATTACAATTGCACTCCTTGCAATGTGTTGCAAGATGGCCTCCCACTGTGGCTCTCAAAGAATAATCATGCTCGCGAAGTCGGTCATTAAGACACCTGCCTGTTTGCCCTACGTAGATCTTGCCGCACGAAAGTGGAATCTTGTATACCACGCCTGAAGTGCACGGAACAAAAGGTTTAGCATGCTTTTTTGTGCACCTTTGTCTTGTGGCACCTTCGGCTTGCGAGTTGACTATGGAGCAAATTTTGCTCATTTTTTGCGGGGCTGAAAATACCACTCGGACCCCATAGACCTCCTGCATTGCCCAGGGGGTGCTGCGAAAAGGGACTTGTTAGGACTTGTTTTGGGTAGTACAAATTCTAGCGTCTCAAACTGTCACGCATGCAGAAGCGTGCCTGCTCTGGTGCGGAGCGCGAGATCGCGATGCAAATACAAAGAAACAACAAAAAATCGAACGCCGTCAAAGCTAAGACGCTAAGAGCGAGCCAAGAGATGTCGTTTCACGCATTCCAAAGTAGACATGAAAATGAAAACAAAATGAAAGCGTCGCGACGCAGGTGTTCTGACGTCACCCCCCAGAGATAAGAGACGCGTGTCCTAGCGGCGGTGTCATGAATTTGGCATTTTCGGTTTTCTCGCAACGTTGAGTCAGGGCAATTTCTGGCGTCCAGATGTGTTTTTTCGTTCTTCAGCATCACACAGAATTAGAAAAGATCAACCAACGTGCCATAAGTTGTGCGATGCTCAATCAGGTGAGCTTGTACTACCCAAAACGAGGGCGCTACGGTTTGTTCAAAGCTTCAGCGCAGGAGGCCTATACCGACTTGCCACGTTTTTTAAATTGTGTGACGTCTTGTGAAGGTACGGGATTACCACCGGTCTTGTCTTTCCTACATCTTGTTTGTTGGCTTGGAGGCCTTTTGCCCTTTTCAACAAGGTGTCCGCTACATTAGCCAGTAGTGGTAACGGATAGCTGGCTTTTCTGAGTCTTTCAACCTGCATCGAGAAGCTGGCTTCCATTGTGTGGCAACATGATTTCTTGAGCGCGGATCCCAAACATGTCAGAGCAATGCCCCTCTTGACGATCTTAGAGTGAGCCGAACTGAAATCCAAAATTCGTTTCTTGGAGCGTGGAGAGTACGTCCAGCACACATGCGTATCACCTAAGTGAAGCGAAAGGTCTAAAAACTGGAGAACGTTTTCTTGAGGGACCTCATACGTGAACCTGAGGCCCCCTCCATACTCAGTGAAGGTCGCCAAAATATTGGTCACCTGTGTGTGCACATCGGTGTTATCTTGAAGAACAACTAGGAAGTCATCCACATAGCGGGCTACCTTGTTAACTCCTCGACTTCCAAGCTCCCTTTCAATGGCACAGTCTACAGCTCCCAGATAAATGTCACTGAGGACTGGGGCTACACAGGAGCCAATACAAACTCCTGACTTTTGTACATAGCACCCATCTCGCCACCCAACAATCATGGACGTTAGATAAAAATATAAAAGCTCTAAAAAGCTCTCCGTTGAAATTCCACATGAGCCTCTGAAGGAGAGCTCTCCATTGGCTTCAATACATGTCTTCACAGACTCCAATAATTGTGCATGTCGCAATGAGTAAAACAGGTTCTCCACATCTATACTGAAGGCCGTACCGATCTCATTGCTCTTTAACCGGAGAAAATCGACGATTTCCTCAGAATTCACTACTTTGAAGGGGTCCTGTATTTTTAAAGATGACAGATGTTTTTGGAGATAGGACGCGACTTGTCTTTGCCAGGAACCCTTTTCGGTGACAATCGCTCTAAATGGGCTTCCTTCTTTATGCGTCTTTACTGAGAAGAAGACTTCAAGATGAAACTTGTCAACCTTCCCGATTCTCGCTGCTAACTGAATTAGAGACAGACGTTCACAAAGACGCTTTGCTGCATCCCGAGTTTTCTTGGTGTCCACTTCTACCCGTTAGAAATTTTTCGTGATTGCTGTTGAGGCTCGTTCATTGTACATGTTTTCTGGTAGAACCACAAACTGTCCTTCTTTGTCTGATAGTAAGACACGCAGTCCATTGTCACCCATAAAATCCACCAGGGGCTTAAAATGCCCGACAGGTTTTTTCTTCTGCTGAGGGTGAAGACTGTCAACGCACTCAGAGATGCACCGTGGTCTGTCCGTTTCCACTGTCCTATGGGCGATTTGCTTTGCTAGTGTAATCAGCTCCGGTGGGCTTACCACAGGTTCGAAACAGTACTTAGGGCCTACCCCTAGACGCTTGCCAATATCCGGTGGCATCCTTACCTCCCCCAGTGTTGTGTAGAGACCCACCGTGGAGGGCACCGGTTCATTTGCTTTTTTGGTCGGGAGATGTGGCTATCCGTTACCACTACTGGCTAATGTAGCGGACACCTTGTTGAAAAGGGCAAAAGGCCTCCAAGCCAACAAACAAGATGTAGGAAAGACAAGACCCGTGGTAATCCCGTACCTTCACAAGACGTCACACAATTTAAAGAACGTGGCAAGTCGGTATGGGGTCCGAGTGGTATTTTCAGCCCCGCAAAAAATGAGCAAAATTTGCTCCATAGTCAACTCGCAAGCCGAAGGTGCCACAAGACAAAGGTGCACAAAAAAGCATGCTAAACCTTTTGTTCCGTGCACTTCAGGCGTGGTATACAAGATTCCACTCTCGTGCGGCAAGATCTACGTAGGGCAAACAGGCAGGTGTCTTAATGACCGACTTCGCGAGCATGATTATTCTTTGAGAGCCACAGTGGGAGGCCATCTTGCAACACATTGCAAGGAGTGCAATTGTAATCCGCTGTTCGGGGAAACAATAACCCTAGAGAGGCACAAGGATAAAATGACCCGCGAAGTGGTAGAGGCCTTCTACATCATATCCGCAGCTACTAAATGCATTAGTGTTGCATCGGTGGCCTTAACACGCAAGGAGACAGACTTTTTAACACGGACAATGCAGAACTCGCATGAGTCACGGGTGCCGCGAGACATCAGACACGACGACCCAGCGGCAGCCGACCATGGATGATGTGTTCGTCTTCCCCTCCGACACGGGTGACCAGGCGCGAGCGAAGACTGATGCAAACACACCCTGCACCACGACAACGAAGGCACAGCCAACAAAGGTTTTAGGGTTTAATCAAAGAACCAGTGTATCAAGCCTGTGCGCGCGAGGGAACACCCGACTTTGTGTTTTACATTCCTGTTTTATATTTCTGCTTCCTCTTCTTCCTTTTTCATCTTTATGGGGAGCTGGACGATGCTCTTTCTTTTCTTCATCTTTGTAAATACAGTTGTGAGTAGCGCTCTTTTCTGTCCCTTCTCTCTTCCTCATACGTGTGCGCTAATGCCGTTAATATGTCTAACTACCAACTAGCCCAGTTATCAACCCTTTGCCAGGAGCTGGGGTTGTCGAAGTCAAACGGTGGTGGTGGACGGAGCTGGACCACGCCCTGTATGTAGAAACGGAGCGGCGGACCCAGCGGACTTTTCACCGTTGGCCATGGCGAAGGGAAGGTGACTGCCTCAACGGAAAGTGGCAGCGGCGGGGCCGGGCCGCGTGTGGAAGCCGCAGGCACGGGATCAGCGGAGACGGATTCCGCCCACTTCTGGAATTACACGGCTGCTGACTCTCCAAGCGGGGAAGTGCCGCTCAAGGTTTATTCAGGCTCTTTTATAGTGGCGGATGCAATGGTGTCATCCAGTGGTACAACGGTACACTACACTATACAGTATCGATTTTCAATCCCAGTAAGGGAATCCCAGGCACGTTTGCGGCAAGAATGCAGCGATGGGCAATCATCTTGTCAGGGTATGACTTCGACATGACGTACGTGTCAACGGATCAGAACGTTGTCGCAGACATGCTGTCAAGACTCCCAACGACTGACAAAGGCGCTACAAAATCAGAAACTACGAGAATGGACGAAAACAAATGTCTCTATCTAGAAAAGTTTCAAGCACTCCCGCTGACACATAAGCAGATCAGCAGAGAGACACGAAAGGACACCGTGTTGTGTAAAGTTTTAAGACTCACCATAGATGGATGGTCGGAACAAGTGAATTCCGATGACCTCAAGCCTTACTTCCGTCGCAGTACGGAGCTAACCATGGAGCTCGACTGCTTAATGTGGGGAACACGGGTCATCGTACCCTGGAATCTACTGAAAACACGTTTTGAACGGCTTGCATCAAGGTCATGATGCAATGACGAAGGTGAAGGGACTGGCACGACTTGTGGTGGCCGCTTCTGGGTCATGACATCGAAACGATAGTCCGAGGTTGTCGGCCGTGCCAGGAAGTGAGCAACGAGGCACCTAAAGTTCCCATACACCCATGGGAATACACAAATAAGGAATGGCAACGCCTGCATGCAGACTTTGCAGGACCCTTTCAAGGAAGGAATTTCTCGCTGATCTTTGGTGCATATTCAAAATGGCCCGAGGTAGTGCCCCTGACCTCGACAACTTCGGCAGCCACCATAAGAGTGTTTCTAACTCTCTTTGCAAGATATGAACTGCCAGAAAGGATTATGACAAACAATGGCCCGCAATTCCGATCAAGCGAATTGCGGGATTTCATGACAAGAAACGGAGTGCAAGAGACATTCTCACGCGCGATTCATCCCGCAACGAATGGTGCCGAAAAAAACTTTGGGAACATTAACGAAGTTTGTCAACGCAAGCCTGCAGCGGGGCTCACCATGGAAGAGGCATGCCATAACTTCTTGGTGGCATACCGGATGACCCCGCACGCGACAGCTGGCTCAACACCTGCCAAAATGATGACAGGAGACGAATTTCGCACAAGGTTCGATCTTCTCGGACCATCAATAACTGATGTCGTGCGATCAAAACAGGCGAAGCAGCACGCTTCGCGCAACTCTATAAAGAATGACACCTACATCAGAACAATCAGGTCTGGGCAAGAGACTACAGGAACGCTAAGAAATCGTCGAAAGGCGTCATCGTCCGTGTGCTAGGAAACCGAACATATAAGATTCGCGCAAACGAGGGAAATACATGGAAACGACACATTGAACAGCTGAGACATGTACCCAAGGAGGAAGAGGGAATATCTGCGAATCAAGACGATAGCCTCAGGCGCGCAAGAACACCGAGAAAGTTCGCCCCTTCCCGCGCCATCAGTCAGCTAAACGGTTCACCGTCTCCGATTTCCAATTACAACTTTCAAACCTAAAAAAAATAAATAAATAAATATATATATATATATATATATATATATATATATATATATATATTTTTTTTTAAGACAGAACGATCCTGCAACACCGGAGGCAGGCACTCGAAGCTCGCCTGCCAGACCACTTAATGGCACACGTGACCAAAGCAGGGAGGGCAGCCCTCTCCTTTTCAGAAGATCAACACAGACGCGCCAGCCATCTACGCGGCTGGGCCTGTGAAAACGTGAAGTTTGTAAGGGGGAGATATTGCCGTGTATTGTGGGCGTGTTCGCCACGTATACAGCGAACACGACCTACTGAGCCAAGGCAACGACGGCGGATGCCACCGGAGACGCCGGCGGGGGAGAGCGAGCCACAGACTGGGCGCGGTTACAGACCAAATAAGACGCTTCTCATAACACCAATCGATTGTAACCTAAACAGTGAAATAAATATATCTCTACATTATCCCAAATTAACCGGCACATCACAGCCGCTATGGAGCACCACTTCTCGATCTCCTTCCCAATAGTCCGTTCCAACTCAAGAAGGTAGGGCGAGGGAAAGGAAGGCCGGGGAGGAGGAAGCAGACGGAACGCTGGAGAGCAGAGGGGGAAAGCTCCTCCTTTCTCCAGTTGCAACGGACTATACCTGATTTCATTTTCTCACCAAGAACACATCGCAATGACCACCAGCACATAGTGCGATGACGTCATGTGCAAACCATGTAATACCCTAGTTACACTAGCGCTCTTAACTGTCATTCTGTCCTTATAGGCCACTGAAAATAAAATATATTTTTTAAACAGTTTGGTTGGGACACACGTGTCGAAAAATGCATTTTACGCGAAATTTATTTTTTAGAGCGATATTGACGGCGCAAGATTTATTTCAAATTCTGCGCGCAAAATCCATGACGTCACGGAATGGTCATACACTCTTTTCACCTCGACCAGATGGTGATACACTCTCACCTCCTCAACGTGATGGCCAAGCCGTGACACCTATCCTCCATGCGCCCCAAATGCCGAGAGAGAAAACAAGTGGAAAGGAGGTGATTACCGAATAAATTACGCCTCCCGCCGTCAATATTGCTCTATTTTTTTCTTTCGCGTAAAATGTATTTCTTGACACGCGTGTCCCAGCCAGACTAAAAATTATTTTTTCTTTTCTCTGGTTTTTTAAAGGGATACTCAACCAAAATTTTGAGCTCACCAAACAGGGCTGGAGCGATAGGCAGGACGCTGCAGAAAACAAAAACACCACCCAGACAGTGATATCTGTAACGGATGGCCGTATTTTTGGAAAAGAAACGCGCGATTGAACACTGCCGACGAGACATGTGACGTCACGATTCTCATTTTCTCTCCTCCTCGCTTCGTCCCATCGAATTGGTGAACCGAAGCGAGGAGGAGAGAAGCGAGGCCGCTCCCCCTTCATCCTCAACTTTTCCAGGAGGATCGTGACGTCAGAGTCCTCGCTTGATCGCGCCCTTCTTTTCCAAAAATACGGCCATCCGCTTGAGATATCAATGTATGAGTGAGGTTTTGGAGTTCGTAGCGTCCCGTTCAACGCTTCTGTGGCCTTATTTTGCGAAATTCAAATTTCGGAAGATGGAACGACGGCGTTCATCTGTGTCTCCTAAAAAGAGCGCGTTCCGTACAGCGCCGGCCATCACCATGTCTTCGGCAGCTCAGTTATAGCTTACAAGGAGTTTACTCAAGGAATTACCGCAAGCCAAGAAAATGAGACGATCACCGATGTTTCTATTGGCGGATAAGAGGGTGCTCAAGTCTCGACGGTGATCCTCACTTTGGGAGGCGCACCTGAGCTGGTCTTGTCATTGTTTCGGCTTTATCAGTGCTAAGGAGCGTAAATGTACAGGCTTCTCGAAATTAGTTCTTTTACAGTAACAACATTTGTAGTTTATCTTGGGGTTAAGGGATAGGGGGAAGTCGGCTATCCCAATGTATCCTGACTCTTGGAAATTCCATAAAAATCACCAGATGGCAATTCGCAATGTTTTTCTGTGGTAAATGCAGTCAAATGCATGCGTCAAAATATACGGGAGCGCTAGCGCGAGCGCACATTGAGCATGCAGCGATCAAAGCTGCGCAGATCAAAGCTGTGCGAGACGCTGAGCTTCTGAGACGAAAAGGACGAAGACGCCACAAGCGCGAGCGCAAGATCGCGTGTACCGCGGGCCCAGTGTCGCATTCGGAACGAGGGCAGTCGCAGGGGTCGTACGCAGGTTCGGGCCCTCTGGAAGCTCCCGAACCGGCCAGAAGTCCCGAAGAGGAGGCTACGACGTCCTTGGCGCGCCTTGCCGACATCCACACGCGTTGCCGATATCCGCGTACCCATTCGGCGCCCGAAGTCGCCTGCCCGCTCGGATCCGGCCCGCTAGCAAGCAGCAGCCAGTCCGTAAGTAGACCGAGGTCCTATGCCAAGACCGCCTTGGCATGATAGGAAGGCCCGAATCTAATTAGTTCGATTCAGACGGCTTTCTCGGTGTCAATGGAGGATCTTCCGAATTTCTGGTTCTAGAGCGCGCAGGACCTGGTGTTCGGCGTTCGAACGCCAGGCCTTGCGCGAGGAGCCAACCACGCTCTTGTTCTTTCTGATTGAAGGGAGACAGTAGAGAGAGGGAAGGGCCTTTGCACCGACCCACTGATCCTCCCAATCAGCTGAGCTCGACGCTCTGACATCGCTGCTGCTCCTCTCCCTGTTTATCTCCGTACAGCGGATCATTCTATTCGTGAAGATAGTCTGCTTGAACCACGAACAAGAAACTGGCGTCTAATGAATCTGGTCT
Source organism: Ixodes scapularis (assembly GCF_016920785.2). Classification (NCBI taxonomy): domain Eukaryota; kingdom Metazoa; phylum Arthropoda; class Arachnida; order Ixodida; family Ixodidae; genus Ixodes; species Ixodes scapularis. Next base: position 84,599,857 of record NW_024609884.1, read on the forward strand.
ATGGGAGGTGTTCACTGGACGCTATATTTGAGTGCGCTGTTCACGGAGCATGCTCAGGCCGAACTCTCACTAATAGGCTGCTAAGACCGGCAATCTTGATGGTGTGGAATGCACGTTACAAAAGAAGTGTGGAAGCTCGCCGTCGGCACGCGCTCGGCAGCCGTGGACTCTCAGCTATTGCCGCCAATGAATACTCCCTATTGGCGACATGAGCGATCGAAAGCGTCGCTGTGGTCGGCCCACCACAATTGGCCGAATGCTGACTATGACGTCAGCAAAGGATGTCTCATCGACGGAAATGAGAGGAATGTAAGAACTTCAATTTTGACGGTGTTGGCAGTGTTGCTTTGAGAGCGCTATGGTTTCAGGCTTCCACCATGCCCATTACAAACACCATCGTGCTTGTTGTTCACAAGGTAATGACGTCACAAAAGGTAACCGAACAAGGGCGAAAAACATCTCGCCGCTACTATCATGTAGAGCAGAGTCAATCATGCGATCTACTCGTATTAAAAATGATTTTTTTTCGACAAATGTAGGACAACTGCGGTAATTCTTTTATTATTACCTTTGAAGGGAGCAGATAAAGTAATTTTCTATGTTGCGCCGGATAACTTAAAGGAGCGATGCAACAATTTTTGTACTGTGCACAAATCCCGCTGAAAACGGATCCCTAACGTTAATGACCTATGAAACACGCGTTCGTTTTTCACCCCACGCAATAGAAGTCCCAGAAAAAAATTAAAGAAAAACGAGCAGCGTTCACCCCCTCAACTCGCAGCCAGAACAAGCGGCCACGTGATCTGGAGCCGATTATATGCCGCCAGTGTTGATCATAGCCACGCGCTGGGGTTGGCAAAGCACAGGACACGCGCTGAGTTCCAGACATTGTTATGGCTCGGCTGTTGTCGTCGTTGCAGCGATTGGACACGGGTCACAACCCGAATGCTTCTCGAGCTAGCAATTGTCACGAGCCCACGTCGAGTGGCCACGCAATGCTCGGGTCCAATCTATGAACCGCATTCAAATATCGTCACTTGGGTGTACTGCGATCCCCGAGTTACGTCATCAAATTTTGCAAAGGAGAGATTGAATGAAAATGATCGATTTTGTCCTTGAAATTACACCGCAACAAAGGAGTTTCTTGGCCAGTGGCGTTGGGTGTGAGTATCCTTGAGTCCCAGGTGTGCCAGTAAGCTCGTGTAGAGAGAAAAAAATTCCAATTGAATATCGTTGCACAGCTCCTTTAAGTGCATTTTATTTTTGTGTGCGTGAAAGAGTTAATGGACATCAGCCTGCCAACAGTCTCAAACGCCATCTTGCATGTCTTGAGACCGACTTTCGTGGTTTCCATGTATTCTTGCAGAGCGACTTCGACTGTCCTCGGTTTTGAAAGCGAGACCGCTGTAACTAGGCCCAAACGTGCGACAGAGAGGAAGTCCAGGCCCGGCGGACTGAACCCTTCCTTATGGAAACCGCATCCACCAGCGTGTTAAGCGAGGGCGTCTCCATGGCGCCCTCGCTTATCACGAAAAGCATCACAGTTTTTGTAAGGAGGGGGGGGGGGGGCTTACAAAAAAACTGTGGTGCTTTTCTGTTGAAAGCCTGGTGAAAAAAGTCATAAGAGGTTATAAAATGTCAATAGCTTTTCATCTGACTTTCTCTAGCTTTTATGTTGACTTTCCTTTGAATATTGGCCTACTTTTTTATAAAAAAAAAGTCAACTGACTTTCTGTCGCCTCCAAGATGCTTTTTCTGAAGCTTTTCAATTGAAAAGCTACAACTTTTCAACCAAAAAAACTAAGCCTTTTAAAGAAAAAATTTTTGTACAGCTTAGCTGTTCATTCAACAAAGTTTTGGAAGCTTACTACAGCTTTCCACTCTGCTCCAAATTGCCTGCAGCAAAATAACGCCCCCCCCCCCCCTCCAAAAAAAAAAAAAAAAAAAAAACGCGAATTTTTTACATAATTTTTTATTTTGGATTTTGTTATGAAACGGCGTCCTTGTGCTATTTGAAAGCTCTACACATCCAAAAAACTACAATTCACAAACGAAAACACAAACACAACCATGAAGCACTGAACACCTGAATCACAGTCTCTTTGATTGCTGCAGAGCTTTATACAGCCTACATACTGAAGGTAATCATTTGGCCGGTGACCACCTCAGCACTTTTTAAAGGGGTCCTGCAAGGACTTTCTTTTTACTGGTTTTTAATTTGCACCGAACCTGAGCGCACTGAACGTAAAAACTTAATGAAACTTTCATCTTCTCGAATTTCGCTTTATTTTAAAAGTTATAGGCCAATTAAAATTACAAAAACAAGCAAAAAATAACCCCCTTCATAACGCCCTTGGTCCCTTGAGTGGCCGTGAACTAGAGGAGGGGCAGTGGGCTCAGCGAGCGCTCACGGCTGCCGCACTCCGTGTCGACGGCTCGAGAGGGCGCCACTGAAGCATGTTCTGGATAGGCTGTATGAAGCGGGCAGCCAGGGCGGCTCGCATTGCATTTGCTGTCTGATTAAACACTAGTTCAGCATGACACTTCATTGGCCACAAACGACAGCAAACACAGGGTAAATATCAGTTCAGAACGGGAACCACTTCGCGCTGCCATACCGCCAAAAGGCGAAACCGCAAGCCAAAGCTGCTCGCCGAAGGCCTTGGGAACGCTCGGAACCGGTTGGATCCTCCAGTCTATACGACCGAAGCGCCGCCGCGTACATCCGGGACCTTTATACGCTCGAAGCTATTTGGTGCCTGATCCACTACAGCTTTCTAGTATGCGCCGCCTTTTCCACCGCTTGTTGGCGGGTATGTCGACGGTTCATTTCTTGTTTTCGTACTTTCTAAACTGCATTTATTTCTCTTCTAATCTAAAATTGGGAACAAAAAGTACTTTTATAAATAATTGAAACGGTTCGCGCCACTTATATTTTGTATTTTGGCTAAAAAGAAGCTTTTAGCGGCTCTGACCAGTAGTGAGCCCATGACCGAAGACGTCACATTTCGCGCGCTTTCGGTACCGCGGGTCGCACCCGTCGGTGGAGGAGGTTTCCACGTCGTCCGGTTAAAATGTGACTCACTGATATTTAGTTACTCTCTCCGTGCCCGCTGGCTTGCCCAAACCCCGAGGGACGTAGAAACCGCAAAAAAAGGTACAGCGCTTAAATGTGATTGCAGGGCCCCTTTAAGATTCGAAGTATCCGATTTCTTTCTCGGGAGTCTGTCAAAGGGAAAATAGTGTTTCGTGGGCAATATCTCTTACGAAAAATCATTGGTTAAACTAATAATAATTCGGCACAGTCACTAAAACAACATCCGCAAAAACCACTCCTAGAAGAAATGGTGTCACTTCTCTGCATAGCACCACCAAGGACGAAGCGAGCAAGGCAGTTTCTCCACCTTAAAATAGTTATTTTGATTTTATTTACTAGGTGACTTGTTTAATTTGGTCATTAAAGTCACTATAGTCACTTACAAAGTCAGAACGGCAGGGCATGCCTTTCGAACGCCTGGCCTCCAGCACGCGCCCCATGCCTTCCGTCGTGCTTTGACTGCACGCGCGCGCTCGAGGAGCACGAACGCCGAAGCGTACGTTGTCAAGGGTAGAAGGCTCTCGCTGGACTTCGGGACAACTGAAGCTCCTCCCTCTCACCTTGTCAGAGACTATTGAAAAACTTGTGACTTTTGACATCGTGTCGAGGTGTACTATGTTCAATAAAAAGTCAACTGAAAGTTTGGAGCTTTTCTATTGACACTGCCTACAGAGAGCGAACTGAACATTTTCAACACCAAGTAAACATAACGTCTCCAGTCATTCTGATTACACTGTCAACAGGGAGTCGGCAGAATAAAATCAATGTAAAGTTAATAGAAAGTCAACAGCTTTCCTTTTGACGGCTGAAGAAAATCACCAGAAAAGTTTCAACACAAAATCAACAAACTTTGTGTTGACCATGTCAACAGGAAGTCAAAGTCAAAAGAAAGTAATCAGAGTCAACAAGAAGTCAACACGTTTTTAATAAAAAGTCAAAAAATTTTTTAGGGGTCCTGAGCCCGGGGACGCAAGAGGAACAGGGCTTCCGCGACTCCCGCAAAGCGGAGAACGACGAGGCGCACAGCCGCCTGTCATCGCGCTCGAGGACCAGAGTTTCCAGCGCCACTAGGAGTCCCAGGGCAAGGATGGCAGCGGCAGGGAAGAGCAAGAGGCGAAGGTCTAGGCGCAGCAAGTCCACAACTGGTCGGTCATCCCCAGCGATGAACAGGGAAATCAGGGCGAGCAAGAAACCTGCGAAAAGGAGGTCCAGAAAGCGCAACGGGGCTGGGGAGTCTGGCGTGAAAAAATCCGCTTTGAAGAGAGTGTCGCGCAACAAGTAACTGTTCCGCCTTTGCAACTCCCGAAGATTGGAATAAAGGCAAAATTCAACCAACTCACAGGGGTTTTCCTGGTGTCTATGCAGCTCTTCGAGGGACAATAATGCTCAAAATTAAATTATTTATTTTCTACAATACTCAACTCTGCCCGTAATTACTCGGAGAGATAAAAAGTGAAAGCCGTTTACAACTCCCTGTAACGCCGAATTGGAGCGCAGCTCTTGAGGGGGAGGAGGGAGGGTACTGAAGGGAGGGTAGACCCCTCCTCCTCCTCCTCCCCTCATTCTTTAATATGCTCCGGGGGGTCACCTGACCTCGGGGGAGGGGGTCACGTGACCTCGGGGGGGGGGGGGGGGTGTCACGTGACTTAGGGGGAAGGGGGGTCAGTGACCTCGAGGAGGGGCCACGTGACCTCGGGGGTCACGTGACCTTGGGGGTCACGTGGGGGTCACCTTGACCTCGGGGGTCGCGTGACCTTGGGGGGTCTATGACCTGGGGTCACGTGACCTTGGGGTCACGTGACCTCGCGTGAGCTTGGGGGTCATGTGGGGGTTACCTTGGGGGGTCATGTGACCGTGAGGTGACCTTAGGAGGGGTCACGTGACCTGGGGTCACGTGACCTTGGGGGCACATGACCTTGGGGTGACCTTGGGGGTCGCGCGACCTTGGGGTGACCTTGGTTACGCGGACGCCGCTCAAGCCGGAAACGGGCGCCTAAGAGCTGCGCTGTAAAAAGGGATCATGAAACGGTACTGAATATTTGAACTTTACTTTTGGCAATTTCCGCCACGTGTTTTCGAGCCTACTCTCGGGGCTTCGTCTTTAGACCACCAGGCGCTGTGAATATTTGATTCGCTGGAGACGGCTGGAGAGCGAACCTGCCGCCACAGCTTTCTGTTCTAGCCGCCGGGTGCCGTCGATTTCGCAGGAGTGGACAATTCTCGGGCTTAGCTTTCTGTAACATTTTAGAAGTGAAAAGTGCGCACACTTTTCATTGCCGGTTGAGGTGTGCGAGCGCACGAACACATATACACAGCTGTAGATTCATTACCACAAAATGTTGGCCCTAAATATAACTAAATATCGCATGGGAGACAAGCGATATTTCCGCAAGGAGCAAGAAACTTGATTTTCACTGAAATTGCGAACCGATGGGTAAACTGATCATCTTTCTTTCCAATTTTTTTTTTACTTTATCGTTATCTGCTCAAGCCTAAATGGTTCCAGATGCGTGACTAAATGCTGCTCACGCATTCGCGCACCCACACCAGTTCTCACTTCAAACGAGCCTGGAAGCCTTTCACCGTCGTGCCGCCTATATATTCGTCCGCCGTACCGATCCTGCCGCAGAGGCGCCCTTCAGCGGTGCCACCCAAGCTGCACTCCACCAGGCTACGAGATGGCGCAGTCTGCATCATAGGAGACAGCTGGCCTCTGTCCGGCTGTTCTGCTGCCTTAAAGGACCCATGAAACGAATTTTAGGCTGGAGTAAATCAATTTATATTGGGATTTTACTAATAGCACATCGTTCAGTGGGCCAAAAGAACAAAGGTAGAAAGTCAGAAGCCTGACTTTCGCTACGAAAATTTGCAAAACATAGCGGACTATTTTGTACCTCCTTCCCTTCGTAAACTCTCCGCCTTTTCACTGCGATACATCCGCGGACCCCGCAGCGCGTCACCGGGCTACTAGCCACCATAACCGGGCCCCCGCAGCGCGTCACCAGGGCCCAAGCGCACGTCACACGACACCGGACCTCACTTAATCCCTTTACCCCTAAGCTGACATTGCGGTGGAAGCTACGCGCTTGCCGGACCAATCAGCCGTCTCCCTTTCATCACCTGACCTCATTCTCTGCGGGTCGGTATGCGCGAGAGAGCATGATCACGTGGAAAATGTGTGGCTGGCCCAACGAGCACATAGCTTCCACAGCACTGTCAGCTTCGGGGTGAACGGGGTGGGGAAAGCAACTAGTCGGAATTTTGAGCGACGGGCTAATCTTCTAGGGGGACAATGGCTGTGTCCGGCTAGTCAAGCGAGATTCCGAACAAGAGGGGACTCCCCCCTTTTCGACTTCTTGAACTGTTTGGTTCAATGCGCGATTTATGAGTTGAGGAGGAAAGCTAAACAGAAAAAAGTTGAAAAAGCGTTTCATGACTCCTTTAAGCGCGATCCAAACCAACGCTTCTTTTTGCGCCTGTAGGTCGTGCGGCTGCGGATGTGACGTATTTTCGTGACGTCGCGCCGCTTCTTCGCTCCTTCCGGGCGCGCACAAGAAAGTTGGTTGATTTCAACTTCTTTCTCAACGCGCACAAAAACGCGCGGTGACGTAGTAGGGCGCTCCTGTGTCCCGGCCAATCGGTGGAGGGCAAGCTAGTTCCGGCTCCGCGTTTCTCGCCGTCTGGCTGCCCTCTCCTCCCCCCCTTTTATTCTCTTCCAACATGACAACGCGATCTCTCTCTCTCTCTTTCTCTCGCCGTCTGGCCGGCCAGTCTGTCGCAGTTGCACCTTGCTTGTGCGCTCGTGCCTGCGTGCGCGCGTGCGCGCTCGCCCGAAGTTTCGCCCGTCCAAACCAAAGCGCACGGTTCTGACTCAGAAAGCGCGCCCGGAAACAGCAAAAACGCCACGAAATGCGTCACATCCGCAGCCGCACAACCTACAGGCGCAAAAAGAAGCGTTGGTTTGGATCGCGCTTTAAGCGCGATCCAAACCAACGCTTCTTTTTGCGCCGGTAGCTCTTGCGGCTGCGGATGTGACGCATTTCCTGACGTTTTTGCTGTTTCCGGGCGCGCTTTCTGAGTCAGAACCGTGCGCTTTGGTTTGGACGGGCCAGCTTCGGGCGAGCGCGCACGCGCGCAACAGACTGGCCGGCCAGGCCAGTCTGTCGCAGCCAGAAGGCGGCGAGAGAGAGAGAGAGAGAGAGATCGCGTTGTTATGTTGGAAGAGAATAAAAGTGGGGGGAGGAGAGGGCCAATTGTGGATGCGCACCGGGCGCTTTTGTCACTTGCTCTGAGAAGGCGGCGAAGAAACGCGGAGCCGGAACTAGCTTGCCCTCCACCGATTGGCCGGGACACAGGAGCGCCCTGCTACGTCACCGCGCGTTTTTGTGCGCGTTGAGAAAGAAGTTGAAATTATCCAACTTTTTTGTGCGCGCCCGGAAGGAGCGAAGAAGTGGCACGACGTCACGAAAATACGTCATATCCGCAGCCGCACGACCTACAGGCGCAAAAAGAAGCGTTGGTTTGGATCGCGCTTTAAGCGCATTACAAACCAACGCGTTTTTGTGCGCGCGTAGGCCGTGCGCTTCCCGGAAATTGCGTATTTCGTGACGTTTTTGCTGTTTCCGGTGCGCTTTCTGTGTCACAGCCATGCGTGTTGGGTACGACGGTGCGCGTTTGGGCGAGCGGAGAGCATCTGCGCCAGACGGCGAAGAAACGCGGAGCCGGAAGTAGTGCCCTCCTCCGATTGGCCGGGAGAGGAGCGCCCTACTACGTCACAGCGCGTTTTCGTGCGCGTTCAGAAAAAGTTGAAATCATCCAAATTTCTCATGCGCGCCCGGAAGGCGCAAGGAATCAGCGCGACGTGACGAAATACGCAATTTCCGGGAGACGCACGGCCTACGCGCGCACAAAAACGCGTTGGTTTGGGTTTTATGCAGCCCTCCTTCGACATTCCTGCTCGTCCTCATGGCTTGCACTGACGTCACATCGCTTTTGACCACCATGTAAGAGGAGGGGAGGGAAGCTGCTTTTGTAAGATTTTTGAGTGTCGGGGTAATCTTCTATAATCTTCTGGGAGGACATTAGCGACGTCTGTGCAAATCCGGAAGGCACGAAAGAGGATCCTGATAAGGGGGAGCTCCTTCTCCTCTTCTCCGGTGGTCATCGGAGCGCTCTTTGAATGGCGTCACGTGCAAGCCACGTACACGGACTGGAGCTCTCCAACCCGTACTTGCTCGTACTCTCCGCCACTGCGACTCGTGCTTACTACGACCAGCCTCAGTGTGGCGAAGCCTGCCTTCCTCACTGACACTGACTCCATCTTGCCGAGGAGACATTCGGGACCTCCAATGCGATGCGGCAAGATATGTTTTGTTTTTTGCCTATCTAAACCAAATTTGTATGTGTGTTTTAGAGGGGTACCGTATAGAGAGTTAGTTTTGCGGGCACACCTGTCTGCATGGGCCTTTCCGCAGAACGCGCACACCATCCGTGCTTACCCTCCCTCCATTTTTTTTAAGTGCAATAAAGTATGAACGAAACGGTCCACCAGCATTTTCCACGCACGAACAGTGCAGGACTAGCACAGAAGCTTCCAGTTAAGCGGAATTTATTGTTTGTTGCGTAGCAGTCCATAGTTTCCTGCACTTCGCACACCATCTGGGCCTTCCTAACAGGTGCAAGATACTGAGAAAAATTATTTAAGTTAGTGAGTACCAGGTTGAAAAGTAACTGAGTAGAGTACTAAATACTCAAGTCCGAAAAGTATCTGATAAAACTACTAAATACTCGAAAAAAGTAACTCGATACTTTCAGATACTCTTAAGTTAGAATTTATTCTGTAATTTACTGTTAAACAACTAACTACGGAAGAAAAGATATAAAAAAGCGCCATTACCAAAATTCTTTATTGGCTAGCGGGAACAGCTGGTTTTCGAAATTTGCGTCCCACAACTTGCCCCCGTCGCTTTTAAACTACGGTGGCTGGAAGGGGAAGTGTGACGGGCGGCGTATGGCGCGCCATGTCAGAGAGGGGCGCCATACGCGGTGAATATTTTGAGAGAGCCTAGATTGTAGGAGAGGGTCCATCTTAAACCATAGGGTGCGTTTGCAACTTAAAGGGGCACTGACACATCAAAATCATATTTTTTTTTATTATCCGAAACGATTGATAACGATGCCGGGACATTACCCTCAAAATTCGAAATTTGGGAATTCAGTATTTGTGAAGTAAAAAAACAATTTCCAAATGCCGAATTCGAAGTTCCCGCGCGATCGGCGCCGGTGCCTTGACGTCAAAAATCGCGGAGACCTGAGAGTCGACTTTCTTTCACCACCCCCTGCTGTTGCCATGGCGACCCAAAGCGAGGAGGAAAGGAGTGAGCGCAGGTGTTGGTGAGCGGCGGCCGCGGCGGCGTTGCGGCGGACCGGTTTTGAGCGGTGTCGCCTGTTTTCCGTTGGAGGACACAAATCCAGGAGACGGCACCACAACGAACTCCCGATTTTTGGTATTTCAAAAAGAAGGGCCGTAGTGCGTTCGCAATTGCGTTAAAAAACATGTTTTACGATTGCCGTTATTAAATGTTATAGAGATGTCGCCTACAAAGCTTCTAAATTTCCTGATTTTTGACGTCACCGATCAAAAGAAGCGAGGAGGCGAGAGGCGGGAAAATCAAACGCCAAAAATAAAAAGGCGCGCGCGCGCGCGGGAAAAATTTTTTTTCGCGATGCGGTTTTTTTTGCGTGTCTATGACTGCAACTTGCATCGTTTTAGACAATAAAAATAAATACGACCTTTGGGGTGTCAGTGCCCCTTTAATGGCGGACGCCGTCGGCGAAGATTGTTCGCAACTGCGCATGCGCTGCGTCTTCGCCTGGCGAGGAGGAAAGCAGGCGGAGAGGCTGGAACGCTCGCAGACGAAAGACGCGTTCGGCACCTCCTCGCAGCTCGTATTGCAAATGCGGCCCATTGACCACGTGACCCGGATCCAGCAGTTGTAAAATCTCTGTAATGTAGGACCTCTCAAAATTTTTGGGGCCGCTGACTCTCCTGCGGTCCCCAAAAATATATTCGTGTGTCCCAAGCGGCGGGTCCCCAAAAATTTCTTCGCGGAATTTTCATCGCGGAATTCAGGCGCATGACCCATTTAACGGGTGAAACGTGCGCAATTCATGTAGTTACAGAAACCCGAGTCAAATTATAAAGAAGCTATGTGACCCTTCATTCAACACACGCGCACGTGTGTTGCGATGAAAATCTTTGCCATCGCGAGGGGATCAGCGGTCTGCAGGCGAGTCGTTTTCGTCGCGACTCTGTGCAGCCCTTCGCTCCCGCCCAGCGGCGTAGGCGAGGGGAAGGGGTGGGGGGTCGAACCCTCCCCCCCATATGCTAAAGCTACCCCCCCCCCCCCCCCCCCCCCCCCCCGTGGGTGGGGAGGGGCCGCTCGGTCTCCTGCTCACGCAGTCGGTTTTGCACGAGGCGCGGAGCAACGGGGGAGCGCGGACTATTTTACACTTATATGCTTTCGTGAAAAATGCTTGTGGGGTAGAAAATGCTCAAATTAATAAATTATGCAATATTGCTTTTTCATTCATGTTTATTCGATAGAATGCGGAACTTGATCACAGTATTTAGAGAACGGATATTTCAAAACATTTGTAGGGTGAAGGATGGCAAGTTCAAGGCAAAGTATAACAAACTATGTTCCCTGAAATACAGAGTTTAATCAAACCAAAGTGAACATAACAAAACGCGCACATGGTGATAAAATAAAACAATGTCAGTGATCTAAGGATTATTAAAGGAATTGTAAAAACAATTGCACTGTAAGCAACGGGTGTCGCTGCGCTCACACACAACTTGTGTACTGATCAGAATTACGTGCTTTCAACTAGAAATTACCGTGAATACAAAGGTAAATGTGACTAGTTGTTTCAGAAAGCAATTTGCAGGCTCACTTTATTATCTCATTTATGCCGAGCGCTTACGCATTAAGATGCAGCCGCCTGCGGTCACGGCAAAAAATATCCAGGACGTCCTCTGCTTGAAATTCAATGTCGCGGTGAACATTCAAAAGCGCTGGACCGAGCCACTCATTCGAAGTGGACGCTCTCAGGCAGTGGCGTACCAACTTGCTTTTGATGGGGGGGGGGGGGGGGGGGGGGGGGCAAACCAGACCCCCCCCCCCTCTCCCCCTCCCCCCAGGGCAAGGGGACGGTGTCCTTGGTATCCCTTGGGCGCCGCCAGCCAGTGTCTGCACTGCCCAGTGCCGGCTGTTTCAGGGGGGGGGGGGGGGGGGCAAACACATGCCTTGCCCCCCCCCCCCCCCCCACTCTAAGAACTGGGGGGTCAAGCGCACCCCTTGCCCCCCCGGTTGGTACGCCCATGCTCTCAGGTATGTTTTTAACCGTCGTAGTGAAGAGAACGAGCGCTCAGCTTCCGCCGTTGTTGCGGGCAGAGTCGCTAGGATCTTGAGGAGACGATTGACGTTCTGATATAGGGCCTCCGGACAGAAGGCGACCGTCAGTAGCGCAGACGTGGCGGGTGTTTCACGTTTCTCCCTCTTGCGTTGGACGCCTAAAATGTTCCTATTTTTGGCGAAGTTTCCCTCATTTTGCGAAATTTCTGTCCATCGAGACGTCCGTCTTGATGATCGTTTACGGATGCGATGAAGTCCGTCTTGCTTTCTGCTTTGCATGTCGAGGTGGCATCCCATGCAATTTCTTGCAACCTTGTCGGTTGCAAGCTAAGAAAAAACCGGAAATGCCTCTCAGAGGAAAATGTAATCCTACGCCGAGAAACGCCAGCCAATCGTTTTCATGACGTCACGATTCCGTGGACCAATCGCGATCCTTTTGAAAAAAAAAAGAAAATCCCAACATGGCTGCTGGCCTTAGCAACGCGACGCTAGTTTCTCGTGACAATAGTAGTAGTAGTAACAAATTTATTCCGAAAAAGGGTGGCACTTGGCCTGTTTGGGAAGGGGCTAAAGGGGTGTTACGAGTTAGGTGCGGCGCACTATGGAGGCTTCACAAGCGAAGCTCCACAGTGCGAGCAAGGTCGTTTTTTGGTCCTGTACCGGAGTAACCCACCCCTCGTAGGAGGTCACACCTGGTGGTCGGTGCTTCTCTCTGACGTCTTTTAGTCCGTCACATTCCCAGATGAGATGTCTGATGGTCGGTGCTTGATCTGCGGAGCAGCTGCTGCAACGTGTGATTGGAGGTGGTGGGGGATCGCCTTCTTGATTGCACAGTTGGTTGTACCGCCACCTTGCCACCATGTCTTCTGTGATAGCGAAGCCCGTTCGCGCTTTAACAACAAGCACTTGGGCCCCCCGAGGTAGACCTTTAGGCAATGGATTCTCGAGGGGTGGTACATGATCTTTCAACCGGTTTTTCCGAATTTGCTTCCGTCGTCGTCGTTCTTCCTCCGGGCTGTGGTCAAGCGATGGACGGTAGATCGGCACTCCCTGCGAGCGGCGAGAAGTGCAAGCCTCGCTCGCCAGGTCGTGCGCGGCCTCGTTGTCCGCTTGACCGGAGTGCCCAGGCACCCACTGGATTTTCACTGCGACGTCTTTTTGTGCTTTTATTATGTTGCAGCCGCTTTTTATGGCGTACTCCGTGGTTCCGACTCTGGGAGGACCGATTAAGGCGTGGATAGCTGTGGAACTGTCAGTGCAGATCGTGACCGTCTTGGTTTGCTCGTTCACAATTCGGTGGTCTGTGAGAATCCAATTTACACCGACTTGAAGCGCCCGGAGCTCCATTTCGGTGGTGGAGGGTGTCTCGTTTAGGTGGTAATTTTGTAGGCGATGATAGCCGTCTTCGGTTCTCGCCACAACGGCAGCGATCTGAGTGTTCGGATTCCAGGATGCGTCCGTAAAAAGCCGCACCTCCGTGGGGTCCGTTGAGGGCTCGTTGAGTGCGCGGGCGATAGTGGCGCGCTGCGGCCCATAGCGTTGGGCGTTGGTCTTCCGGCTGAGTGGTCTGCCGTTCGTGACGGGGAAGTCCATCCACGGCGGCACGTGCGGTGGAACCTCGTCTAAAATGGCAGCCATGGTGGGGTCGTCTGAGAGAAGGAGGCGCTGCCCCTGAAGAGTGAGGAGACGGCGGTCCTGGGTTCCCTCGCGGCAATCTTGTATAATGAACCGTAGGGGTGGAAGTCTTCCGTAGCGATATAGTTCTTCCACTCGGGTGTGGCGAGGCAAGCCGGTGATCACCCGAAGGGCGGCTCGGTAGAGGGTCTCCAGTTTTTCGACTTGGGTCTTTGTCAGTTGGAAGCACACAGCTCCGTACGTGGCCCGAGACACAAGGACTGCGTACACGAGGGTGCGCGCGATTTCGGAGGTGGCGCCTCCAAATTTAGTTGAAATTCGTTTAATGATGTGCACTATCTTTTTCCAAGTGGGCGTCAATTGCTTTAACCATTCGGCTGCACCACCACGCTCGGAGATGGGTATACCAAGGATGCGTACCCAGCCTGTGTCTGATCGCTTCAGGGACGCGCCTCCAATGGTGAGAGCAACCTTGGCTTGTTCCGCCCTAGAGCCTCCCAGGAGAATGTATTGCGTCTTCTGCACAGATATCTCCATTCCTGTATCTTTCAAGTAGTCGTGCAGCGCCGCCAGCGCCGCCTGGAGTGCTGCGACTGCCGATTCGGTGTCCTCGTGATCGTCTGCTTCTGTCCAAATGGTAATGTCGTCGGCGTACAGCGTGAACCGTACGCCATGGATGAGTTCAAGCTTGCGGGCAACTCCGGTCATGACTACGTTGAAAAGGAGTGGGGACAGGATGGCCCCCTGTGGCACTCCAACGCAACTTGAGAACTGCTTCGGTTCATCGCGCCCGGAGCGGACTTCGAAGGTTCTGTTGCAGAGGAAGCTCTTAATAATATTCAGCATCCGCTTGCCCGGGTACGCCTCCTTTAGGTCTCGTATGACTGCTTCGTGGGTGACCGAGTCGAAAGCTTTCTTTAGATCCACCGCAACAAGGATGCTAGGCACGGTCCGCCTGCGTCCCCGTTTGGTACTAAGGAGTCTTCTCAGAAGGTAGATGCTGTCTTGTGTGCTCAGGTTCGGACGGAAGCCAGTCTGGTGAGGATGGAAGAAGAAGGAAACCTCCTCTAAGTGATCCCAGGCAGCACAAAACGTCGTGGAAACGTCGAGAAAAAGTTCCGGACGTCCGTGACGTCCCGCATAACTTCAATCACGTTTTTTTGATGTTGAGGTGACGTCCTTATATAACGTTGCATTAGAGTCCAATCAATGACGTTGTGACGACGTTGTATTTCAACTCAAACGTCGTCACCGTTCCCACGACATCGATGCACGACGTTCTCACAACGTCCAACGCTCACGTTTCTTTGACGTTGAACTGAAGTTCATAAATGACGTCCCATTATCGTCCTGTCCGTGACGTGCTGGCGACGTCACGTTTCAACTTTAACGTCGTCATCGTCGCCACGACGTCAAGACAAGACGTTTTAGCAACGTCGAACACTCACGTGTCTTCAAAGTTAAAATTAAGTCCAGGGTGACGTTACATTATTGCCCCGTCAGTGACGTTTCTGCGACGTCGCGTTCTCACCTAAATGTCGTAAACGTCATAAAAGACGTGCTGGCAACGTCGACCACTCACGTTTTGTTCGTCGTTTTTAGATTTTCCAGCTCAATCTCCAGCCGCAGAATCACTGTGGTCAAGGTGACAGTGCTCAAGAGCCGCAAACAAAACTTCATTTTTGAGAGGTTGAGAAGATTAATTATTTATACATTAATTTGCGTATTTCAAGAAGCTATTAGGGAGTTTTAGAATAGCGCACGCTAAAGCTTTGCGTACGCAAAGAATAGCGTCGTCGCCACTGCGCATGCTCCGAACGCAAACCAGGTTTTGCGCTTTGCGTGCGCAATTTTAGCGCGCGCTATTTCTCAGAAATAGCGTGCGTACGCAAAGAGTCTTTGCGCTTCTCCAAGCAGGATTCGTGATGGGAAGTTGGCTAAAGCCAAGACGAGCACAGTTGAAAAAAATGGCGGCTTCCAGGATTATGTCGGCGGCTGCTTTGGCGGCGTCGTGAGTGCGACGTCGGCGGCATCCTCGCGACTGCAATTTTCAATATGGGACGACATTGTACTCGGTTTGGCAGCGATCACCGGCAACTTGATGCTTGCGACGCGCGAACATTTCACGGCGAAGGAACGATGTGCGAAGGTCAGTACACGAGACCTCTCTTGCCGAGGCGACTCAAGCGGACACGACCGGTCAACCGCTCGTGTCGTGTTCTCATGTTTAAACAAATTAAAATGCTACTCTGGACCAAAAAACTCGTTTTCTTTTAAAGTTACATCATTTCGTGTGTGAAATAAAAATTTGACTATCTTGGTGGCGTCGCAAGCGCGAGATGCTTAGGCTTTTGCGTCGCGGCGGAGAAACGCTATTCTAAAACTCCCCTGCGTCGCGTGCGCTAATACAAGCGCTAAATTTAACGCTAGCGTGCGCTAAAAATTGCGTACGTTATTCTAAAACTCCCTATTAATTTCACATCGATGACGCTAAAGAGGCTATTTACAAAACTCAATGTACACGGAAGAAAAAAAATAATATGAAAGCATGTTGGGAATATCATACCTTTTAGGATCTGCTTGTTATAATTTTGGTTTGTTTAAAATATTTTTACGGGTTTAATTTGCGAAGCCCGGGTCTAGAACGGATCGAATTGTACCATTCTTGCATTTTGCACGCGCGTTGTCGTCTTCCATGGGTCCTGGGCCCTGGCACGCGCCTCAGGGGCGCCGCTGCACTATCCCCTCTCCAGATGATTTCAGGCCTGCATCCTTTCCTAGGAGCATCCCTACTGCTCCGCGACCACCCGAGATTGTTTTAAGGTTCGTCAATTTCTCTTCGTATTTTGCAACCCATGCTCACCTGCGCACAACCGAAAAATTCGCATTAACGTCACAGTTCATCCATAACACCAACTTCCAGCGCCTTAGCGCTTTCGGTAGATCCGGGCGCAAAGTCTTGTCACGTGACTGTCAATACAGATCTGGCTTCCGTTGCCACTGGTGACGTACCCAAACGAAAATCGCATGCCAGCACACACTATATCAGAGCAAAACTTGACTGCACACTTGCGCATTTTTGGAGTTGACTAAAAAAAAAAAAAAATAATAAAATGCCCGGCAATGACGAAATCCAGTAGATACTGTCAACGGTTTGTGGAAATTGACATTCATGATGCCAACCCCTGAATGTCCCAGATGACAGTTCAAAAAGCGTTCAAGCCCAGTCCGCACTTACGTGCCGAAAAAAAAAAAAAAAAGAAAGAAAAAAAAGAAAAAAAAAGCAGCCGGCACGGCGCGAGAGAGAGGGGGAAAGGTAGGCAAAGGAGATGGCATCTCCATAGAGCCCCATGCGATGCGTCGGGAAACTCGGCAAGAAGAGGGCGAGAGAGAAAAGTGGGGAAAGATAGCGACGACGAACAATTGACAAGCATAAGTTCCGGGGGCACGTATTTTCTCAGTCGTTCCCAAAATATTTCACTGAATGTTCTGTTCTTCGAATTGGCCCAGAGAGAACAGCTCTGGGACCCGGTCCAGCTTTTTCCGAAGGCCAGTGCCTTCACGTCTACGGGTCTACGAAGCAAGCTGCTATGTCGCCGTGATTTTTTTTTTTTTTCGAGTCTGCATACAGTATTAGTGCTGCGATTGGGTGAGTCGTTCAAGTCGCCCCCATAAAAAAGTCGGTGATCGCCAAAAACGCCGTCGTATTCAGTCACAGCTCGAGGACCTTTTTCAAGGCCATAACGCTTCACACGTTGAATCGTACTACTGCTCGGATCAAGGTGCCTGTGAGGATATGAATGACGCCCCCAGAAAACAAGTGGCAGTGCACATAACGGCGCGTCAAGTCCAGTCTCCGATCAAGATCCTTCAGACGCCTCCGACGATCCCAATCAAGAACGCCCAGCGGACGGGATCCCCCTTCTGAAACCCTTCCCGTGCACGCAGCGAGAGTACCAGCTACGCGCAATGGGACGGCTAAAGCACGCGCGTCAGCGCATTAATCAGAAGCAGAACGAGGTAAGCGGCGGAACATTCCGCGCCGCGAGACATCGTCTCTTGTTCATTTATTTACGTGGATTTGTTTGTTCTTTTACATCTCTGAGGCTGGCACGTCCAGGGACGTCTTTTGGAGGCGCTCCGTATTGCATCTCGTGTCTGAACATGCTTAAATAAACAGTTCGTACCAAACCTGTGTTTTAGTTGCTTTCTTCGTACTTGCATGATAGCAACTTGCCTTTGCAATAATACTAAAAAAATACTTTTTTTTTTTTTGAGGGAGGGGGGGGGGGGGGGGGGGCACAACGTTTTCCCACGACGGCTAGGGAACGTAATTTGGAAAGGTTTCTCGACGTTCTGTGAACGCCGTTGGTAGTCCGGATGTCGTAAACACACGTATCATAAACGTCGAGGTAGGACGCAACGGCCCACTAAGACGTGCAGGTGACGTGCAACAAACGTCATTTGGAACGTCCCCTCGACCTTCTGTGCACCTTTTCTCGCGGACATCTAAAGGTTTCATCGACGTCGAAGGAAGGTAACATCCGGACCTTCGACGTTTTACGACGTCACGTTACGGACGTCTTCGACGTTCTTTCGACGTTTTCTTCACGTTTATGTGCTGCTTGGGATGGTTCAGACGGTTGAGGCATAGCCGCTCAAGTAGCTTACAGATCGTCGATGTGAGTGACACCGGACGAAGGTTTGGAACCTCGTTGGAGCGTTTACCGGCTTTAGGTATGGGGGCCACGACGGCGTGCTTCATCCAAGGCGGAAGTTGGCCGCTCACCCAGATCTCGTTGACGGTATCCAAAAGGGTGTCTTTCTCCTGTGCGGGGAGGTTCCGGAGCATGGTCCAGGTGATTCCATCTTTTCCTGGTGCGCTCTGGACCCGGACTTGCTCAAGAGCAGTGTGCAGTTCGGCTGGCGTGAATGGGGTCTCGAGCTCATTTGTCTCGTCCACCGGTTCGGGTTCGTAGATGGAGGCAGGGGGGTTGCGTGTAGGTTGCGGGAAGAAAATGTTAGCGGCCTCCTCTTCAAACTCTTCGTGACTCATACCCTGGGTCAGCAGCACCGTTTCTACAACTCCTCGCGTTTTTTTCTTGTCGCTGAGGGCTTGGTAAGTGCTCCATAACTTGCGGAGGCCGGTGTCTTTACCGAAGGACGCGCAGTGCTCCTCCCATCGCTGTCTACCGAGGTGTTTGGAATGGCGGCGAATCTGCGCTGTCTTGTGACGAACGCGAACTAAGTCTGCGTGGGTGTTGCCTTTCTGCAGATATTGGTCGTGTAGCTGTTCCCGAGTCGTCCAGAGGTTGAGGAGATGTTTATCGGGAGCTGGAGCTTCGGCATCCAACTCAATCGAGCGTGTTGCCGATTCTGATGCTTGGAGAATCTTTACAGGAAAGGAGGCCTCTTCCGACTCTTGGATAAATTCACGGTACTTATCCCAGTCCACATACTTCACTTTCTTCCTCCTCTCGGCCACTCGACCTTGAAGCTCAAGCCAAACGGGAAAGTGGTCGCTGCTCCAGGGGTCCCCGTTGCAGCGCCACTCTCGGATGGTCTCCTTCGTAGCCCAGGTCAAGTCCGGTGTCGTGTTTCGCTGGCCGGGATGGAGCCCTAATCTAGTAGGGTAGTCGAGATCATTTATAAGGAAGAGGTCCGCATCGTTCGCTTCTTCCTCGAGGTGCCGACCGCGCGGGGAAGTCCATCTGTAGCCCCATGATGTGTTGGCGGCGTTGAAGTCGCCGCCCACCACTACCTCGTCCAGTGGATATAGAGTGCGTAGTCTACTGAGCCATTGGTAGTTATCGCTTCGGTTTCTGCCGCTACCAGGACGGACGTAAACGGAGGCTACAAGGAGCGCGCGGCCGCGTGCGAGATAAATGCGCACGGCCACCACTTCCTGGTACTCTGTGCCGAAACTTGTGGTGTCTATCTGACAGTGATGAATGTCTTTTCGCACAAACACCGCTGCCTGGGCCACTATGGTGGGCGGACCTTCGGAAGGGTGGTGGAGTATACTATAGGTTGGAAATATCCTTTATACCCCTTTATATATATCCTTTATACCCGCATACCATAGTGGGCGGACCCTTCCGAAGGTCCGCCCACTATGGTGGGCGGACCTTCGGAAGGGTGGTGGAGAATACTATAGGTTGGAAATATCCTTTATACCCGTTTATGCCAGGTGTGATTCCTCGCGTTTCTTGGAGAAGGAGTGCGAGAGGTTTGTTCTTTAGTGTCCTTAAACGCTCACTTAATTCACTCGCGTTGGCCGCGAGGCTACGGCAGTTCCATTGGAGGAGCACCGATTTACTTGGCGCGGCCATGATGGCTCTGTTGGGGAGTTACCGAGGAGGTCGTTTCTGGTTGTTTGAAGTGTTCCGCGAGGAGACGCGGCAGCTGGTTGCGGAGCGTTTGGACAATCATTTCTTGTATTTGTGATAGCGTGATGGCTTCCGCCGGCTCGGGTGTAGGTGTTTCGGTACGCCTGAGTGGAGCAGGTGACTGGGATAAACGCCGCTCGCGGTGCGTCAGCGTACGCCTACGCCCACCCTCATGGAGCTGCTGTTGGTGCTCCCTCTCTTCCTCCTGTTCTTGTTCTTTCTGGAGTTGATATAATTCCTTCAGTCGTTGCTGAATCTCACCGATTCGCGTAGTGAGCTCTTGGATCTCTTGCTTGGCGCGGGCGGACGCCTTCTTGGACCTCTTCGGCTTGCCGGATGTCGCAGTTGCATATGTCGTACCAGCTGCTGCAGTGGCACTAGTGCAAGATGCGGCGAAGTTCACCGCTTTGTGTGCAGGACTGCGGTGCGATCCCTTCATAGTCACCGGCGTAAGCGTCGCTTCCGGGAACAGTGATGGAAAGTCGGTGCTGAGGTTTAACGGCGTCGGAGATGATTCACGGAGTGGCGCAGCAGCTGCGTTGGCGGTGCGCCGGCGCGATCGGCTACGTGACCGGTGCTCCGTGCGGCTTTTGTTTTTCTCAAGTCGGCGTTCACGTTCTGGGCATTTAGGATCCGTTGCTAGGTGACCCTCCGTCGCGCACAGCGTGCAGTAAGCAGCGGGGGTTGCGCAGGCGCCTTCGTGTTGTTGCCTACCGCATGTCTTGCAAACCGCGGCGTTGGGGCAGTGTTTCTGGAGGTGACCATCTTTGTGGCAATGAAAGCACACTAGCGTTCGCGGAACGTAAGGTGACACGCTGCAGAGTTCCGTGAAGTAGCGCACCGTCTTGGGTAGTCGGGGTGTGTCGAAGGTGACGATGGCGAAATTGCTTCGTCCCATCCGTTTGACGTCGAGGACCGCGGCGCGTTCGCAGTCTACATTATCCCTGAGTAGTTCGTTAGTCCCCACCGGGTCGACACGAATAACCCCACGAGACGTACCGCGGGGTCGGAGGTGCAGGGCTTCAATTTCGAAGGGCGTGCTGTTCTCCCTCGGGATCTGGTGAAGTTGGCAAATCCGATCGGCGTGAGTGCTGTCGTATGCGGTGACCGTGATCGAGTTGCTGCGAGCGTCCATCTTGGTAGACATGTACTTGCCAAGCGATGGGTGCGGAGCGAGCTTAATTAGAGCCCTGCCAAGGTCACTTTTGGGGATTTCCGTGATTGGATGCTGGCCTCGCGGACGAATCAACACGAGGAATTTGTCCTTGGTAAGTCTTTCGGCGGTGGCAGTAGAGCACTTGGCAGGCAAACGGCGGCGACGTTGCACATAGGTCCAGCCTGCGTTGTCTTCGCTTTCAGGGGCCAGTGAAACGGAATCCTCGGTGTCGCTTTGAAGCTTCCTTTTTTTGGTCTCAACAGAGGGTGTCCTGGAGTCCTTGGGAGCATCGGTTTCCATTGCCGAGTCCATTGCGGCCGGCGTGGCAGCCGGAGCGGGAGCAACGCTCCTCGGCCGGCGTTAAGCCTAGGCGTGGTCAGGTCAAAATACGGTCGTAACTTGCACAGTTCCAGACGGATTGGGTCTAAAATCACTCGATACGTGCTGTAGTACGTTGGAAAACTCCACGTTAACAAAAGTGGGCCTACCTTGGTGGTTTCCGTCAAAAAGATCGTTCGACAAGCGGAGCTCGTGCTGAGCGCGTCCGATCACTACCCGCCTTATTCTGCTTTTTTGCACCGTGTTTTACCTGCCCGAGGTTACGCCACGAAATCTTAATGGTATCGGCTTGCGTTTGCAGCAGTTTTTGCGCGACAACGTGAGAATCCAGCGACGCTATCGCCAACGAAAATTTCGAAGCGGGCGCAAGGCTTAGCACTGCTGAGAGCTGGAAGACGGTATGTTAGACAGTATCTTGGACAGAAAATGAATTGGGAAGACGGTACATTGTACATGACTTTCTTTCTTTACTAAACAGCTATTTCGTTGACAAAAACGTATTCTAACTTATTTAAATGTCCTGAATGAATTAAATAAATATTGTAGTAGTTTAAGACACGTTTCCTGGAGGAAGAAAAAGCAACGTTGCTAGCGAACTACTTTCTCGACGGTGGAGGCACTTCAGATGGGCGCAATGCGCTTGTGGGTGGAGCTAAAAGATTGTTCTTAGCTTGCAACCGACTATAGATTAATCTCTTCGTTCCACGGAACATCAGAAACTCCGAAAAGACAAGCCTTCATATTGCCGCGCGCGCAGCTGGCCAAGTAGGCAGCGCGCGCGTGGCCTAACGGTTATCGCGGCTTCCCCCCACGCGAAAAGCCAGGGTTCGATTCCTGGGAGCGACGCATCTTTCGTTATTCCTGGAATTTAGTTTTCTGGGAAATTCGAGAACCCTGTTGGGGGCTTGTTCGAGGTCCGAATGATCTACGCGTTGAACATTCTATTCCAGAAGCTCACTCGTGTACACATCGCGACACTGTTAGCGCGAACACGACATCGGCGCATTTTCGCATTTTACTTCTAAATAATATTAGCGAGCACGAAATATTATCGTCTACATTATAGAACTAAGTGATGTCTTTCCGTATTAATAATAACTTGGATGACAGCCCTTGGTTTCAAAGAGAAAAACCGGAAAAACCGGCGATCGCTTTTTCGCGCTCTGTGGGCTTCGCGTAGCGAGCCAGGGTCAGTTTCGCCCCAGCGTTCCACTCTGCTCTTTCGCCGACCGCGAAGCTCTGCTGTTATCTTTCGTTTCCTTTTTTTTATTTTTGGGCACAAGTTCGCCCCCATTAAACGTTTCAGTTTCCCCAGTTGTTCTTTGTTTCATTTGTTCATTCGTGACAATATTCTCACTACGCATAGGCGCAAGGGTAGTCAAGTTCCTTTCCACGTTCGGCGTGTGGTTTGCATGGTTGTGTGTGGTGTGTCATGTTATGTCTCCGAGTGACGGAACGACGAGTTCGGACTGATGACTTCTCATCACCCCGAGGATATACTGCTGCTGCCTTTAAATCACGCGGCAAGATAAAGCGGCCTAGCAAAGATAAGACTCTCTTTCCTTGGCGTCTAGTTCTGTAGCACATAGAACATAAAGCATAGAACATAGAACATAGCATTATTGGTAAAATAAACATTTTACAAAACACAATAGCGAGCCGGAATAAGCCTCAAGGGCTTGTGTACCTGGCTCGGCAGGTGACGAAATCAGATAGATTAAATAACGAAGAAGACTAATTGAAAGCAATTTACATTTTATAACACACCCGTTCTCTGAGACCTCAGTGCATATTAACCTAAACCGAAAAGATACACACACCAAACAAACGCCTTAGACACAATGCAGCCGCAATGTTTAGAAAAAAAGGGGAAAAAAGAAAGAAAAACGAACAAACAAAAAAGCAATGCGCTTTAAAATCTGACTTCATTCCCTCTAAGTTCCGTAACGCATTCCTAAGTTGTTTTTTTTTTTTTCTTTTTTTCTCGATGTTATAAGGAGCATTGATTCTGGTAGGCGCTTAAATACATGCGGCACATAATACATTCTCGTACGCTCACCATACCGAGTTCGAATACGCGGTACCTCAAAACGGAGAGATGGCCTCAATGGCCGCTGTTGAACATACGGGGCTTTGAAATTGGAGCTCCAGAAATGACGCAGCACGACGGTTTTTCTAAAAAGCCACGCAAAAGACGGCATGTGAAGTTCCTGAAATATCTCTGCACTCGAGACGTCTGGCATGTCAAACGGGGGTGTAGGAAAAAATGTGCCCGGAAAAAATGTTCCCGGAAAAAATGTCCCCGGATAAAATGCCCCGGGAAAAAACGGCCCCAGGTGGGAAGTAGGAAAAAATGTCCCCATAGGGGGATTCTCTATGTCTGGGTTTCCCTGATCCTCATGACCTTCGGGCGGTCCGGTCATATGTCCTTGGGAGAAAAGGCACTGTGTGGCAAGTAGAAAAAAACGGCTCCAACAAACAAGGAAATATACGATTCCCCGAGGTACACATCGCGACACTGTTAGCGCGAACACGACATCGGGGCATTTTCACATTTGACTTAGAAAGAGTATTAGTGGGAACGAAATTTTAACGTCTACGTTATATCCCCAAGTGAGAACCTTCAGTACCTATAGTAACTTTGATGACAAACTTTCGTTTCTATGAAGAAAAAAAAAAACAAAAAAAAAACAACTAGCGTTCTTATGTTTGTGCTAACAGTGTCACGCTTTTTACCTATTTGGAAATGGTACACAAGTACCTCTCAAATTTTCCCAAACACAGTACTTTGGATTTGGCTAGAAGTGCTATAAATGTTTATTCCACAATAAAAAAAATAAAAATACAATGATTTGGTTTCGGCAAACCCAATAATTTGATTTCCAAAATACCCCACAATAGAATATTTCGGCTGCCTTGTGTGACTTCCAGTCTCCCTTTCTACCTTTAGGTGGGTCAGGTCATTTGTGACCGGATAATGACAGGGCAGCCCGAAGGCCACGAGAATGGGGGAAAACACAGCGGTAGAGAACCCTTCGGGGACATTTTTTCCTACTTTCCACATGGGGCCTTCTTTTCCGGGGACATTGTTTTCCGGGGACATTTCTTCCGGAACCCGTCAAACGGAACACGTTTCAAAATACTTTTCAACAGGGAATTAGCTCGTGCACGCCAGAACAGCGAACATCCCATAAAAAGTGCACGCATTTGTTAAACCTTTAATAGATACTATATTTTGGTTTTGTGATTGTTCAGAAGTATCTTCACCCTATATTGGGCCCCTAGTGTTTGTGCGTGGTCGGTTTTTCTAATTTTTTTGGAAAGTGGAGATTTATTTTTGCTCCTTAACTTTTCGCGACATCCTTGTATTTCGTCTGGCCTTCACGCGTTGGTAATTCAGTGCTACCTCAAAAAGCAGATGAAGTTGTGTGCTGTGAGTAAGCTTCTAAAGTTGGTGGGCCGCAACTACGACGATATCTTGTCCCAGTTGTAGAGTCCCCGAGTGTGGGGACGTGTGTCAAGAACAACCAGTCAGTCGGAGCTCTCAGGAAGACTGTTTTATGTTACGAGACATTCCCATTATATCCTAGAAAACAAGGAAGAGGAAGAATGATGATAACATGGCAGATAGGACAACACAGAGAAGAAAAGGAAGTGATAACGAAACATGATGAACACAACATTTCTCTCCCCCCCCCCCCCCCTTAATTGACAAGTAAAGAAAACTAAAAGGGAATATAATACAGCTGAGAAAAAGAGAAGGATAGAAATAGGGCATAGCGTACAAGACACATAACCAACACACCATCAGTTACATATATGTCAATACAGTTTCAACACAGTTTTAACACGCATGCGAACAATACAGTTATTACATCGAAACAAATTCATATCATTCAGACCTAGGTGTTCCTGGCCGGGAACTATAAAGCTAATCACGCTTACTTACACGCATCGATTTCTATGGACTCCTATGTACACTTCGTTAATCAAACAAAATCGCCATAGTACAAAGGTGGTCGACGGTTTCGACGTGGCCTTTGCATTCTTGGCAGTCGGGGCGTTTCCATTGCACTGTCTGGCGAATACGCTGCCCCTCCGGAGGGGAAAGGCTCACCGACCGACGACTGTCCCCTTTGTCCCGAGCCACGTCCCGACGGCGTTGCACAGGGCTCCATCCTGAGTTCACGTGGGTGTCTTGGGGTCCCGAAGGGAGGCGGTGTATATGGTCGACGCTGTTGTCTTTGCCACCGTATCGGAGTAGTCGTGGAAGGCTGTACGTGTGGTCGGTGCTGTTTTCGCTGCCGCTGCGTGAGAATAGCAGCGGTTGGCTGCCAGTCATGGTGGCACCATCTTAGACCTCCGGTAGGGTTTACACCTTGAGGAACTCTCTCGGCTTCACTTGAAGTGGGCTGTACAAGTGTATCCCATCCTCGTCGCCAAAATGAATGTAGAGTCCCCGGGTGTGGGGACGTGTGTCAAGAACAACCAGTCAGTCGAAGCTCTCAGGAAGACTGTTTTATGTCACCAGACATTCTCATTATATCCCAGAAAACAAGGAAGAGGAATAATTATGATAGCATGATAGATAGGACAACACAGAGAAGAAAAGGAAGTGACAACGAAACATGATGAACACAACACCAGTACACTTGCGGAAATGTCTTTGACACTCTCAAATTCATCGCTTACAGTACTGGATCCGGACTTGGGCCACGGGCTGTTCGCCGCCAATCTAGGAGAGCTAGATTTTGTTCCACTTCAACACTTACAAGTCCTGAGCGCCACGTGCGATCTCCTCAGCCCAGCATGTGCAGGTTCATCGCTTCGGAAAGCGAGCAAATCACGCGCCATACGCACGAACACTAAAAATAAAACAGGCCAGAAGCTTTTTTTTTTTTTTGAAAGGTTTATAGATTTGGGACCATGTAATTTGCTTTAGCCGACTCAGTGGTGTTTTATGCCACCTGCTATATAGACCCGCTACTTTTCAATGTGCTTTAGCCGGCTAAAAAGGGATGTATGTCACTAAAACTGACGCACGACCATTCAATTTGATGTAGCCGGCTCATTTTTGTCATATCTCGCCAAGACTATATAGGTCTGCGACCTTCCAATATTCCGTCTACTCTCGTACCCAGCTACCTAATAGGCGTATCCGGCATGGGCGACGAAACAATAATAAAAGGTTTCGACCTGCAAATAGTGAAAAAATAGAGGGGAGGCAAAACGAGATGTGTGACGGTTACGTTTATGTCCTAAATGCCTTGTATTGGCGTGGCGACGGCAAAACAATGTTTTCGCCCATACTGGAAGTGACGACACTTCAAGATGGCGGCGCCCTTGCGGAAAAGGACTATAGGCACTCGACCATTCAATTTTCTTTAGCCGGCTCAATGCTGTTTTACGTCGCCTAGGCTACAGACCGGTGACCTTCTTAGCAATGTAAGGGTAGGAAAGTGGAAGAGAGTTAATCATGCGCTCGCTCGGGCGAGCGAGCGCATCCCATTTAAATTTCTTTAACCGGCATAAAGAACTGTGTTCAGGCAGTGAACATGCGACCATTAATTATTTTTTGAGCCACCTTAGTTGGGTGTATGTCGCTGATGCTATAGACACGCGATCATAAAAGCGCCTTTAACTGCCTATAGACCTATAAGTTGATTTCCGATAAGATCGACCATAAAAGTGGCTGGTCGACATTTTTTTCATGAACTGATGCTTTTATATGCCGTTGTCTAGTGTCTGATATAAACAAATCCACGCTTAGTTTTGACCAGAAAAAAAAAATTGTGGACATGAAAAATTGTAAGGCATGCGAGGTGGACAGTACCATTAACGCGCACTGATGGAGGGGGCAAGTTTGAGAATAAATAGCTAAATCTATAAAATGAGGAGAACTCTAATACATTTTATAAACAAACTATGGGTACAGCTTGTTTGTAATATATAAAAATAATGTTTATTTAAAGTATATTTCTTTTTCTAAACATTTCAAAACATGCCTGCTCGAACCACCAATGGCAAAATTTGGAGGCCTGTATCTTATGAACTAATTTAATCAGCATCATATACTTTTCAGAGAGTATTCTACTTACATATGGCTATCATTTAAAAGAATATATATATATATATATATATATATATATATATATATATATATATATATATATATATATATATATATATATATATATATATATATATATATATATACATTAGGTATCCGAGTGATACGATAGCCGTGATATATTTAGGCAAACATTGGAAAAAATCGTAAGGGTGCAGGCGAGCTAATAAATATTAATCATGTTGAATTAACCTGAGACTGGGCTAGAGAAGAAACACCAAAACGTAGAAGGGACAGAAAATAAAACAGGACGACGTCTCAGACTTTCGTGTTTTGTGTTGGTGGAGATGACCTTGAGATTGAGACTGTATAAGAGGGTGGACTAAATAAACCAGTTAGCTGAGTTTGAGACGTCGTCCTGTCTATTTTCTGTCCCTTCTACGTTTTGATGTTTCCTCCTTACCCCAGTCTCAGGTTAATTCAACATGGTTATTGGAAAAAAATCAAACAACGACAAATTCCGATGCGAATAAAAAACAAAAAAACAAAAAAAAAACACCACCTTTGATTCTTTTTAAATTTGGGTACCCTGTCATACTTTATTTCGGTATTCGTTTGTATTAAAAACATGTTGCATTATTTTATTGAGAAAGAAGACTTAACTCCACAAAGTAGTGTCTTTTTTCAAAGCGTACACTCAGTAGTGCCTAAGTGACTCTGAGTTCCAGTTTCAAGAAATTAACACCACATCTTTTATATATTTTTATTCAAATGAGGTCACTGACAACTAGAGCAATCGCTCACGCAGTAAAGGTGAGGAGAAACTATATACAGCATTTTACATACAGCGCAGAAAAAGGTATCCTATTAAAGACTAGTTATGCGAGAAAAATGATACAGTGTGAAGTTTTACTTTCCGGAATATTTTATATTTAGAATAAAAGAAAAAAACTTTACTTCCACACACAAAAATAAAGATATAATACTAAAATTGTTTAGGTTAGCTATGTATTTCCGGGGGCAAACCATTTCAGGTCAGGGGTGCCACCGCGCCGCACTGTAAGAGCTTCGATACTCTCGGTGTACGAATGAACCGTGGAGCCGAGATATTTTATCCTCCTCGAGGATAACGTTTCGTGAATCTCATATGGTGATCAGATAAAGATTATAAGCTATCACCAAGTAAAACAACAAACACCCCGCAAAAAAAAAAAGAAAAAAAAGAAAGAAACGGTGATAAATAAGATGTTCCGGCTTTCAAAATGAGCAGTTCTTCGGGAATCAAATTTGACACTTTACGCTAAGGCTTTCCTCGATTTGCCCATTTAATAAAGTTTCTTCTAACCAGATCCGACTGTCCGTGCTACATATATGTCACAGGTTCCTTCTGTTGATGACTTGCACAGCCGCCACGCGTGCCAAGACTCAATGCCAGGAAAGGCGCGCACCGTCAGCCACTCTTCTTTTTTTCGTTGACGATACCGAACAACCTCATTTTCGTCCAGATACACAAGATGCACTCAGTTTCTCGGATAGAACGCTCACCATTGTCCTGGCCGTCTGAATTGCGTTTATTGAACGTTCTCTCAGGTTATTTAGCGTGGCCTGGTGCTTCACGAGTCCGCCAACTCCGTCGCATGCATTTTCCCATGTCCAGATGCAGAAAATAACCACTTGGCTTATGGGCAATCGTTCCGTGCAAACTAAGGAAGCTGGTAGCGATTCTTAGAATGACTGACGGCCTCGTCACTTACGTACGTCACGGGCGAGTATACCGCAACGTTGTCTTCAAGTCCAGTGTTGTACGGAACGGCGTTCCAAGGAACGGCGTTCCTGGAACGCGTTCCTTTTAGGAGGAACAAAGGAACGCCGCCGTTCCATTTTGTATCGGTGGAACTGGAACGGGAACGCGTTACATTTTTACTGGAACGGAAAAAGGAACGGCGTTCCTTTTTTTCGTCCAGTGGAGTAATTTGTATTTTATTTCTGAAAGGGAAATTCTAAAAGTATAAAAACAATATCCATCTATACGAAGAGCAGGATTTCATTAACTTTTTGGTTACATACCTTATGGCTAATTTTGTGTGATACTCGCTTGATGACAATCGGGTGCAGGAGAGCTAGTGGACATCGATTCTTTTTTCAGCGCCCGAGACTGCGCTACAAAAAGCCAAACTTTTACTCGGAGGAAAAGACCCAGAAAGAAAGACGTTTCTAACTCAGCTACTTTCTTTGCTTCCACGAATCCTCGTACACGCAGAAACCTAAGACCGACTGCAGCCATCACTGAACTTCCACAAATAGACGTACAGTTATAACAGAAGAGCAGGTTACCCGGTATCGAACGCACCCTTGTATCCCGAATATTGGTGGCATAACATATACAGAAAAATTAATTTTTATTTCTTCTCCCCTTGTTCACTATCTTCAAACTGAACAGCGAGTTCAACCTTCAGGAAGAAGGACTTGTACTTTTCAAGACTGACCTTCCAACAGCCCTACCTTCTTCACTTGCTCGTCTTGCGGACAGCAACATGGAGTAGCTACTGTTGTTATGTTCGAACAAGTGACTTTGTTAGATTGAAACGCTTGAGGTTGTTGTGAAATGCTCGTGCGATGTGGGGTAACAGTACATTTGGCTCGTCTGAATCGCCCACCACAAAATATGGTTAAAAGCTGAGATTTTTATAGGTGAATATATCAACAAATGAAACACTTCCGCTTGTCTTCTATTAGTGCCTTTCCATCACTGCATTCAAATGTGTATGTTGCCATTTGATGGGATAGATAAAAAACAACAAAAACCACTTTGTTTGATCTAATTGTATATGGTAATCGCCAAAATACAAATGTAACGTATATGGAACGATACGTTCCATTTCTTTAACTGTAACGGGAACGAGTTAATTTTTCACATATGGAACTTGTAACGGGAACGCGTTCCAAACATCAGAAGGAACGAGGAACGAGCTTCCGTTCCATTTTTTGAGGAACGTGTACAACACTGTCTTCAACCCACTCTTTCACTTTTTCTAGAGCCAAGCACGTGTGAGCGGCGGCTTCACACGAGTGCTCACTGATGATAGCGAAGCTGTTTGTTTATTATCTTGTCGACCACTGCACATGTAAATGTCGTCACTTTTTTTTTTTTTTTTTTTTTCAGTAGAATGTTTAAACTTTGTCAGGAAGCACGATGGTCCAGTTTTCAGCAAAGTCAAAATGAAAGACAATGCTCCCGCGTTGCATGCACTGCTTTTCATCGTAGATCGCTTTATCTTGCGTTTGTCGTATATGGTTGTGAAATATCCAACTTTCAACCGTTACTTGAATGACTTTTAGGAAAGTTTCAGGATCCGATGTTTTTCTTCTTTTTCACAAGGTCGCCGGACTCCCATGTTGTAAACACAATCTCTTCATCCTTTGGGATATGAAGTTCCTCGAGTGTAAGAGACTGGCCTTTTGGGCGGTGATGACAGTCTCCTTAAAGACACAGACATGTTAGTGGGTCGCACAGAAATGCGGAGTTCATTTCACCAGTGCTGAATGTTGATCCTCTAACGTTCTCTACAGCGGCGCAGCGCACCTAAACGCAAACTTCCTGGTGTGGAATACATTTGACCCATCTAGGGCGCAAGAAATAAAATGTCGTTAGCCCAACGCCGGAATCAGGATGCTTGTCTTTGTATACACGAAAGACCTCTCAGATTGAGCGTGTCACGAAGCACTTCGGCACGAACGTTTTCTCCCCGTCGAACATGACAGAGATCACGTCCATCTGGTTGGGACCTAAGCGCGAATATTGTAGCTCGTCTTTCGTGAAGCACTCTAGGGTAGCAGACACATTCTCAGGGCTCACCTGTACCTCGTGTGAGGGTCCGGCTCATACCACACGCCATGCTTTTCCTTACCTAAAGCATAAACACTGTCGCCATGTTAACCTTTCCTATAGGTGAACATGGCGACAGTGTTTACGCTCCATTGTATTTAGGCGGGGCTCTAGTATTTGGGGCGTTCTGCTGACTGTCGGTGTCCCTCTTTGTGTTTGATATTATCGGCCGTGACGCCAGCGAGTGGGATGGCGAGGCACGACTTCTCAGTAAACAGGCATCGGCAGCCATATTATGCTGGTTGAAGTGAAGCCCCTTATCCTTGACAGCGAGCGGGGAAATGCGAAAAAAGATTTTATCGGCCGTTTTGCCAGATCTAGCGACGAGTTTCGTCTGCTACTTTCGTCAACTATTGCGCCATAATCCTGATCTTCGTGAGGAAATAAAGGTTGCTAGCCACAGAACACTATCACGCAGGAAGGGAATGCTTGAATATGTTTGTATTCTAGATATGAGTCAGGGATATATAGACCTTTTCATCCTTCTCCGCATGGGCGCTGCCATCTGGAATCACGTGACGCGGCAGCCATCAGGTTGCTTCAACTTGCTGTTCCGCTTTCCCCTCCGCGCCTTGGCGGATGCGTTGTATTCGTGTTTTTCTTCGTGTTTCACCGTGCTTCCTTGCCTTACTTCGGAAACTGTAGTCCAATACGTCTACTCGACAACTAAGACATTATGAGGGTTCAAGGGTCCTTATGACAACTGAGGTTTGATTACTAATAGTAGCGGAACATTTCCAGTAAGAAGCGCGTATATTCATATCACGCGTTTTGGATCGGAAGGAGCGCAAGGAGATTATCGTTATTTCCTGAAAGTACCGTTCTTTGTATTCATAATATATTGAAAATAGTTTATTTTAATTATTTGAGGAACCTCGCGGAGGAGATAGACAACGAACGTTTAACTTGTATTGTATCTGAGGCTAGAAGTAATAGTACGTCAACATCAGGCGATTTGTTTGTTCATAATATCACACCTACATATGAATGTGGTTCTCATTTATTTTTTGCGACGTAAATATTCGGTTGGTCGGTTTACTTATGAAGTTTAAGAAGTTGTACACCGTGCTCGCTCGCACTTCGACAGTCATTTAACTGATTTATTGATTATATTTAGATAACCAGTGCTGTCCACATAATTTATTTTAACACAAAGGTTGGGACTTCCCGCTTAAGAAACTGCCACAGACACTTAACAATATGGGGTTTTAGAGTAGCATGCACTAAGAAATAACGTCGTTTCTATTTGGAAATCCAAAACGCGGTTTGGGTTCGGCGCATGCGCAATAATAACGCCGCTTTTTCTTTTCCTTTATTTTTTTTTATTTTTTATTTATTTTTTTTTGCGCACGCTGGTTTAATGTTTGCCAGTATCTAGAATCCGCAATATTTGACGCAAAAAAAAAAAAAAAGACGTCAGCATAGCAATTATTTGAGTCCAGGATTGTCGATGGCGAATAGAGGTTCACTTTTAGTGGCTGCCGACGCCGAAATTTACAAAGCGAATCTGTTCAAACAAATAAATTTTGTTCACACAGGTCCATGAAGTGGTGCCAAGCGCTTGAATTCAGCCAAACTTTCCGAGGTATTTCTCCTCCTGCGCCCTTTAATTTTAATTGGCCAATTTTACGGGAGACAAATGGCAGATTTAATTTGACAGGCCTGTCACTTGTATCATATCTTGAGTAAGCAAATATTCATATAAAAATAATTTATTTCCTAGGGCCAATATCGCGAAATGTTGCTAATGAGTTCTTTAGCGGGGTTGATAATTTAACAAATTTCCTACTCGGCCTCTCAAAACATGCTCGAGTACTGAATTAAAAAAAGGGCCTGAGAACGATACTACTTGTTTATATCAATTGTCTGCGTCATTACACGATACGTTTTTAGTCTGCGAAGTCCACGAAAACCAAAGAGTGAGTAGTAAATTCGCGAGTTCAACTGTTCTGGTCGATTCAGCACAATGCTGATCAAGCTGTCGATATGCTTCTTTACATTCACGTGTTAGTCTCTTCTCCTTTTTCCTGCGGCCGCGCGCCCTATGGCTCCGTCGTCGATGTGCCAGGAGGCTATGCTCTGGTTTGAGGCTTGTCGCTGTCGTTTGTTTCTGTCTGTCGCTCCAGTGGGACACGGGTATTACAAACCGAGCCGTTCGAAGCGTTACAATCGAGCCGTTCGAAGAACCCATGGGGTGACGAGCGTGTGGCTAGCCCAAGGAGCACGTAGCTTCCACAGCACTGACAGCTTAGGGCTGAGCGGGGTGGGGAAAGCAACCTGTGTCCGAATTTTGAGCGACGGGGTAATCTTCTAGGGGGAGAATGGCTGTGTCCGGATATACAAACGAGAGTCCGAGCAAGAGAGAGTCCCTCCTTTGCGTCTTCTTAAAGGGCAACTCCGCTTAATTTCAAAATTTTTGAGATAGTGGCCGATTTTGCTTTTTGAAGCACTCAAAAACAATCCCCAATCCTTTGTTTCGCGAAAAATAAAATATTTTTCGTGTAATTTTACTCTAGCTATGATCACAAACCGAAACCGAAACGGTGGCAAAGCCGGACAACATTGTATATTCGGCATCACTAAGCATGTACACCCACGTGATATACAAGGGGAAGAAGGAGCTCCCCTCTTATCAGGATCCTCCTTTGTGCCTCCTGGATTAGCACCAGGCGTCGCTATTCTCCTCCCAGAAGATTATAGAAGATTAACCTGTCACTCAAAATTCTTACAAAAGCAGCTTCCCTCTCCTCCTTTTACTTGGTGTTCAAAAGTATGCGATGTAACACAAGGCCGCGCTCAACGAGGCGATCGGCTTATCAGTAGTATCAATAGTCGAGCGCCGGGCCGGCCGAGCGCGTCACTCACGTCTTTCACGGCGCTGGCGCCACCCGTGCTCTCCCCGGGAAAGAAAACAAAATTGAAAAAAAAAAAAAAAAAGAAGCTGTACATGCTTGATGACGTCGCGGACGTGCCGGGAGAAGGAATTTGGAGGAAGCGGAAATGCAGCCGGGCAGTGTTGTCTGGCCCGCACGTCTCATCCAAAACCAGCGGATTCGTGCTTGTCAAACTTTGACAGCGATTTTAATGAACTTCTAGGCGGAATTTCGTCGTCATATTTGCCATGGGGGTTCTGTAGATGATAACAAAGAAAACTGTATAGTTTTGCACTACTGGAAAAGAAGCGGAGTTGCCCTTTAAACTGTATTGTACAATGCGCGATTTGTGAGTTGAGGAGGAGAGCTATGAAGGAAAATGTTGAATTCCAAAGAGCGACGCTGCTCCGATGGAACTTGCTACGTCAAGACTGCGTACAAGTTCCCCAACGTTGCTAGATTACCTCCCAAATAGGCTCCACATGCATCCACCAGCTCGAAATTGAAAGATCGTGTAATTAGCATTAAAATTAGTTTTCTTGTGCCTTTCAACGAACGACTGTTTTTTTTTTTAGGTTATGCTGCAACATGCAACACATTAAAGCTAAAAAATGAGCTCTGGAATTTCGTTTCCGTACCCCTTTAAAGGCATACTTCAACGAAATTTGAAATATATCCAGCGTGTTCAAAAATAGGTTGAATATGATCCACAATACCCGTAAATGACAATTACACGTTTGTATTTTGAGCCTGGTGGCTCTATTTGTTGTAACAAACGGCCCATTCTGGCTAGAGTGCCTTCATGTGCGCTTCGCATAGAGTGATGCCAACTGCCTCTTTCCCTTTCCCACACCCTCTTCCACCGCCGTTTTGTTTCTCTCATTGTTTCCCCGTGCGCCGGAAAGTGGCCTTTGTGTCCATCGGTAATCCCATCCGAGGGGGAAAATGCTAATCCTCCCTCCGTGGGTTCCACAACGCTGCTCTGAACTTCTGAGATAAGGTGCTTGTTTCCGGGAGGGTTATAAGCCTCACGGATTATCGCCGAGGAACAAAATGGCTGCTGGTTTGTCGGCGAGTGGTATTACAAAGGGTGGCATCACCCTAGCAAAGCGCACATGAAGGCTCCCTAATTCTGGCAAGCACTCGGAGAAGACCCAGCTTAGAGCACGTGACTAGGGATGCCGCGAACCACCCTAGGTTCGAATTCGAAAGGTTTCGATATTTTCGAACCGAACTGATGTTCGAATAGAAAGGTTTCGATATTTTCGACCGTACGGAGGTTCGAATTCGAAAAATTCGCAACTTTCCAAAATCGTGGGGTTTCGAATTCGAAAAGTTCGAAGCTTTCGCGGTTTCTAAAAGTTCAGGTTCAATTATTTCGAATATTTGTTTACTTGAGGTTCGATAAATTCGAAGATTTTGAACTTTCCTATTTTGAAAATCGAGAGATTCCATTGTTCCGAATTTTTTGGGATCTAAAATTCGAAAAATTCGAACGTTTCGAATTCTTAAAGACATAAAGTTCAATAAATTCGAAGATTTCGAATTTCTTTCTACATAAAGTTCGAAAAGTTCGAAGGTTTGATTCTCTTTTAGGGCGAAATTTGAAAAAAAAAAAAAAAAAAAAAAAAAAAAAACTTTCGGAGGTTTCCAACTTCTTTGAAGTCCAAAGTGCGCAAAGTTCGAAGTCCGGTTTTCATGTTCCGCGACAGTTTCAGTTTCAAATAACGTTTTCACGCCTCACTGGTTTTCACGAAATCAGGTTTAGAAAAGTGCGGGTGGGATATTTAGACTGCGCGAAGTTGGTCAGGCAATTAAAGGAGACGACGAGTGTCCCGGATGTGCTGGAATATTTGCCAGTGCAGAGTTACGTGTGACAATAGATCAGTAATTGTGACCGCCAGCCCGAGGTGGTCATTAACGTGCATCACGAAGTAGAGATCCTACGAACGCACTGTTTAGCGATACTCATCCAGTTCGAAACGGCCAGGGGCAGGCAGGTGGTTGAGTCTCAGATAAACCTTGAAGTGATCTGGCAAACTGCCCCCTTGCACGCTGGTAGTAATCCGATCTAACGCCGCCCGAGTGACGCTAGCATATAGTAAGTTTAGTTTGTACATGATGCAAAATCCTGAGACTGGGAATGAAATTTGAAAGAAAAAGTGTAAGAAGACAGAAAGAAGGGGACAGGAGAGCGCCTCAAACTCAGCTCAGCTGAGTTTGAGACGTTGTCCTGTCCCCTTTTTTTTTTCTTCTTACACTATTTCTTTCGAATTTCATTCCCAGTGTCGGAATTTTGCATCATGATCAACATACGCCAGCTCGCCTGCACCTTGACAATTTTTTTGTTTGTAATTGCTTTGGAGGTTTATTTTTTGGGGCGGAAGAAACGCCGAGCAGAAAGCACAGAAGCTGACGCAACTTGAGGTCGAGGAGCGTTCTACCATACCAGTGGCGTCGGA
This sequence comes from Ixodes scapularis, assembly GCF_016920785.2. Lineage (NCBI taxonomy): Eukaryota > Metazoa > Arthropoda > Arachnida > Ixodida > Ixodidae > Ixodes > Ixodes scapularis. Next base: position 84,636,181 of record NW_024609884.1, read on the forward strand.
AGCGAAAAAACGGGAAAGGGGGGGGGGGGGGGGGAGAAGGTGGGGGGCTCCACTCTCTCCCCCCCCCCCCCTCCTCCCAGATATTTAGGACTGTAAAGAAAACAATACGGGGAAAGAGGGCATGGTCGAGCTTATTTTAATCTGAAATTATCTACGCATATGTATAGCTACTGTCGCTCTTCACTGCATAAAAGATCGCGTAGATGGTCGTTGTTAGAAACTCGTTGTCAGATGGCACTACTCGTCACATGCTCGGTGGCTCGGAAGTTCAAAGCTATTTCTTTTCGACCTAAATATTTGTGCCAATGGTAAAAAATAATCAATAAATAAACATGACAATAAATGCAAAAATAAAAAGCTGGAGAGAGAAAAATAAACTATCAAGAACCCGCCGGAAGTGTTGTATTCTTGCATATTCAGAGGCCCAGGACCATGAAACAAGTTTCTCCTACCAAAATGTCCACAGGCCAAAAGAAACACGTCCCAAGAACGTAAAATGAGAAAAAAAAAAAAAATTTTAATGACGTCCTGAACTTGAACAATTTTAGAAATCTTCCCCCATCAGTTAATTTATTCCTCAACGTGAAAAAACAATGAATACATTATTTTGTATTCTGCGGATGGTAATGATATGTACTGTCTCTGGTGTTAATTTAAATGCGATACCTCAAACAATGTAGGCGAAACAAATTACCAAGTTTAGGGCATATTTGCCCGTAGGTACATGTTTGGATATTTCTTCGAAACTCGTCTTGAACAACAATGATCATATCTTAAGACGACACTTACCTAGGCTATACATAGATCATTCTTAAAACGTTTAACATCTCTACCATGAATAGCTTCGGTTATAGCGCACTTCAGATATGGCACAAACGACAATCGTCAAAAACCCGTCGCCCTTCCTCGCTCCTTCGGGAATCTATTTCTTTAAAAACAAGCATGCCGGATGATTGAAATAAACAGCATTGTCTTTCGCAAAGAATCCGGCACCGCATGTAAAATTGACAAAAAAAAATTATGAATTTACCTCACTGCTTGAATCCAAATGAAACCGCCCACCGTCGAATCGAACTTTCACGAATCGAAAGTTCGACAATTTTCAATTTATTTAGATTAATAAGGTCGAAAGTTCGAAAATTATCGAAGTTCTTAGCGTAGGAAGTTGGAAAGTTCGAAAAGCTTCGAACTTTTTAGTACAAGATGGTCGAAAGTTCGAAAATAATCGACCTTTTTAGTCTATCAAGTTCGCAAGTTCGACAAGCATCAAATTTTGCAGCGTAATAAGTTCGAAATTCGGAAAGGCGTCGAACTTGTTAGTTTAATAAGTTCGAAAATTCGACTTCCGTCGAATTTTTCGATATGAAAAGTTCGAAACTTCGAAAGCTTTCGAATCTTTCGAACCGCTTGATTCGATCGTCAAAACTTCGGTTCGAAAAACGTTCGCGGCATCCCTACAGTAGACCTTATACAGAGGACAATAGGCGGCTAACCATAGGAAGAGATATAGGCAGCTATAGCACGATGGGTAAGGAGAACCATAGGACGAATAAGCTATGGCAGACCATACAGAGGGCTATAGGCGGCTAAAGATACCATTGGAAAAACTGTAGGCAACTACAGTACAATTGGTAAAGAGAACAATAGGACGAGCTATAAGATAAGCTGTAGCAGACCGTACGGAATACAATAGACAGGTAAAAGAACCATAGGAAAATCTATAGGGTGATATAGCAGTACAGCTAAAGGGCCATAGGATGTCGTAGAACAGTCTTTAGGCTACCATTCAAAAGGCTGGTGGGTGCTATAGCCAACAAATGATATGGCCATAGGCAGAGCTAAAGACACCCATAGGGGTGACCATAGGGAATGCTAAAGACAGCCATAGCAAAAATCCATTTTTTCTAGCCGACCATACAAAGGATTTTTTTATGGACGACCACTGGATATTTTTGTATGAGTACGTTTTCGTAGAATTTTCCCCGGGTCCTCAGACAGATAAAACCATTCATACAAAAACAAAAAAAAAACAAAAAAAATCTTTTTTGACGAACAGCGATGAAGCCGAAAACGTGCACTTCGGCACGTCCCGCCCGATAAGCTTCATGTGACCGACTGTGATCTGGTAAGATGGCCGATCCGGAACGTCCGGTGGCCGCATTCGCTGAGCGGGGAAGTACGATCCCAGGTACGGGATCGTATCTAAAGGCAAACAAATTTTAACCATAGAGTTATTATAATGTACGCTAGAGGTCCAACTGGCGCTAGTGTACGGTTTAAAATTGAAGCAGACAGCAACCAGTCTGAAATTGACTTCCGGTAATGAATTTCTATGGGAAAAAGAGAGTGCGTTTTCTCCCTGGGCTTGATTGCAAGAGCAAATATCACGAATAATTCGTACGTATTAGACAGCTTGGAACATGTCTCACTCACACAGACAAACAATATTGGTTAGTTATGGCGTTTTCCCTTCAAATTCATGGCATTAAAACTATGCTAAAATGGTTTCGTGGCACTGTTAGCGCGAACATGGCATCGGCGCTTTTCTGCATGAAGGTTTACGTGCCAAAGCAATGAAGAGCACCTCGAAATGCATGTAGATGATCAAAATGAAGTCGAGTAATGTGTGCCATTTGCAATAAATAACATTCGTTTTATTTACTCTGCTGCTCATGTCTGGGTTAAGTGTGCTCTAGCATTCAAAACGCATACCTGCGTGCTCGAAAACTTTTAAAACGGAAAAAAAGCAAAAAAAAAAAAATGTAGTCGTTCGATAAATTCAACAGAATATTAAAACAAAAATACACCGTTTATAATGCAAGCACTTTTACTGTTTTACGCGTTTAAACCACTCGTAAATGGGAGTCATTTTAGTGGTATATAAATCTCCCAGACTATCAAAATTAGCGCCATCGGGATGTTGGCGCCCCTTGAACAAGTCCTGCTTTGTTTTTTACTGCTTTTCTTGCTTAGATTCGCCGCTTTGTGTTTCCACACTTGGCGAGGAACATATAGGACTGGACCCGGAATACTGGTAAGTTAAACATCGCTTACTGATAGGTGAAATAATGTAACTAAAGAAATTTCACTTTTATAATGTTCAATGAAGTTATCTACTATTCAATACGACCCAAGTAACACACATAATTCCAGTTATTCTCCAGCGAAGACACAAAATGCACGCGCGGTTTCTCATAGAAATGCACAGAAACACTGCAAAATTTAATTGCTTGCTGTCTGCTTCAATTTGAAACCGGAAGATCCATATGCTGTGTTTCAAATCTTACCCAAATGGATCCGAGTTACTCCGGCGGGTCGTGTCACGTGACAACACAGATTGAAAAACGCTGGACGCGGGTAGGTTTTGAAACGCTAACCCTTACCCTGGAGTAAGATCGAGTAAATTTTGGAACACGGCCATAGACACTCGCGCCAGTTGAACCACTAGCGCACATTATAATAGCTATACGAGTTCAACAATACACTCTTTAATCTATAGAAGTGGCCAAACGCGCAGCCCCGCTCTTGGAAAGGGTGGGGAAAAAAATGAAACCGCCCTTCTTCAGTCTTTTTAACGGCTCTTCGTTCCATCATAATCCATTCCTTCTATAATTATATGGGCTTGATTTTAGTATCAATAACTTAAACGTTAACTCAACTTAATTTCCCGAAAGAAAAGGTTTCACTCTACTCTAGCCAGGTGGCAGGAGCAAACCTTCAAAATTCATAAGACAACCAAATTATACATCCAGTTAGGAGCCCTGTAGCCCTAAGAGTAGCGACAACCGCCACTACTCTTGCTGAAGCCGCCATCTTAAACCGCTATTTCCGTCTTCAAACAATCTGCGACTTTTTATTAAACTTGCATTTGCAGGTTCCCGATGTCAGGGGAGCATAAACGGCATAAATATAATGCAAAAATAAAATAAAATAAATGTATGGTGTCTAAAGGAAAGTTCTGAGCCTGACGTCAACGTTAGTGACCTCCGACCCGCCCCAAGCGGCAAACGCGGGGCGGGTCGGGATCCCCGGCCCGTTTCCAACGGGACCGCTGCTAGCGGCGCAAAATAAGAGCGTCCAAAGAAGCGCGACGCTCATCAATTGCGCTTCATATCCGTTCTGAACTTTTTTACCGCTGATAATTTTCCGTCACCTTTATTGCACATTGTCATCACCTCCATTCTTGATCCCCTGCGTTATCTCTTTGGAATTACGTTAAATTGACGCAATGATTTCCCTGCCAAAGCTTCGCGGTTTTCTGTGTGATACGTTTCGCATATTGCTTATGCATTTTAATTAGTCGTCCGCCATTAGCAGACATGCCAACGTTCCTAAGCGCCTTGATTTATGCCCGGAGAGGTTGTATTTCTCGCGTCATATTATGTCGTTCGCTTGTAGGTTTGGTATTACACCTTGGATTATTTTTTTTAAATTCTACACTACTTTGATCTTTCTAATAAAATGCTTTTGTCTATTTGTCTAGTTTTTCCGAATTTCCATTTGCATGTTTCTTTTCTTGCCCTGGAGCCTGCGACATACACCTCATCCGGCCCGTCAGGCGTAAAGTTTGGAGACCCCTGTACTAGAACACTAAACTAGGAATCGCCGAACGGTCATGCTCCGCCCAAACGTAGCGCTAGCGGTTCGAACTCTGAAAGTTTCAATGGGAAAATGGCGGATGACGGCGCCCTCAAATGCATGGAGCTAAATGGCGCCAATTACCTTTCAGATTTTAATAAGATGACGGTTAGTTCTAAAACTTCGGCATCTGGATCAGACTGCTAGGGCTACATTTGGGCGGAGAACAGCTCGACAACGCGTCGCTTAATTTTGGAAAAAAAAAAAAAATGTGTGCGTGTGTGTGCGCGTGAGAGGGGGGGGGGGGGGGGGGGTTCGTTCTGCACATTCCGGCAGAGCAGTCGAGGAAGATTGCGATCTAGAGGGAGCTCGGCGGATGTTGACCCAGAAAAGCCTGCGATGCGACATTGAGCATGGCCTTTCACGTGCCACGTCACGCTCCGCGATACATACCTTCGGCCTCGTCATTGGCGCACGTCGCGGCGAATGTCCAGGCTCGCTACGAACAGAATCGGCCATTGACCCCTCTCCGGTGGTCAAACCGTGCCAATAAGCACACTGTTCGAAAGCCAATCTCCCTCCGCTCTTAGCGGGGATTTATCCAGGACTGTCAATCTGCGAGCCGGGCTGTTGGACTCAGCCTGGTTGGGGTGTGTCGGGACTGTCAAGAAAATCACTGGCTCTTGGGACGCCAGGAGACGTAGTAGGAAAAATGGTGCGACACCGACACAGCTCAGGTTCTTACCACGCACTATTACCCAAGTATGCCATTGCCACTGTACCACCCCCGTCGCTTTCAGTACGCGTCGTGCGCCTTTTCAGTGATATTGCTCTTTCATTGGAAACGGAAAAAAAGAAGTCATATTTACTTGCTTTTTTTTCTGTTTCCAATGAAAGAGCAATATCGCTGAAGAGGCAGGCACACGACGTGACGGAAGCGACGGGGTGGCCCAGTGGCAAAAGCATACTTGCCACTTGGGTAATCGTGCATAGTTATACAGCGTATCGGAAGTTTGGTCTTCTTGAAGCCGCCAGAATCGAATTCTCGAGTTTTCAGGTTTTGCTTTGTTTGGACACCGGCAATGAGGTTTTCGAGTTACAAGGCATCCAGGTTCTACTGCAGCCACGCCATGAACGTTGAGAATGAGGCTGACCAATTGAGGCTGACGAAGGAAGAAGGAAAAAAAAAAATAACGAACGCCTTTGGAAGGGGGGGGGGGGGGGGGGGGGGGGGAGAATGAAAACAAAACTCCAGTAGGCTATTTCAAAAATATCAATAGCTACTTACCGGCTGCTAGAGAAAGTCAGAGTGCAATAATCTGTTAGTAACTACACGCGCGCACACCTCCAACATAGACTTGACCAGAATGCATCGTGAATGTAGGTCTCAGAAGAAACATTTTCCTCTCCCCTCCCCCTCCCCTCCCCCCCCTTCCCCCCCCCCCCCCCCCCCCCTCTTTGGATAGGGTAAGCAGAGTTCACGATTCATGCGCGACACTGTTCATAACGTTTTATTTCACATGAAGTACAGACCAGACGGTTTTGTGGCCTGCGATATTGCTGCGCATGAAACGGGAAAACTCTGGCATTCGCACCCTACCACCACGCTCTGCTACATCCTGGTTCGAAGCATGGACGTGGACATGGAAACACGAAGGCAGTCGTCGAAATTCTTTGCGCAACTACGTACTTCGGGCACAAAACAGGAGTTCAAAACCATTGTTTATAAATCTATGTACTGTGTAGTGGAGCGCGAGATCACACTAAGCACGAGGCATGAACCTTCTTTTTTTTTTTTTTAGTTCTACAAAATCATGACTGCTGTGGTGCACAGAACTTGATTGGACGTCCTACATATCTCTCGTCGTCACCAGCCTTTTTGGGCGCGAGTTTACAGCTCTGGTTCCCGAATACACTCGAAAAAACAGCCAGTGCGTTTACTTTCCCGCACTACACTCGAAGAGCCAATCACTGCAACTTACGGAGACAGCTCAGCAAATGGCAATGCCAAAACAGGTTTGAATAAAAATAAAAAAACGCAGTACAGTTGACATTCAAAAAGTTAAACGCAACGCTTGCATTGCTTATCGTCACAAATGACTGCGTTTTTTGGACTAAATATTTTTCAGCATCGTAATTTGCCGAGCTAGCCCACAAATTGCGGCGATTGGCTCTCAAATGTCGTAAAAACGCACGTTTTTTTTTCTTTTTCTTATGGTGTACGCTTTTTTGGGGGCGACTCAAATCTATATGCTGGTCACACAGGTAACACCGCGGCTGGGCATCATTTCTTCGCGTCATTCCGTTACATTTCACGGGTAACAGTGACGAGGTAATACGAAGTTATTTGGAGCGTGTTGAACCGCCCGTATTTTTATTTTAATTTTAGCACTACATAGAACTTACCTGATCATACTCACCGCCAGTGTGGAGCGGCGAAAGCACAGGAGAGCCAATTCTTCCGAGCGGATGCGTACTCCGAGCAATCGAAACAAGCGCAAATTCGGCGCATCATGACCCACAAAGTTCGCTCTTGCCGTTCACTTCCCCTGGTCCTTATCGCGTCGCCTGGCGTTGCCCCGTTCGGGTATTTTATTTTCCAAATTCGAACGTTTGGTGAGTCCCACTAACGACGTAAAGTCCAAGTTGGAACGCTTGGCGTAAACAAAAGCCGCCACTCAATAGGGCCATTACTTCGCGACTACGGTTAAGTCGGGCATTTGCACACGCGTATAACTTACACGAAGTTCCGGGTCGAAATTGGGCTTGCAGGACTCCTTGCGTGTATGGGGACCTTGCATCGGTTGAACCAAATGCGATCACGATTTTAACTTCTGTTTCGACTTCACAGGACGAAGAGGGAACCGTGACGAACAGGCTCGTAGTATCCGGGGCTCAAACGGGGAGCGCTGCCACCTCACCAGTTTCGACGCTCGTGCTAAAAGTGCTGAAATCAGAGGGCACGAAACACACGGCAGATCTCAAGAAAAAACGCATTAAAAAAACAACAACAAAAAAACACCTACCTTTTATCTTGGCCAGCGAAGATTCAGTGCAATAATTTTTATTTCTCACCCTTCACTCACCCCAGGAGATCCCGAAAACATTCACACAGGTGGTTGCTGCTCATCACCATCTTCAAGCTCAACACCTGAAATGAGCAAGCTCCAAGATTCAGTGAACACGCGCACCGTACAGAACGAGTGTCGCCACTTGCCGCGTCTGCTGTACCAAGTCCGGTACAGCAGACGCCCAAATCTGGACACGAAAAGGTACGGGAGAAATCCGGCGGCTACGATTGGCCGGCGACAAGGTCAAGTGCGGCGTTGGCCAATCACGGCCGTCGGATTTCCCGTCGACTTCTTCGCGAAGTGTCCAGATTCAGGCATCAGAAGGCAAGCGCTGGTCGTTATCGTGCTAGGTCAGCGACGTCACTGTCTTAACGTAAATTACGTTTGCAAGGCGTGCAGCGGGCGGCGCGCCACGCTTTACAACAAGTATTTTTCTTTTCCAGTTCCATTAAAATGATGTTTAATAGATTTACTTACCTCTAGATAATATTTACCTTTTGTACGAGTACAGCCTTTTCGGAGAACACTTCACGCGGAGCACACACGACACCTTTCACTCACTTGCTGGACTTTGCACAAAGCCAAGCTTGAGGGTCATTCTGTCGCCCCAACACCACACAACACCACATCACTGCACTCCACCAGAAGCACTTCGCAATAACTAAGCAGCTTCACCAGAGCGGACACGGGCTCATATCCGCAAAAGTTTTCACTAAACACTCACCACATACATATACACACACACACACACCACCACCAGCACGTTGACGGTCAAAATGACACGACTCACAGAAGAGCCTTTGACAATCACCGCACACCCTTGCGTCTGATCACCACACCGTCACAGATCACCAACGCCTTTCGAAGCTCTCGGAAACTTGACTCCGCTGTGCGACTCGGGACACAATGGCACTGAAGCTCACAAATCACTGCACTCACTCGCACACTCGGAAAGGTGAGGCATCACGCACCTTTCGTAGCCCGGAATTGATATTTCGCTCACATGAATCGCCCCACTTTTGCCAAAACTTCACTCCGTCGCTCTGTGCAGGTATTCCGTGGCACATTCCTTACACCTCCTTCACCGCTGGTAACTCGCAAGCACCACTTTACTCTTCATCACAGCGCACTTCACATCACCGTTTTTCCATTAAACACTCCACAATGTACACCGGATGTGAAGCTCTCGTAGTGACCCGCTGGTTTCACGTCGCTCGCAATCAATGCGAAGTGGTCTACACCGCGCACCTTCCACCCACACGCTTCACAAACACGGTCTGCTCATCCGATGCATACGAGGACATGGAAGCACCGTCGGTGATGATGCACACCTGCACATAGCTATGTATGCACATGGCTAGGCGTAGGCACCTCCCCACAATATTCCGGATGCAGGACTGCCTTTCGACGAAAGCCCGTAAGCACACCACACACACGGCACACCACCACAATTTGCAGCGTTGAGTGCTTTCCACAGATCACGAATCCACCATGCGGAATTCACCGCAGCCACACCCGCAGAGCACAGGAGGGACACAACGAAGTAATCCGGGCGAGAAGTGTCGCCTTGCTGACCGCACATAACGCGCAACCTCCAGGAGCACTCCTGCACACACACACACAGCTAATGCTGCCACTCCCTAGCACAAACACATCGACCACGTTGTAATGTGCACATTCAGGCGTAATAACCCAAACACGGGTCCACGCACCTCTTGTACACATTACATTGCGCACTCTTTCAGATACATTTTCCGCACCAACACGAAGCGAACTACTCGACAGCACCGATGCAACTTGCTTCAGCTGGAAGCACCGAAGACGATGCTCTTCCCAAGGCGTCGGCGATAAGAGTTGGACCTACGCTGAGCTGCTGCTCAGGTTTACATCGAGTGCGTGCTTTGGCTTGCTTGTGTTTCTTCATCAATGCATACGTGTAGCTACGCTAGGGGTTTACATGCCGTAAGGCTGCCCTTGTTTTTCTTCTTTTTTTTTTTTTGGAGCTTCTGATGCAAAGTTTATTTAAGATCCCCTTTCGATTCGTGCTTCCTTGTTGAAACTGAGGTCCCCACTCAGGTTTCTTGGCTGTTTCTGGCTTCGTTTGGTAGTAGGGACTGGCGTTTCCTTCTTTCTTGCAAACTGGAGCTAATGGCTAGTGGTGCTCAGGAATTCTTCGTCGGCAATCTGTTGTGGGGTCACACAATTGATTTGCTGCATCTTCTGGTGTCTACCGTCGACTTCCAGCGCAGCACACTTTGCCGGGAGAAGTACTCTGTGCAGTGCCTGCCACGTAACATATCAAGGAGTATGCCGTAAGCGAGAAAGAAATCAAGGCACGCGAGATCACTAAGACAGGAGATGTTATGCACCAACAGTCAGTAACAGTACAATTAGCGATAAACGATAGCCACTTCCTACTGAATTTGTCCTGAAGATGGCAATTTGGGCCAGTTGGTTCATGATCGAGGACAGGCTCTGAAAAGACACAAAGACGAGAAGCGACGTAAACCCTGGCGCCAGTGTTTACGTCTCTTCTTGTCCTTGTGTTTTTTCGGCGCCTGTCCTCGGTGCATTTGTCACTTGAGAAATGTAGACTAGTCCAGAAGCTATGGCCATCTCGTACAGGTAGATAAAAAAAGTGATTAACAATGATCGCCATTACTGCTTATCAAGCGGTCTTCTATTATTAGTATATTAACATGCACGAAGAGATTACACGTAAAATAACCGTTATTTCTGCACTTGATGTACTGGGCCGTGCTACTGTAGACAAGATGTGGGCCGCACTCAACCACATTAGCTAGATTAAGTTCCACGCTCATTTTCTTATTTCAGCCTGTTACATTTTTACGACAAGCTACCTCGGCAGCTCCATCAAAAAAAAAAAAAAAGTTTTTGTGGGTGTGAGGAAGTGGCGAATTCAAACCTCCGCCGAGGTGCCCGCTATGTGACGGAGGCTTATTGCAGAGAAGGCGGCTCAGAACTGAGCAACCCCCTTCTCTCTCTCTCCCCCCCCCCCCTTTTATAAACACACACACGCACTCGCTGAATTAATGTTAGTTCTCAGCTTGCTGCAATCAATTAAAAACCAAGCCCTCGATTCTAGAATTTTAAGTTTTTTCTAGTATTAAACGAAAGGTATAAAAATTACGAATAATTTATCTAGGGAATGTACTAACATTCAGCACAAAAGTATATGTTAAAGTCAACAAGACTTTGAATCTCACTGTAGGTGTTCAAATATATACTCCGTTTCAAACATCGCGTGCAACGCTGGGAAAGCTACTGAAGAAGTGCGCATGAAAAAACACACAAAATTGTGTTACTCCGCGAGATTTCGTGGACGAGCGGTACAAGGCGCTGCTCCGGCGATGCCGACGATGCCGACATCTCGATGGCGGTGGTTCGAATCCACTTAGGGCGCAAAGGTTGTTTTTTTTTTTTTTTTCCTCGACCGATTTTTTGTGCAAGATTGTGCGTATTGCGGAAGTGCATATTTCAATTCCTCTTTTCTTGTTGATTTTTATTTATAAGAAGGTAGACAAGGGGCTGGTGTTCCGCTCGAACTTGCGGCGGCCTCGTCAAAACGGAAGAACGGTCGAGATCCAGGGCGTCTCTATTTAAAGCCGTTTATTTACATGGTAGCGTGAAAATCAGAGAGTACCTTGAGAGTGTGGTGGACGGTCCTTTATATAACGAATATTGTGATTAGGGGACCGCACTGCCATTGTTCAGACGGCTTGGCATTCCCTCACGTGATGTGACTTCATGGAAGTTTCCTTCAGAGTCAGAATACTCGCCGGTGTATGAAAGAAGTCATCCAGACGGCAGTATCTCGGTGCTCTGGTGCCGGCGCCCACATGAACCGGGAGTGATTCACAATAGACGCGTACACAACACACGGCACTCGAGATCAGGATCGAGTGTTGTTTCCTTTTCGAGGAAAGCAGGGGCCTCGGAATACAGGCACGGGCATGTGCGTCGTTTACTTAGCCGACCAAGGTTAAGGTGCCTCAGGCAGACGGAGCCGACCATGGTTACGGTCCCGCAGGCAGAAGAACCCAGACACTTCGGAATGCAATCACGGGCACCGCCTGCTGTAAGGTCCCGCAAGCAGACGGAGCCGTAGGCACGATTCATCACCGACACAGTTCCTTCTTGAGGCTTGTTTCACTTTGAAGCCATAAGGCCGATTTCAACACCAGAAATAACAGGTGGCAGTTCACAACACTGTCCGCGTGCTCGGAACTTTCAGGTTGCGAGGTCTTCGCTTCGGGGACGCCACCTTGCCAGACACTCCGGTGTCGTTACTGACCGTCTCCAGGACCTCACGGACCGACGTCTCCGGGAAACACGTTCTTGAACTCGCGTACACGTTGGCGATCACCTGCTTGCACTTTTGCGAGATCTTCACACAACGAATCTTCGAAAATATCCGAGCAGGAAAAGAAAGCTTCCCGCGTAAGACGCCATCTTCACGAAACCGGCGAGGCAGGGTCAGCCGCACAACCCGAAAACCCGAAGCGAGTGCGAGTGCCGCACGAACGAAAACGGAAAATAATTTGGAGTAGTTTACATTATATTTTCCTTTTTATTGAAAAAGAATTGGTGTTCCCTCGAAATCATAACGCCACTATTAGTTACTAGCTCCAAAGATGTACACTTTTCGACTTTTTTTTTTTTTTCAGGGGCCGCACTATTTTGTGGAGCGAACGTAGTCGCGGTCGGCTGTGCGAACCGGCGCGCTAGCTTTGACTACATTGCACGCTATGTTTGAAACGGAGTATAGACAAGCTAAGGAAAGTGCACGCTGCGTGACTAGCTCAAAGCAGGAATTACCTTGCATGTTTTATGCTCCGCCGGCCACACAACGAGATTGTGAAAACTAAAAGAAAAAAAAAAATCATGAGGCATGAGAGAGATTCGCAAGCTGCGAAAACTTCTAAAACAACAAGAGAAATAAAAAAAAAAAAAAAAACGGTGGAAAGGGAAGACGTAAGACGCTAGACAAGGCACGGCACCCGTGCCTGGAAGGCTGTACCTAAAGTTAACGTTCGCACCCCATACAGCTGGAAGTTTTTTCTGCGCAATTGCGGCAAAAGCAGAAAAACGGAGCTTTTAAAGTAACCGTACTTCATATGACGTGCGTGCAGAAAACAGAGCACGCTTAAACAATTCCACCGGTAAATAAATGAGAAAAAAAAAAAGTGGATGCCGTTCCGAAGCTTGTTTTTTAGACAACTTGCAATGCACCAGCTAAGCGACTCGCAATCATTATAAATTGATTCGTAAATCGGCAAAAGAAAATTCGGATCTTCAGAAAAAGCTGATATACCGCACACTCGGTCTGCGAAGTGAAGCTTGTAAAGCAAATCGGTTTACAACGCGTAAACGTACCCCGGTCGGCAAAACAGAGCGGGCAAATGAAATAATCATCTCTGAGATAAATGCCGACTTGGAAGGCGGGCTAGTCAGGCTAAATACCGAACGCGCCCATCTGCTCGCTTCGTAGAGACGTCGCTAAATCTTGACTAGCTTCCGCTTTGAAGAAAAGAGATAATGAAGAAAACAAGTGTTCTGCAGCCGAAATATCGAATGCCGCGGAACAAAATAACGGAGACAACGTACCGTGAGCATGGCTGGGGCCGGCAACGGCGGCATAAACGAAGGACCGCCATTTTAGGTTTACCAGAATCACCGCAGTACCGCCGCTTCGCTGCTTCGAAGAACCGCTTCCGTGTTACCGGCCTTTGCGGCAGTAACACGCAAGTAGGAATGCACCAACTATAATCCTTGACTAGTTTCAGGGGTTTTGGTCGCGATCGAAAGCGAGGAAATAATAAAACGAGCCGGCGACACAAAGCTACATCCACCACTGGGAGGGAAACGACCGTTGAGTGTCTTTCTTGTCCTGAAACTCCCTATGATTTGAAGCGGGCGTCAGGGATGTCCCTATTCACTCAGAAAGTCCCCGGGTCGTGGAATTTTCCGGAAGCGCGCTTCAAACCAGCAAGCGCTGTTATAGCTGAGAGCTCACCCTCTCTTTTAGGGGCCAGGGAATGTTCTTGGGGACGTTGGTGAGTCAGATGTTGGCGCCTTTTTGGGTTGATCGGAGATTTTTCAACTCCCCGTACTTTCGATTTTTTTTTTCTTTGGTAGAAAACGCAAGAACGTCTGCCTGGTCACGTGTTTGTTCTAGAGCGCAGAACCATCGTATCATCAACGACGACAGCAACAGGAGTTGTTCCGAAGTTCCAGGAACCCGCGCTCTCGGAATTTATTTTTCCCTAAATTAATATTTTGTTTCGTTATTTTTTGTATTACCTAAAATGCGGGGATTTTTGAGTGTCAGTTCAATGTTATTTCGGCAGAAAAACGCAAATCGCTTTGGAAAAAGAATGCACGAGGAGCGTTATCATGACGACTTTAACCTGAGACTGGGGCAGGGGGATTTTTTTTCTTTTTCTTACAGTGGTAGAAAAAGAAACAGGGACAGAGTCGTCTCTGGCTCAGTCAATTTTTATACCATAATATATATATATATATAATTATTATTATTAAACGGGAACTGACATGCAACTCTTCAAACGTAGTGTAATTACTAGACTGTAGAGTATGCAAAATGCAATACGTAGGACAGACTGAGACAGCGTTTAGACTACGCTTCAACAACCACAAAGCTCACTCTAAATCTAATCCAAGTCTCCCTCTTTCAAAACACCTCCGTCTCCCGGAGCATTCTTTCGATAAATTACCTGTGACATTACTGGAAACTGGATTTAGATCGAACCGGGAGCGCGAACAGCGAGAGTCATACCTCATTTACAAATTCAATACTATAGAAAAAGGAATAAATGAGAGTCCAGGAACACTTGCATCAATAAGAACATTAATTTAGACTACCTTTCATAGTGGTACAGTTTTTTCGACTGGAAATGGACCGCCGTGATTATTCTATTACGACTCCTATATTGTGCATGCATGCTATCTTCTGTGGAACCGTGCTGTTCCCGTGCTGTTCCGTTGCACGCGTGTGTCATTAACCACATCTCACGAACATACCCCCCCCCCCCCCTTTTCCCCGTATACCCTCTCGTCTCTCTTTTTTTTTTTTTTTTTACAGTCAGAAGAGGGGACAAACAAATGTTTTTTTTTGTTTTTTGTTTTTTGCGATGTTTTTATTTAATTTTTTTTTTTCTGACACGCCCGGCGTGACAGGGGCGACCGTCGCGGGGATGCATTGGCTCGTTGGGTGCCATCAACCACGAAGACGTCGCCTGTTTACGGCCTATTGTAGCCACTGTTGTAGGCGTTCAAGCGCACTTCGAATTTCGCCGCCCCGCAGGAGGAGCGGGCTCAGGTCAAGTTGTTTGCTATGTAGGCACGCGTACCTTGTTATAACTCTTTTTTTTTTCTTTTTTTTTTGCAATTGTGTTGTTTCGGATTTTTTTTTTTTTTTTTTTTTTTTCAAAGTTCTCAACTTTTTGCCGTAGCGATATGTACCAGGTGTTGTATGTACTCACTTGCAAGCCATCTCCCAACGAAGCCGAGTCTCTTGGCGAAACTGTTGATTAAGCTTCCGGTGTTTGTTGTTTTTCACCGTGGGTTTTTCACTTCGTGATATATATATATATATAAATACGGCAGAAAAACGTACTTGAGACGGTTGTTTGAAGTTTTATAACAAATTCGTCAAGTCAGTCGACGCTTCGGCCTGAGACAGACCTTTTCCAAGACTGATTACACGAGACGAAACTATTGACGCACCTTGGCGATGTCTGTGTCGAGTCTATCGTGGGGCTTTTGAAGGAGCCATATGTTTTCAATTAGCATAATCTCTCGACGTCATGGGTCACGTGATGTAGCCAAGGTGTGTTAATATTTCGTCTCGTGCAAGCAGTCTTGAAAATGGTCTGTCTCGGGCCGGAACGTCGACTGACTTTACGAATCTGTTATAATACCAGAGTTCAAACAACCGCCTCAAGTACGTTTTTTCTGCCGTTTATACTTTTCGGCAGCCTGCGCTACATTTCTCTCTTTTTCTCTCTCTCTCTCTCTATATATATACATATATATATATATATCTTCTGCCCCAGTTTTGGGTTAAAGGGACCATGATAAGCTTCCAGCAGCGTGCCTGTGCACTGATTGTATTTTCCCCCCAAGGAGCGTTTTAAATCTTCTCGTCCTCTTGGCGTGTGGCCAGCCGCGGTGCAGCTCTAGCCTCCTCCGTGGTACGGCAGAACTGCTGGCACGGGGTGTTGCGCCAGAATAAGAAACTACGGCTGGACAGAAAGGAAAATCTGCACAAAGCTGCCGACTGATGGCGCTGGCGGCATCATAGGGACGAGCCGCCATGCATCCAATTCAAAGGGAACAGCCGCCATGTATTCATCCATCCAGCCATCCAGAGCGAGCACCAGCGTCACCCTGCGGCGCGCGGCCAGCCCGCGAGCCGCAGCGTCATGTCGGGGCCGCGTGTATACGTGAAACATTAGCCCTGGTCCCTTCGTTGTCATTATTTAAAAGAGACCGTAAAATCAGCGATCACTCTGTCCGCAATAAAGAATGTCTATGGACCTTACCCACGCGGTTGCCGCCATCTTGAGTTGCGAAACTGCCTGTATGCCGGAAAACATCGTTTTGCTCTCGCCACACAACTGGGAGAAGCTCACGTTTTAATCGCGACAGTCTATCATTCTTGTTTTGTCTTTTCTATATTCGTTTAATTGTTCCAGGTCTTTATTTTTATTTTTTCTTATATATATATATATTTTTTTTTTGTCTTCCCGTTTACTGGATTTCTCAATTACGTGGCTGGAAAGGTCTTGAATATGGTTGAACATATGCAGCTCGCAGGGTTCTGAAAGCGTATGCAAGAACACACGCACACGCACACACAAGCACGCGCGCACACACACACACACGCGCGCACGCGCGCACTGGATCACAAGTACATTCATAGTTGAGCGGACCATGTTGGGTGTAACTGTGCTCACTACTCTGGTGTTTTGACAGAATTTACCATGGTCCAGATTTTTTTAAAAATTATAGTGAACAATGTTTTCCCCCCGCTAACGACGTAGCATATGTCAGATGTCAACTTGTCAAGTCGCAAATTTTAGTTTCGGGTATTTAAGCGAAACAAACTAAGAGACACGGAAAAGTGTGTACAGTTGTTCAAGTTAGGCGCGCAACAAATGCTCAATTTTTCTGCCTTGCATGAATATACACAGGAAGCAGTTGCGGACGTATATTTGCTCCGAGAATCTCGGAAAAGAATGGGATACAGAAAAACAATTACTTCTTAGCACGGCCTAGGTCGGTAGCTACGAAAAAGCTGGCAGCCCACTGAAGAGCTAATGATAGCACTTTAAATATAACGTTATAAAGCAGGCGAACAGGTTAAACATTTCTAAAACCCAAGACGGTGGCTACAAAGAGGGGACAAACACAAGACGTCTTGTGTTTGCCCCCTCTTTGTAGCCTTCGTCTTGGGCATTTTCGATTCTGGTGTTAGTAAGCGTTCGGGTTATCATATTTCCTCGCAGTGAAGAAATATCAGTAATTCGTGTTCCGGTCTGAACCGAGTTGCCCTTTAATAGAGAGAGAAAAAAAGAGGCAAGGGTATGACAGCACTTGTAGCATATTTATACATGAAAAGGGGGTCTAGGCCAACTCGTCGAGAGCCCACTCTTCGACAGCCAACTCGTCGGCGGCCCATTCGTCGAATAGGCCAATTCGTCATAGGGCAACTCGTCGAAGGAAAACTCGTCGAAGAGGTACACTGGTCGCCGCTGTTTCAAAGCCATAGTATAGGGTAGTTCCAAGTCACCAGGCTCAATCTAAAATGGACCATAAAAATCGATGCCTGCACGTAACAATCGAAACTTTTCGTCAAAGGTAGAATTCACAGGTCGATTTCTTCTTGTAAAATTACAAAGCGTAGCTCTCTTTCTGTAAAAAATAAGGCCCATAAACTTTCCAGGGTCTACGGCGGGCAGCAACGCAGACGACAGGGGTCCATTAGCGGGGTGTGTTTAGCGTTCGTATTGATAGATGGCGCTACCTCCTCATCTCGACGGCTCGCGACCACCGTGGTTTATAAAAAGGAATATAATCTTCTTGAAATGCACCTTCGGTTAAAAAATAAATGCGAACAATAAAAGCAAAACTTAAAGTTAAAAAAAAAAAAAACGCGTCTGCATAACGGCGGCGCTTTTGCTGCTAACGGATTTCGTCTGCCTGTCGTTCGCTATCTTTCGCTGGTCGGCTGCACCTTCAGACGCTGCTCCTGACGCCATCTATCAATACGAACGCCAAACACACCCCACTACTGGACCCTGTCGTCTGGGTCGCCACCCGCCGTAGACCGTGGCAAGTTTCTTGGCCATATTTTTTTACTAAAAGAGATCTACGCTTTGTAATTTTACAAGAAAAAACCGACCTGTGAAATACATCTTTGACGAAAAATTTAATACACGACGTTTCGGGAAGAGACTTCCCTTCTTCAAGTGTGCAGAAAATACAGTTGCAAAGCGCTTTTAGAGAGACCAAAGGAGAGGAGGAGCATTGGAAAAAGCGAAAGAAAAAAGTCATGTATAATAGTACAAGTAAAAACACTTGAGCATGAAAAAACTACATTCCAACGAAACACATATAAAAAAGAAAAAAGAGAGAAGTGGTAGTTTTAAGGGCAACATGGTCGCGGCACTCGTTAGCGAAACCAAGAAAATACATCACAGGCAACGGCCTCCGTCACGTTAGAGTTAGAGCTCCAGATCCAGAAAAATAACAACATACAGGGGTCAAATCGAGTGAGCCCAAGCCAGTATAACGCCGAAGCAAACGAAGGTTATAAATAAGCCCGAAGTGTGTGTAAACGGACACCAGAAATGTCACATGTGGGTGGCACCGCTCAACAGAATACCGAGAAATACTCCTTAACACGCCTCCCAACTCAATCTCCCACCTCCCCGCAAAAAAAAAAAAAAAAAAAAAAACCGATTGAGATATGTGGTATTACCAATAGATTGGGAGGGTAAAGCTAAAGACACCACTGTGGCATCGCTCAACGAGACGGCGGCCATTACCGGCCCATCCCGCCAGTAATGACGCAGGTTTCTGCCTTGCTCTGCTCAAGCAGCCGTTTCTTTTATTTCCTAGCGATAATGACGTATGCACATGACATAAAAAGTACAAACAGAATAGAAACCCAAAGAAAGTGGCCAGGCTTGACAATATATTTTCCCTCTTTAAAAAAGAACGTATTGGAATTTGGGAGGAATATCTATTCCACAACATAATCTTTGTACCAGTCCGGTTGCCTTCGTTCTCTGGTTGATCTCCGCGGCAGCTGCTGGCTTTGATGCTCCACTACCGGTTGCTATGCAGGTTCGTCTTCATCTCCTGGAGGCATCTCGAGCTGCTCTGCATCTGCGTTAGCTCCTTGGGTTGCCAAAGCACTCTATTCTCTTGATGCACTTGTAGAGGGAGACGCCACTGGCTGCAGCTCACTCGATGTACGACTTGCAACCACATGCGGCACGCTTGATGACTTCGAAGCGTTCCAGGTTGTGGGATTCGACTTGCCTTACTGCACCACGAGGTCGATCTCACTCCGTAGCTCGATGTTGACGACTGCTACGGCCGGGTCCGTCCGGAGGCTGCCGTGGACTCCGAGGAGAGGATTCACTCCAAAACACAAAGATACTGAAGGAGCGGGTTTATTTGGCTCCTGTGCCACGACGCTGTCCCCGTCGGCCAAACTAATAAAAGAAAAGAGCGGAAAAAGGTCGGCGCTGTCGCATTAGACAGATTCACCTGGAGGGGGCCCACGCTAATAGGCAGATTCGTGGAAAGGGGAAAGCTCCAAAAAGAACGAGGCTCCGTGGCCCAGAGCCTTCCCCGGACGAGAGCCTCGGCCGCGAGAGAGAGAGAGAGAAGTCTTGCAAAAGAGGAAAAACCATCGTTGGAGTTACAGCCATGGCCTCGGCCGCCGTTTGCGGGCCGCTTATCTAGCCAGCGGAAAGTGGACGCGCCCGGGGTAGGTAGTGTGGCTCATCCCGCAGATGGGCCGCGTCCACAATCATTTCCGAAGGGTGCGCCGGAGGCACTTTCACCCAAAAGGGCGAGGGTAGACACGCCCTCTTCGAGGAATGCAGCCTTGCCCCCGTATCCGGGATGACGTCGCCATAACGCTCCCACGGCCTGCATGTGATAGGGAGACGGGAAACACGTGGTTCCCACAAGTTCCCACAAGCCTTGGCAAGCTTACATTTGCACGGGCTTGTCTGCACGATCAGAGACATGGCGGCGGCCAGTCGTCCCGTTTGCAATCGTCTATATTACCAATATTACTCTATATGACCTATAGCTTGGAGCCCAATCTATACACGAACTCATCTCTGTTAACGTCACGGCGCGGTGGTGGCGCGTTGGACGCACTTCCGGTCCGGGGCTGTGGGCGGAAGTGCCCATTTGAGACGTGTATTCCTGCGTTGTTTTGAAAGGAACCAGACAAAAATTTGCCTTCTCGTCAAAATGCTGCGACCTGGGCTGTACTAAGAGTGTCGAGAAAGTTTTGAAGGTCAGTTTTCATGCGCTCGGTTCGTCCGAGAACGCGGATATGTCCAGTGAAAAGGGAAAACCAGACGCCGCCGGACCACGATTGCTTGGGCGGGAAGCATTTTGGGTTAAATTCACGGATACTACTGGCCATCAAATTTATTTGTTTTGTTCCAAAATGAACGCCGGAAAATCGTCAAGTTGTACGGACCACCTGCGAACTACGTTCAGTGCGTCTTCAAGTTCAAAAGGTCGCCTGATCGTTCGAACTGTCGTCTGCTCTTTCAAACGTTTCTGCTTGTCGTCTGCTCTTTTAGAGGACACCGGCCCGTAGACCAAACGTGGGCCCGGTACCTCAAAAGACTTAAGTTTGAAGGTTGGTAAGCAGGCTCGACAGTAGATACAAGAAGATGTTGATCCTTGTTACCACTGGCCATCACCGACTTGTTATGCCTGATTCACTTGGTTAGATTCTGCTTGCGATTTTCAGTATCGACGTCGACCAAGCTACGGTTCACGCTTTCGCAGTCCGAGCGACGTCGCTACTGAAAATTGCGAGCGAAATCTCATCATGTGAATCAGGATTTAGCGTACGTTCTGCGGCGTCCACGCGGAATGAATCGCCGCATATCAGATTAATCACGCGAAGTTTTGCGGTGTAACGAACCTCGTTAATTTCGCTGACGCTGCTCAAGTAGTCAGACATCGTTAGGAGGACGTAGAATCAACAATTCCAACGCGAAAAAGAGCGCGGGGACTCACACCGGCGCCGACAACATCGCATTTCAATGGTTTGTTTATGGGCGACGGCGAGCTTTTTGCCCACACCCCCATCGCGCATGCGCGGCGCCGGTGGCGTCCGCTAGGGGCGCTCCGGGCGCTCCGGTTTGTTTGTAAACATGAGTTGGTGTATAGCGTCGCCGTTTTGGTAGCTCACGGCATTCTGAAAATGACGCGGCTGCAGATCGCTTCAGGCGCCGCGTTCGCGTGTCCGTCTCTTGACATTCGGTGACCATAGCAGACGCACTTGATGTGCGGAAGGAGACGGCGGAAGGAGACGGCGGTGGAATCGTGATTCGAATGGACGGCATACACAATTTTAAATAAGAAGAAGATGATGAACTAAGGTATAGTCACGCGCACATGTCCGCGGTGTTCGCAGAGTCTCGCCGGTAGCCGTCCGCTGCCTTCTGAGGCTTTTGATGCTTCGTCAACCTGCGGGTGTCGAGCAGACCGCCTGAGTAACGGCGAGTTCTAGGGTGTCTCAATGTTTCGCACTTGCGATTAAGGACTCTTTAGAAAATTACGTCCTTTTAAGGTCTATCTAAAAATACTACACAGTGGCGTGCGCAAAAGACACCATAAAAGTGGCAAGCCTTTCAATTAAATACAGTCTCCTGGAAGTGAGAATAATATAGGTATAGGCGTCGATTAAAAAAAAATTAAACTGATTAATCTCCACTCTTTAATCGAATAATTAATCGATTAATCAGTTTTGTACATTCCCATGCATGTCGGATGTCACATCATGGCATTCCACAAGACTAGGAGTTTTCACTACAAATCTTTCAGTCGTGAATGAATAATAATAAAATAGAAACAGCTGTCGATCGCAACGGTGTTCCACACTATACGACACAAACCGCAGGAAATTACAAATTGGTAAAAAAAACAAAACATATACAGGGTGTTTTTTTTTTAATCTTTATAGATTTGTTTTAAAAATGCCTGAAAGCTATACTTATGCGGTTTGAGCGAATGAGTTATACGGTCAGGGGGACATTATGTGGGTGGCTAATCTTTCAGATAAGTAGGCTAATTAATTAAAATGGGTTAATTAACTTTTTAATTAGTGAAAATAGACATATGGCTCCACTTAGAAACTCACTGAGCGTCATTGAAAACCACTATATCAACTCTTTTTAGAACGACCTGAAGCTCGTGGGAAACTTGGGGGCGCACCAAAGTTACCACTCGTGCATGATGCATCAGGCGCAAAGCTAGCAGTGGTGGAACGCGGATGATTAGATTATCATTGCGTTCTGCCACTGCTAGCTTTGCGCCTGATGCACGAGTGGTAACTTAGGTGCGCCCCCGAGTTTTCCCACACTGTTAGCAAAAATAGCTGGCCCAGCCGTGTAAACCGTTGTCCCATAGCGGACACGTCGAAACGTGTTCGTTTTACACGCAGCCATCTGTGTTTTTCGTCTACTCATGATGTGCTGTGTAAACTTAACACGATACACCGTGTTTTTCTTCCGCTATGCACGGTTGAGCGTGTTGGCTGAGCGTGCTCATAAAACATGGCGGCCAGCAGCCGAGAACAGGCGAGAGACGAGCCCAGCGAGCCGCGGGCCTTTCAGCTGAATTGAGAGCACACAGGACGGCGTTTGTTCTCGTTCGCTGTCTTTATACACACTAAACAGTCTCCAAGCGGCGGACGTAGCTACGTCAGCTACGTGCAAAAATACGTACGTGCGTCGTCGGCATCGGTAGCTACGATCGAGCCGCTAGACAGAAAAGCGAACCTAAATGGACAAATAACTTGAACAAACTATTTGAAATCGGGCGGTAACTTGCGCCACCTAGCGGAATTTCTAGCAGTCTATATAAAACAAACGAGTTTGCTAATACGCTACGACCGATCACAAGGAGACGCAACCCTACGTACATCACAGACAACACCAATACCACGCGTTAAACATCACCGACATATACACAAACACAACACCGACACTGCGCCCGACACTTCCAACTCAACTTGCTTGTCTCCCCGCTGCGTATATAAGCTTGACATGTGCGGGTGAGCTCTTTAGTCGCTGACCGTTACAGATTTATAGAAGAAGAAACAAAACACGGCGCAATGGACAGCCGTACGTAAGAACTGTTTGCATTTAAAAACTATGGAGGAAAAATCTATAATGTTAGTCCGTTGCGAAAAATAACGATGTATTGACAATAAATCCTAAACCGGTCATGAAGAGGTTCGAATTTTTGTTATTTTCCTGCTAGACCAGTGTTATGAGCAGTCCGATTAGCTTAAATCAGATAAAAAAAAATTGGGATTTTTTCATTATGCAGTTAATAATAAATGAAAATGATCCGTGCACAAAGCATTTTTTATATATTCTTGTGGAGGACATGTGCTCAACACTTCACTTCCGCTAGTTGCAGTACGGGAGCAGATGCCTTCACTTTTGGGTCGTGTTGATGCAGTTTGTTGTCGTCTGTCGTGTCGGTGTTGAGCGGAGCGGTGAGGCTCGGGAGTTCGTGGCCGGTGTTATTCGTGATGACTGGTGTGGGGCGCTGATGCGTCTTTTTTTTTTTTTTTTATACTGCCACCACCCCGAACTTTGAAGATACACGGGCCCGTAGCACTGATGCTTAATCGCGAGCTCCTTCTCTGTTGACGTCGCTTTCCTGGTACCACTCGTGGATATTGCAAGCGTTTAAACAGTGTGCACCGTCTCGCCTACATCCCCGGTGACGTACTCTACCTGTTGAAACGTTTTGCTTCCGTCATTTTGGAGTACGCAAGGCAGTTATCTCGTTGCTCTGGTTCCGGTTATAAAAGCAAGGCAAAACGCTCGTAGTTCCCGCCCTCAGTACACGTTGAACATCTTCCACACTTTGACACCGGATAACTGAATGAACGAGGATCTACATTCAGTTCGGAGGTCACTCTCGCCGCTTCCTCACCGTTGAACAGCAGGATCAGCTGGTGACAAGCCACGAATGAAAGCATCCGTGGCTTGTGGGCATCAACAGCCCAAGCGCACTCGGTGCCGACGCGGGCGATACGGGTTTCTGTCAACCGGGAGGCCAGCACAAACCGTGACCGTTCCAGCTCTTCGTCATGACACGGTGTTACAGAGAGCAGGGAAATACAACTACACAGACCACCGAAGCAAACGCACTGCTATCGTGAATCTTGGCTTGTGATTGCGCCTTTGTAGATCATCTTATTCGTGAAGACCAACGGAGCGATCAATTGTAATTCTGTTGTCTGTATGTTTAGACAGCGGGAAGTTAGTGAGCCCCGAGGGTGTCTGGTGTGTTCGTTGGAGATAAAAGCCAATGCCGTACATCGCTCCTAGTCTGACGTCTTCAACGTGCATCACTCAATAGTGATACATGACCGCTCGCCGGTACGATGTTCATCCATATTGAAACGGGCAGGGGCGGAGTATAATACACGTTCTACAGATCTTCAAGCACCGTGTCCCCAAGCCACCAGCCATTGCGGTCGAATTCGAGCTCGAGAGAAAAACAACACTAAGAAAATCTCCGGTTTGAGGCATTTTGTATTAGTGTCGTAATCTCGATTAACACGTTGAAAATAAAATTAACAGGGCGAGTTTATTTACAGAAATA
This sequence comes from Ixodes scapularis, assembly GCF_016920785.2. Taxonomy (NCBI): domain Eukaryota; kingdom Metazoa; phylum Arthropoda; class Arachnida; order Ixodida; family Ixodidae; genus Ixodes; species Ixodes scapularis. The sequence goes on from NW_024609884.1 coordinate 84,660,771, forward strand.
TGAAAATACTAGAATATTTAGCTTTCTCCTCATGGCCTTAAGGCTGCGGTCCCACGGCAGCCATCTTGAACAAGGCGTTAGTTCAACCAATAGATGGCGACACGCACCCGTGGGGTGGCCGAAACATTAGTTGACAGTGGGATGGCTCGAGCACCATCACGTTCTTTCGTGGCCTTGCTCGCGCCGCTGCCAGCTGTGCTCAGCTATAAAAAAAAGTCGGTTGCAAGCTAAGAAAAAACCGGAAATGCCTCTCAGAGGAAAATGTAATCCTACGCCGAGAAACGCCAGCCAATCGTTTTCATGACGTCACGATTCCGTGGACCAATCGCGATCCTTTTGAAAAAAAAAAGAAAATCCCAACATGGCTGCTGGCCTTAGCAACGCGACGCTAGTTTCTCGTGACAATTATTCTGCTTTTTTGCACCGTGTTTTACGTGCCCGAGGTTACGCCACGAAATCTTAATGGTATCGGCTTGCGTTTGCAGCAGTTTTTGCGCGACAACGTGAGAATCCAGCGACGCTATCGCCAACGAAAATCTCGAAGCGGGCGCAAGGCTTAGCACTGCTGAGAGCTGGAAGACGGTATGTTAGACAGTATCTTGGACAGAAAATGAATTGGGAAGACGGTACATTGTACATGACTTTCTTTCTTTACTAAACAGCTATTTCGTTGACAAAAACGTATTCTAACTTATTTAAATGTCCTGAATGAATTAAATAAATATTGTAGTAGTTTAAGACACGTTTCCTGGAGGAAGAAAAAGCAACGTTGCTAGCGAACTACTTTCTCGACGGTGGAGGCACTTCAGATGGGCGCAATGCGCTTGTGGGTGGAGCTAAAAGATTGTTCTTAGCTTGCAACCGACTATAGCTCAAGTAGCGTGGCCCAGCAAACGGATGTATGCGAGTATGTCAGGCTGGGTATAAATTGTTCTCTGATATAGGGAGATGCGGTTCGGCGGTTGTCACGGGCTTCCGCAATAAATTTTACGAAGAAGGAATCAATTGTTGATTGACGTGTCAATATTCTATCAATGAAAATATCTTCTGCAGGAATGCACGCTCAGTACACTCAATCTTCCAAGACACCAGTGGAAGCGGACGTCAAGTAAACTGCTTCGCGATTTACGGTACTTACCTCACCATTATAATGACGACTAAAATAACGTCACGAAATATTGTGTTTCACGGGGTCCGGAAGATGTTGTAAAGGTTGTTGCATTATAGGGGTTCCCAGAAAACAAACGCCGTTGCAATATTTTCGGAAGTACCGACACACATAATGTTGAAAGTACAGCCTAGGAGAAATATGATGAAAACCATCAGAAGAAATAGGAAGACGTTTATTTGCAATGATGACGCTATGAATGAACGGCGTTTAGCGACGGCAAGTTATAAGCGTTCGGGAATTTATAAGTTCACGTGATTGCTAACTATGGACATGCGTTTTTGTCGGGAGATGGTGTTGCGGTGATGACCTGATATCGGACGACTCGTGGCAGACGAACCAGCAAGTTTCTTCTCAGCGAATGGTGAGTGTCCAGTGTCAAGCACAACACGTGGCTACCGACGTTGTCGACGTTTTGAACACTTACTGCTTTCGACAAAAGTCCTGGCCCCTAGGCTAACTTTATGGAAAGCCTCGAAGTCTTCCTTGAGTCCAACGCCATCATGAACAGTAACTGAAAACGATCCACTATTCAATCGGTGGGTGGCGAAACGTATCCGCATCTGCGGAGTCATGGGCGATGCGTACTCTAAGTGGCTGGAAGTTTACACGATGCCTGCCACGACGTCCAAACACGTCATTGACGTTCTACGGTCTCTTTTACCTACTTTTGTCCTACCGAAAATGCTTTTCTCTGATAGCGCGCCAAATCTTGCTTCAAACAAAATAAACAAGTTTTTGAAGAAAAAAAAAAACAACAAAAAAAAACCACCGGCATCGGACATCACATTAGTGCACCATACCATCCTGCAACTAACGGGCAAAAAGAACAGATGGTGTGCGAAAAAAAAAAAAGCCCTTTAGAAGCTTACGGAAGAAGCAGTTCAGTGAAGAATCGCCAAGTTGTTGTTCCAGCAGCACGCGGCGGTCTCATCTTACACGGTAAAAACACCCGCCGAAGCAATATTCGGCGGACGAAGAGCCACACCCCTCGATCTCATGATACTACACTGTTAGCAAGTCCCGTGTATTTGGCGAATATTTGGGGTGAAAAACACGCTATTTACACAAATTACCATAAATTTACACGATGAGTAACGGATAATTCGTTCAGAAATCATGCGAGGTTCTAAAAAACGTGTTTTGGTTCGGTCATACACGCATAACCGTGTAGCCGACCTCGATAACACGCATCGCCCCCGGTGACGACCGCGGCATTGCCGGCTATCGAAGCACCGGAATGCTTGGGGACACACCTAGAAAGGACCGTCGAGACAAATGCCGCGGAAAGAAACATGTCTCGGAGACAGATGTGCACCAAAAGCAATTGCGCCATGCGCAGGACGTTGGCGAAACCCGCGCTTACTACAGAGGCTGGAATACTGACTAGTGTTGTGAGCGGAGGCATTTTCTATGGGCGCGGAGGCGACGCGAGCGGATGAAGGCGCTAGGGGGCGCTCGATCCAGGAGTCCTATTACCGCCGCCGGCAACGCAACACCGTGTTGACTGACCGTGCCGCTGGTTGCTTTTCTGTGCGGCCGAGCTTCGACGAACGCGAGGAGCGGAGCCGGTTTGTTTGTTTCTTTTAAGCTGTAGATTGGCGTGCAATGCCGTCTAAAAGGGCCAAATCTTGCTTTGTGCCGAACTGTAACAGCGGTTACCAGTCTTGCAAAGAGAAAGTGCCGCTGTTCCGTGCCCCGAAAGACGCCGAGCGCTTGGAGGCATGGTCCCGGAACATCAAGCGTGCGGACAGAACCCTCGACAGTACGTGTGTGGTGTGTGCGAAACACTTTGAAGAACAATACATCGAGAAGACGTTTAAGCACATCGTAAACGGTGAGCTCGTCCAGATCCAACGCGACAGACCTCTCCTGAGGGACGATGCTGTTCCCACCATTTTTCCGGGCGCGCCAAGTTATTTCACCCGAAGCCTCCCCAAAAAAAGAAAAACAAGAGATTTGTGCCACCAAGTGTTGCCTCCTCGTAAACGAAAAAAGCAGGAAGAAATCTGCGATGCCGTAGATATTCAAGGCGATGAGACAAGCTCAACGTGGACGCACGAATCCGTACATATTCAGGACGAAGAGAGAAGCTCAACAGCGAAGCAGCGGTCTGGTACATCCCAGTTCTACAGCAACCTGCATTTGCCAACCTCCTACTGGTCGAAGATTGTATTCGAAGAGGACCCGTCGTCGGTACACTACGCATGGTGTGAACCAGGAAGCAACAGTCATGTGAAGACTACAAAGTTGGTTACGTTCTGTTCCCTCAGTGGTGAAAATACAGCGCGCTGCTGCGTGTACTTCCGCGCTGTGAAGATCATCGACATCGAGGTGCACACCTCTGCTGAAGCTGAAGCTCAGCTAATGAGTGCAGAAAACTCAGCCATGTGCCCTGGAGCAACACTCAAGCCACTTGTGGGGAAAAACTATGTGACCTTTGGCAACAAATACTTTTCGAAGGACTGCACTGGCCGTCCACAAAATGAGCAGCCGTGCTTACGTTGCAGGTACCTTAAAAAGCTTATCCAAAACCAGATGTCAAGGAAAAGGAAGAAGACGTCTAGCTCCACCAAGAAGCAATCGAGAAGAAGACACGCTCTGTTCAAGGCGAAAAAGAAGCTGCTAGTGGCAAGGAAGACGATTGAACAGCTTCAGGCTCAAAATGATTCTCTGCCCTCAACAATCATCCAAGAGCGGTTGGCGGGCTTGCCACCAAAACAACGAGCTGCTGTCACTTGCTGTTTCGATGCAGCTTCAAGGAAATCACGTCAAGGGATGAAGTACGACAAGTCTTGGATCCTAGAATGTATCCTCATGCGAATGAGAAGCCCAAAACTCTATGAACACATCCGAAAGCAGAACATTCTCGCGTTGCCTTCTAAATCTTGCCTGCAGACCTATATACGTGGCTTTAAAAGTGGATTTGGTTTCAATCCAAACGTGTTTTCTGCTTTGTCACAGAAAACAAAAGAAATGGATGAATTCAGTCTTCACGGAGGTATTGTGTTTGACGAAATGAAGTTGTCGGAGCATGTGAGCGTCAAGTCATCGGGAGCACTGGAAGGTTTCGTTGACCTCGGCTCATTTACTCCTGGGGACCAGAAAACAACGACGTGCGACCATGGCCTGGTCGTGATGTTCCAGCCCTTTCAAGGTGAGCATTTCATTTGTATAATTATTTTTCAGCTCTGAAGGAGGTAGGATTTACCTCGTTTGTTTTATACAATCCTTTATTTGAATTAAAATTTTTTTTTTTTAAGTAGGGCGCTTCAAAAATATTATTTCGTTACTGAGCTAGGCTGATGTCGCAGTCGGTAACGATATTGATCGGCCTATAACATTATTTTGATTAATACCATTTTTAATTCAAGCCTAATTGTTATTATGCACGCATATTCACTGCTTCTGCAGGCGACTGGACTCAAGTCCTTGGAACATTCGCTTCTCGGAGCAATGTGAAGGCAGGCACCCTCTCAAAGATCCTTCTAGAGGCTACTCTCCTCGCCGAGCAGGCTGGCCTTTTCGTCGACTTCGTTACCTGCGACGGAGCTTCCTGGAATCGAAGTATGTGGAAATCCTTTGGCATAAAAGGTATGTATGCTTTAATCCGACAGGAGTAGTGCTCTATCTCTTCATACTTTTTTGTAATGAGTGTAAACTCATACATATGCTTCTTTCAGCATCCGCAAAGGAGATCTGCTGCAAGGTGCGTCATCCCGTCGACAGAAGGAGAAGTTTACACTTTCTTTCCGACTTCCCACATCTTATCAAATGCATCCGCAACACTGTAGTGTCAACTGGTGTGCAGACTCCTGATGGTCATGTCCGCATCGAGCATGTTGAGGAGGCGTGGAAATGTGATAAAGCAAACGTGAGACTTAAGGTTATGCCCACCATAACGAAAGCACACTTGCATCCTAATCCTTTCGAAAGGATGAAGGTCAACCTGGCCTTCAAGCTTTTCAGTGAGGAGGTGCTCAAGGGCCTGTTTTTTTACAAGAATAGGATGGGATTTAGATCCATCACACCAACAGAGAACTTTGTGAGACTGATGGAGAGACTTATATTCGTTATGACGGCTCGAATCCCATCCAAAGCGTTGAAACCACAGAAGTCGCGTGCTGCATTCTTAGCAGATTTTCTCATCTACCTTAATGAGTGGGAAATGTATGCCAGCAAGCACAACGGTGGCTTCATTAGTGCAAGCACAGCCTTGGGCCTGCGTGTGACGATAAGCAGTACGCTTTCCCTTCTGGACTATTTAACGTCTGTGCTGGGGTATGACTACCTTCTCACTGCAAACTTAAGCCAGGACAAAATGGAGAATTTTTTTTCTCTCGTGAGACAATCATATGGGTGCAATGACCATCCTACGCCAGAGCAGTTTTTGCTGATCGTTAACTGCCTAAGTTTTTACAACTTAGCAAAGCCCCTAAAGTCAGGGAACTCTTCCCCAGAGCTGCTAACTGCCCTCCTTAAGTCCGCTGAGGCCCCAGGCCAAGGTGAGACCCACATTTCAAGTCTTGTGGATGAACTCCTAGATGGCGGCAACTGGGAAGGTGCTGACACGATAATCACAGCCACAGGGCATGACACTCAGTGTCCTCCCAGCACTGCCCCGTCAAAAGAAACAGCATCAATAGGGAAGCACTCTAGCTTAGTGAGTGAAAGAAGTGACAGTAGGCTGATCTATTACATTGCTGGTTATGTTGCACGTAAAATGATAAAAAAAAATCCGTGCTCCGAGTGTGCTGCAGAACTCGCTGTGCTCCCGCTGCAGGCTGAGCAAAATCCTAACTCGTGCTTCACAAAAGCTTTTGACCATGGTGGTCTTCTTTACCCTACTGAAGCCTTGTCAAACTTTGTGACTGCGTTGGAAAATGCTTTCACTGTTTTTTTCAGCCACAACGAGTTGCACTGTTCCAGTGTCGTAGATTTTTTATCTTTTTTACAGAACCTTTCATTTGACCGCATTGGCTGTGTCGAGCACACTAAGTTGACCACTGCGAATTTATTGAAGTTCTATGTGCTGACTAGATTACACTTTTATACAAAGTCGGTCAACAAAGAGAGAGAATCCCGAAGGGAAAGGCAGAAGCTCCTCAAGAAGAGGAGGCTGGAGTAAATACAGGGTGCTCCAACCAACAGTGAAAATATGTTTTTAAGCAAAGCACACTGGATATTAAAAAAAATTATTCCTTTGGAATGGCTTTATCGACCATGGGGAGGTAAATGAGTCCAATACAAGGACTAATGAACTAAAATGCAATAATTGACTTTTTACATACTTTAGTTAGGGTAGGTGTTTATGTTGAAAAATTCAAGGTGGCCGAATTTCAAGAATGTTTCTTTTTGTAGAGGTAACCTAACCAGCCTGTGTTCTGGTGTATCCATCTCTAAACTCTCTGCAGAATCCGGCTAAACAGGATACAACACAGGGATATTGGTGCCACAATTGATCTTTACGTATTGCATACAATTTAGCTGTATTGTGTGGAAGGTTTGGAGAGGGATATCTCGAAACACAGGCTGGTTAGGATAATTCTACGAAATAGAACTCTTGAAATACAACCACCTTGAACTTTCTAACTTGACCCGATACCCTTATTACAGTGTTTTAAGCGTTGTTTAACACAGTTCAGTTAATTAGTTAACTATTGGTATGTTCTTTTCTGCCGCAGTCGATAACATAATTTTGAAGATATAATTTCTTTATTTCTAGTGCTCTCCGTTTAAAATATTTCACTCTTGGTTGAAACACTATGCATATGAACTTCGCAGTGGTGTTTTAAGGTGCTTGCTGAAGTTATCCATAACCTTAGTCATTTTGCAAGGTATTCAAAATGAATAAGTTTTATATTTAGTGTCGGGCACTTTTTGTGGATTCTTCGTCATTTTGCCTGCTATGCAACATATTTTTGTCATCTGTTCAACGTTTAGTATGTATTCCTAGGAATTTTACAAGATATGCAGAATAATTTGCATTACCTTTGTTATTATTGTTGCTGCATTTCTAGTGATTTAACAAGATTTTCTTAATAATTTGCAGATTATTTCTTGAATGTTTTGGGTTTTCTAGTAATTTTCATGTTCCTACATTTTAGTCATTTGCAAGATGTGTATTGGTCATTTCATGTGAGTTCTGTATTCCCAGCAATTTATTGGACATCTTACTGTGTGTCATGTGTGTAATTGTTTAATAAAGATACGATGTTTCATTGCACAGGATGTTATTTCTTTCTAGATATATTTTTGTAAATTTTGATCACATCCCTCTGCACAACATGCACTATGTTTCAACTTGAAGGAGCTATCTTTGGAAAGAGAATCGCAACCATTATGCAAAGCCAGCACGTTTTCTTCGGCGTTATTTTGCTAGCAGTCGTTCTATGCCTGGAAACCCCCCCCCCCCCCCCCCCCTTCCCCCTGTAACGTGAAATCAAATCTCGACGTCGTAGTCGTCAGCGTAGCGCGTTCGTTGTGTTCCCCTTTGCGGCAGGAGTTTTAATCGTAAATCAGTTTGTGGTGACTCCTCCTTTCTTTTTTCCCTCATTATTCCCGCATTACTTCTACACGCCTGAAAGCGCTTAAAAGAGCGCACGCGCGCCTTTTGGCTCCTAGGCCGCGGACTCTGTGCGCATCGCACGCCTTCCGCGGCGCTGCTCGGTCGTCTTCCTGGTAGGACTGCTGTCCGCAGCGCCACCGCTTCTGTCATCCGAAAACGTTGCTCCTCTCCGCCGGCGCTCTGAACACTAGTCAGTGTTCAGCCTCTGTACGCTTACCGTGCTCGCCGCCATCTTCTGGTCGATGGCAATGCGGCTTCCCTCATGTCGCCCATGTTTGTATTTAGTTTAGGCAGTTTAGGGGTCCTGATAACAGTTTCTTAGACACCACAAATAAAGTCATGGGTCTAATTATTCGTTCCAAACAGTTAAAATGGATATAAAAAGCGTGTCCTCGATGTGAACACGTGACATTGCAGTTGGTTTCATTTTTGCTTCAACCTTCAACTGCAAGCGATCTGGCCACGGCGCAAGCGCAACGCGGATGCACGCTGGAAGCAAGCGCCGGTTGGCTTTCGTTGTTTTTGTTTGACCGGAGAAAATCTGGCAAGTACGCATGGCGCCGCTACTGTTTTGGTTTGACGGGACGCGAGAAGCTTCGCATAGAGCTTCAGAGTTTGCGAGCATATAGTGAAGACGTGACCGGAGAAGTGCCCCTGTGATGTTCCTGGAAGACGGAAAGTAGCATTCGTAATCGTCGTGTGTGCTTTGAAAGCGAAGGGAGTCACAGGGTCCACGAGTTCGCAATAATTCTGTTTATTGAACAAGTTCAATACATTCGCTTTTTGAGGAAGCTTAACCTTAAGTATGCACGGCTCTGCATCATGCCCTCATTGTGTATTTCCCCACAACATAAAAACCATAAAACACACTTCAATTCATCATTATACAATAATTAACAAATACATACATCTTTATATAAAATCTAAAGTCCATATTTCTTGCAATCTTCAAATCCGTCACAAATACATCAAACACAGCGATTAGTCCCACGCATAAAATGATAAAAACAAGCCAATGTTCACGACAGCGCGGCGTTGACTTCGGCGATCTCGTTCTGTTTGGTGCAACCCGGCGATGCGAAAAAGAGCTGAAACATTCGTCGTGTGTGGTGCGGTGCTTTGTATTCCGGGTCTGTTTGAACCACGCTTTTAACACGGAGCGCAAATTGTTTGTTGCGTGGTGGAGGTTCAACGGGTACAGTCCCGCCGTCGTCAGCTGATCCGGTCCAGCTGGTCCGGGAGGACGCAGCGAGCGTTTTTAAAAGTAAATCTTCCTTCGTTCCGTTACAAACTGTGGAAGTATCCCGACACATACCGTGAGTAAGAAGCAGCGGGCGTTTTCAACAAAATTACGTTGTTTTACATGAATAATGGACTCCGGATTGTTGTCTTAAATCTGCCGTTTTTTATGCTTCGTGTTGGACTGCGTTTGCACAGCGACGTACACCGCTCGAGTAGATGATTCGGTCCTGCAACGAGTTTGTTGCGCCAATCATGCGGCGTGAATAAATTAGGGCAAGGTTTCCTACCTGCCCACAGATGCATGTACTGAGACCATTTTTTATGTTGTGAACGTAGTGCTCTTTCTTTATTTTGGAAGACGCGTTGGTGCATTTATTATGGTACAATCACTTGAGAGTTGAGAAATTGGAGAGCGAGCAAAATTTCTCAACTTTGTCTCTTTCTCTCTGGCACTGCCCTGTTTCAGTTTCAGTAGGCATATCTACTAGCAGGTACAAACTGCTCTAAAGCAGGTAAAAAACGGGAAGCTTAGGCATAGCCTCCTCTATACGGAGAAAGCCTGGCGCGTCGCGTGAAAAGACGGCCGCCGTAAATGGGAAAGGAGGGGCGGAGAAACGGGAGCGGAGAGAACCTTGTCCGCTAGCGCCACAAAAGAGCGAACGGCCAAACGCAGAAACAATCTTTTTTTTTTTCTCTCTTTTCTTGTCGCTATCGTGGAGAGGAGAAACTCAACGTCCACCCTTTCCCGTTTCTCCCTGCGCCCTTCCGAATCGCCGCGCCCGTTTCTCCCGGAGTACGAAAACGACGGTGACGAAAACACAAAAACAAGCGTGGTTCGGGGAGCGGCCGCTCATGACCCAAGCGCTCGCTGTCTAGGTCTGCCCTTTCTGCTCTGCGCTACCATATTTGTCACCGTTCGGCGCGCTCCTCCTCTCCTTTTTCCTGCGGCCGCGCGCTCTATGGCTTCGTCGTCGATGTGCCAGGCTTTCTCCGTATAGAGGAGGCTATGGCTTAGGACGGTGCGGACTCCGTGTTTCGCACTTTTCGCAAGGTGACAGGGTAAATGCTTTTGTGAGATATGCGGAATATGCAAGCGATTTTGTTATGCCTGTCGTTTGCGTCTCTCCAGCAAAACGAATAAGATGATCTACTACAAAGGCGCAATCACAAGCCAAGATTTAAGATAGCAGTCGTTTGTTTCGGTGATTCGTGTAGCTGTATATTACCCTGTTCCTGCAACACCGTGTCATGACGAAGAGCTGGAACCACTGATCTCCACTAGAGGGGGCTGGATGGCGCATTGAGCAAACAAGTATGAAGCCACCGGAAGTGAGCCCCTATAGTAGAGATCAGTGGCTGGAACGGTCACGGTTTGTGCTGGCCTCCCGGTTGACAGAAACCCGCGTCGCCCGCATCGGCACCGAGTGCGCTTGGGCTGTTGATGCTCAAGCCTTTCATCCGCGGCTTGTCGCCAGCTCATCCTGCTGCTCAACGGTGAGGAAGCGGCGAGAGTAACCTCGGAAGTGAATGTAAATCCTCGTTCATTCAGTTATCCGGTGTCAAAGTGTGGAAGATGTCCAACGTGTACTGAGGGCGGGAACTACGAGCGTTTTGCCTTGCTTTTATAACCGAAACCAGACCAACGAGATAACTGCCTTGCGTACTCTAAAATGACGGAAGCAATAAGTTTCAACAGTCGAGTACATCACCGGGGATGTAGGCGAGACGGTGCACACTGTTTAAACGCTTGCAGTATCCACGAGTGGTACCAGGAAAGCGACGTCAACAGAGAAGGAGCTCGCGATTCAGCATAATGCACTGCTACGGGCCCGTGTATCTTCAAAGTTCGGGGTGGTGGCAGTATAAAAAAAAGACGCATCAGCGCCCCATACCAGTGTTCACGAATAACACCGGTCACAAACTCCCAAGCCCCACCGCTCTTCTCGACACCGACACGACATACGACAACAAACTGCATCAAAACGCCCCAAAAGTGAAGGCGTCTGCTCCCGTACTGCAACTGCTGCAACTGGCGGAAGTGAAGTGTTGGGCGGATGTCCGGATGTCTTTCACAAAAATATATAAAAAATGCTTTGCGCAAGGATCATTTTCATTTATTATTGTATACGTAATGACAAAATCCCAATAATTTGTTTTCCTATCTGATTCAAGCTAGTCGGACTGCTCATAACACTGGTCAAGCAAGAAAATAACAAAAATTTGAACTTTTTCATGACCGGTTTAAGATTTATTGTTAACATATCGTTATTTATTGCAACGGACTAACATTATAGATTTTGCCTCCATACTTTTTAAATACAAACAGTTCTAACACACGGCTGTCCATTGCGCCGTGTTTTGTGTATTCTTCTATAAATCTGTAATGGTCAGCGACCAAAGAGCTCACCCGCACATGTCAAGCTTATATGCGCCGCGGGGAGAAATGGATATCGAGTAGGAAGTGTGGGGCGTAGTGTCGGTTGTTGTGTTTGTGTACATGTCGGTGCTGTGTTTCTGTGTGCTGTGATGCCTGCGTTGTATGTAGGGTTGCTGTGTAGTCGTGGTCGTTCGCAGTATTAACAGACTCGTCTTTTTTTTTTAAAAACGGGCTGCTAGAAATCTCGACAGGTGGCGCAAGTTACCGCCCGATTCTAAATAGTTTGCTCAAGTTATTTATCCATGTAAGTTCGGCATTCTTTTTTTTTTTTTTTGTCTAGCGGTTTGTTGAAGCTACCGACGCCACCGACCGCCGACAACGCACGTACGTACCTTTGCAAGTAGCTACGTCCGCCGCTTGGAGACTTTACTGTGTATAAAAGACATCGAACGAGAACTAACGCGCCCTGTGTGCTTTCAATTCGGCTGAAAGGCGCGCTGCTCGCTGGCTCGTCTCTCGCCTGTTCTCGGCCGCTGGCCGCCATGTTTCATAAGGAACACGCTCGAAACGGTTTTGCGGAAGGCAGACACGGTGTAGCGTGTTAAGTTTACACAGCACCTCATGTGTAGACGAAAAACACAGATGGCCTCGTGTAAAACGAACACGTTTCGACGTGTCCGCTATGGGACAACGGTTTACACGTCTGGGCGTGTTATTTTTGCTAACAGTGTATGGCTTACAAACGAAGATCGAGGGATTCCCAGATCGGGAGTACTGGCAGTTTATTCGGTCGGACAACTCGTCTACGTAAGGAATTTCAGCGGAAGTCGGGCCTTCCATGTAAAACTTGAGTGGAAAAGGCTCTATGTTGGTTGACCAGAAGCTGTCATCTCTCTGAATACGTTGGATATCAATGCCCTTGAGTGTATATATAACTAAATCACAAAACTCTCTTTGTGTTTTGTGTAACTGCCCTTGTATTTGATAGTAGAAGCTATGGTGGTGATTTGGACCTTTCACACCAGGCTCCTTTTTCTTATTTTTCGCCTCATACTCCTTTGCGGTTTAAGTATGCTTCAGGAATCTTTAGGAACGGGGGCACTTTACGTCAACGAGGCCATTTGTTCCAAGTAGTTAATCAGGGAATGCTGCTAGAAATCCTTCCCTCCTATTAACGAATAAGCCGCACTTCTGCACAGTGCAGTTTTCCTGTTCCACGTAGTTGTAAAGTAGCATCCTCATCGATTCTACCATATTCTGTTGCGGGTGAAGAAATTCTTTGGGTACACGATACTTGAAACAAGTCTGGCACTGTACGTTGTGGTTCGACACCCACTAATGTCGTCATCCTTATAGAGCCTCATCATTTAATCATTACGTCGTCACCTCATATTGCTCCTCATCAACAGTAAGTACAATAGGCTAGCGCCATATTACAATCCAAGAATTGAAAAATTGAGTCGTTCAGTCCTTCAACAAGTTTATTATTTATATAATGTTATTACGTTACATTACCTCGAGACGATCGACGTCCATCGTCGATCTTCAAATACTTTTACCTGTATATAGACGCACAAAAGGGGGGGGGGGGGGGGGGTCGGTGGCCGAGTGCATGGTCTAGCGCACACCAGCTTGGAGCACTTGGAGCGAAAGCTCGCGCTGCAGAAGCCACCCCGCCCCTGCCCGTTTCGATCTGGAAGAGCATCGTGCCGGCGTGCAGTCGTGTATCACTACTGCGTGGTGCACGTTAAAGACCCCAGGTTCGCGGTTGTACCGCATTGGCTAAATTGCTCATCTACGGGTGAGAGTCAGACGCCCACTAAGGCGGACTAACTTCCGGCTGTATAAACATACACACAACAATTTGCTATTAGACGCATAAAAATTGGGTTTGTGTGTGTATTTATACAGCCTAGAACTTGATCTGCCTCACAGGGGCGACGAGTCTCCCAGCTGTAGATGAGAAATTTAGCCAGTGCGGTACAGCCGCTGGCCTGGGGTCTTTAACGTGCATCACGCAGTAGTGATACACGACCGCACGCCGGTACGATGCTCATCCAGATCGAAACGGGCAGGGGTGGGGCTCGAACCCAGGATCCCTGGGTTCTGCAGCGCGAGCTTTCGCTCCACGTGCTCCGAGCTGGTGTGCGCTAGACCACTCGGCCACCGATCCCCTTATTAGACGCATAATAACAAAGAGCACAGCGTGCCGCCTCTTTCCTTTGGATGCCTTTTTTTAAACCAGCGCAAGCGCGCGCGTTTTCTCTTTTGAGACGGTTAGAACGGTCGCACATAAAACCCGCGTTTCTCCTATTCGGCCGCTTCCTCTCATTATGTGTAGTTGGTTATAACTAAATAAGCTATAATAATAGTGTATTATTCATATTTACTTTCAGTTTCAGTCAGGGAAAAGGAGTTTCGCGGGAACTAGAGCAAATAAATTAGCTGCGCTTAGAGTATCGGCACTCTCTTCCCCGACAGTGTTGTGAACGCCGCCATTCGGGTGCTTGTGCAGAGCAGGCGCAACTGCCGGTCGTCATGATTCAAAAGTGCGACATCCTCAGCATTAGATTCGGTGTTAGGAAGCTCATGTAATGTTGCTTTGCTTTGTCGCACACTGTTTAAAGTGGAGGACGGAAAAGCGTTTCTTGTGATTTCAGATAAATCTTCAAATAACTGGCAACCATGATTTTAAGCCACAATATGGCCAAGGGTCGCTACTCTGACGCGCAGCTTATTTAATGACACTATTCATGCTCTTGTTCAAGAGGCTTGTAATACCTGGAGGGGCCATGTCGTAAGCCCCGTGGATTCCACAAGCCTTTTGACACCTGCCTGTTCCTCATTGGTCCCTCTTGTGCCAGTAAATTAGCTACGGTTCAGAGTAACGACACTTGGCCATATTGTGGCTTAAAATCATGGTTGCCAGTTACCTGAAGCTTTATCTAAAATCACAGGGAACGCTTTTCCGTCACCCACAAATGTTTAAAGGGGCGATGCAACGATTTTTGTATTTTCCGCAAATACCGCTTAGAACAGATCCCTGACGTTAATGACCTGTGAAATACCCGTTCGTTTTTCACCACACGCAATCGAAGTCACAGAAAAAAATAAAGAAAAACGAGCAGAGTTCACCCCCTCAACTCGCAGCCAGAACAAGCGGCCACGTGATCTGGAGCCGATTATATGCCGCCAATGTTGATCATAGCCATGCGCTGGGGTTGGCAACGCACAGGGCACGCGCTGCGTTCCAGACATTGTTATGGTGCGGCTGTTGTCGTCATTGCAGCGATTTTTACACAGGACACCACCCGAATGCTTCTCGAGCTGTCGATTATCACGAGCCCAAATCGAGTGCCCACGCAATGCTCGGGTCCAATCTATGAGCCGCATTCAAATATCGTCACTGGGCGGTACTGCTACCGCCCAGCTACGTCATCAGGTTTTGCGAAGGAAAGATTGAATGAAAACGCTCGGTTTTGTCCTCGAAATTACAGCGCAACAAAGGAGTTTCTTGGTCAGTGGCGTTGCGTGCGAGTATCCTTGAGTCCCATTAGTGCCAGTAAGCTCGTGTAAAGTGAAAAACATTCCAATTGAATATCGTTGCACCGCCCCTTTAAACAACCCGCGCCAGAGCATTGCAATATTGCATCAGCTTCCTAGCACCGCATCTAATGCTGAGGAAGTCGTACTTTTGGATCATGATGATCGGCAGTTGCGTTTGCTCTGAACAAGACCCAAAATGACGGCGCCCAAAACACTTTTGGGGAACGGAGTGCCGATACTTTAAAGCTCATTTAGTGACTCTAGGCATGAAGTGAACTCGAGTGTGTTATTTTCCTCTTCGTCTTTATTGTTTATTGATTTCAATCATATCAAATAATGAACACATTATATCACGCTACGCGTGTGTAATTATTTGTCTTAGATTTATTAACTTGACCCAGTACTTAAACCATTCATTTATCGATAGTAAATCTTCCAATATATTTTTTTAAATGTGAAGGTAAAAAGACACGGAGATTGATGATGATACAGACGCCAACGCCGCCCTCGGAAATTTTTTTGAACACTAGAAATCAGCAGTTTGTCTGCCATCCGCCAGGTAGCGCAACAAAACACCGAAACAGTTTTTAATTGTTTTTAAAATTAGCTAAGCTCTACACCTATTAAAGGGGCACTCAAGTGCTTTTTGGAGAAGCTTGTTTTTGGAAGCATATTGTTTGTTGGGCTTCAGTCAATAAAAATGACCAGTTCTAAATGGCAAGGCGCCCTAGTAAACTCACAGCAATAGAAATACACAGGCACTATATCCTCTTGCGGGGTCCATCCCGTGTCTCCACCACCCCCATAGAATTCGACCAATAGAAATAGCGAACTGCGAAAAGATTGCTAAAGTTATTATTATTGCTCTTTTTAGGCACATGCACATTATATTTTGACAACAACGTCAAATCTTTGGCTGTAGGTGACGTAATACAGCTATTATTGTTTGAAAAAGAGCGAACTACGTTTTCTCCTCGCCTTGTTACGCGGGAGTGATGTTCCCACGCACATCACTCCCGGGTGTGCTACAGGCCAGCTGTAGCACACCCGGATCGAGGCACAGCCCCTCGAAATTCGGGTGGCTTGTCACGCAGCTCTGCCGGCCCTGCTGCTTGCGAACGGCGGCCGGGTAGTCACGGCAGCAGACACACTCTGCGACGGTTTCCATCGGCACGCAGCAACTGCATTGGCACCTTAAAACAGAAAACCAGCATCAGCTATACATATGAGAGGTATAATAAACAGCTCATCACCTACCAGTTGGTGTTCCCAAGCCGCTGGGTTGCGTCGTCGGTTTCGTCGTCTTCCTCCGGTGTCGACATTGAGCATCGCGAACTGTCGTCCGAGTCCGTCGCGTTCGGGGGATCGGCGTCGCGCGTAGGAGTGGCGTCGTAGGAGATTGAGCTGATTTCTGCCGTCCGCCGAAGAATTTCCACCTCCAACGGTGTTAGATTTGGCAGGTCCATCTCCGCACGACGCAAGACCCGAAGTAAACAAAATGAGTCCCAACGAGAATCCATCAAATACGCGCACATTCGGAAGATCACTCCGCCGGTTCGAAGGATCAATCCGCCGGGAAGCCGTCACTCCTGATTGGATGGCGCACGCCCTTCCCTGCTGCCTTCCCGTCCGACAGCGCCCCTGACGGCGTGCGCCTAGGCGCAGAACAGCGATCTTTGATTGGATTTTTAATAGGGAAATCGGCCGCCCTTGAATGTAATTTTGGGATTTCTAGGATGCTTAGAGCCCGCAGATTGAGTCATGACAATAAATAGACGATCTCAGAATCCACTTGAGTGCCCCTTTAAGAAACCAAAGCAAGATCATTGTGAAAATTTAATACATCGCAATGTATATCTATTCCAAACAATAAATGTTATTAGATGCCAATAAATCTGTTTGATGTCCAAAAAAGATATGCGTCAACAACAGGGAAGTTTGAAGGGCTCCTGGAGCGTTATGACTCTGAAAATGAAAAAAAGCCATCGTCCACCTCTTGGGCAACCATTGTAGCTCTAAATGTTATAAAAGATTTTATCATAGTTTAATTATTTCCTCAGCGGCATTTGAAGTACCATGACTCAAAGCACAAAAAAGTGCTACGTTTGCGATAAAATATCTAAACAAAAATATTTTACACAACATTAAATTTTTTTTTGCATATTACCAATTATAAGCACTACATCTGTAGCTAATTTCATTGCCCTAGCGCTTGTCATTAAAAACATATTTCTGCTGAAAAATGACAATTTTAGGGCAATATTTGGAGGGATGCAAAAAACAAAGTAGTGCAAATACCAAAAAAGTGTATCGTCACATTCTGCTCCGACATCATCTTAACAAAACTGCTATATTGGAACCGTGCTATCTTTAATGGATCGTTCATAAAACATGAACTAGCGGAGCAAGGGAGGGTCCGCGCCATCATATTCGCAACGCTACAAATGCGCATGAACAGTAAAAACCAACACATACATAATATCAAATGAAAGAGGATTGTATTGCCTTTCGAATGACATCAATCCCACAAAAGAGTATTTAAAAGGAGATGAGTAATGACCTGCCAAAAAGTACCTAAACTGCCGCATTCAGTGGGACCGTGGCCTTAAAATTAAGATTAGAGCCACCCCTAGTACGTACGGCCAAGCGTTTTATCGTGCGTCTTCTAAATTTTATTTTTAAAAATGTCTCAAAACGCGCTCAGAACAGTGAAAACGGTCATATTTCTGGATTTTATTAAAAATGTCCACCTCTCTCAAGGAAAAATTCAAAGGCCATACAACCTTCATTGCGTCTTCATTGAGTGACAAAAGGTGGAACCCTTCTTAATATTGAGTATTACTGTCCCTAGAAAAGCTGTATAGACACCAGGAAAACTCATCTGAGTTGGTTGAATTTTACTTCCAATCTTCAGGAGCCTGCAAAGGCGGAACAGTTACTTGTTGCGCGACGCTCTCTTCATAGCGGATTTTTTCACGCCAGACTCCCCAGCCACGTTGCGTTTTCTTGACCTCCTTTTCGCAGCAGGTTTCTTGCTCGCCCTGACCTTCCTGTTCTTTGCTGGGGATGACCGACCAGCTGTGGACTTGCTGCGCCTAGACCTTCGCCTCTTGCTCTTCCCTGCCGCCGCCATCCTTGTCCTGGACCTCCTAGTCTTGGCGCTGGCACTTCTGGTCCTCGAGCGCGATGACAGGCGGCTCCTGGTGCGTCTCGAATAGAATGCTCCGCTGTACGCAGATAAACAGGAAGAGGAGCAGCAGCGATGTCAGAGGGTCAATCTCTGATTGGGAGGTTCAGCGGGTAGATGCAAAGGCCTTTTTCTCTCCCTTCCCTTCAATCAGAGAGAACAGGAGTGTCGTTTGCTCCTCGCGCAAGGCCTGGCGTTCGAACGCCGAACACCAGGCCCTGCACGCTCTCGATCCGGAAATTCGGAAGATCCTTCATTAACACCAAGAAAGCAATCTGAATCAAACAAACTAGACTCGGGCCGGCCTTTATCATGCCAAGGCCTAGGCGGTCATGGCATAGGACCTCGGTATACTTACGGACTGGCTGCTGCTTGCTAGCGGTCCGGAACTTCACGGGCAGGCAACGTTGGGCGCCGAATGGGAACGCGGACTTCCCTTGGGTGTCGGCAGGGCTTGCCAAGGACGTCGTAGCCTCCTCTTCGGGACTGCTGGCCGGTTCGTTAGCTTACAGCGGGCCCGTACCTGCGTTCCGACCCCTGTGCACTGCCCCCGTTCCAAATGAGATACTAGCTAAACCCGCGGTGCACGCGATCTGGCGCTCGCGCTCGTGGCGCCTTCGTCCTCTTCGTCCGAGATTCTCGGCGTCTCGCACAAGTTTGATCTGCGCAGCTTTGACCTGGGGTCAAGGTGCGCTCGCGCTAGCGCTCCCGTATATTTTGACTCATTTTACTGAATTTACTACAGCAGGATATTACGAATCTTCATTTGGTGATTTTATGGAATTTCCAAGAGTCGGGATACATTGGGATCCCCGGCTTCCCCCTATAGACCTTTTCCGAAATTCAGTCTGGCCACTTTGATCACTATCATCATCTGTGGAAAGGCATCTGTGCCATACCAATGGCGGCCTTCTAGTGACTGATAAAGGAAGACGTTGAAGACGCTTCTAAGCAGATGATGCGAGGCCTGTACATTCGGGGGGTCAGTACGACGCGACGTAGGAATGAAACAAGAGTTACGTAAGCGTTTATTTCAAATAACTCGGATTCATTCAATCTGTGGGTGGCACACAATCGGCTTTAAAGCACTTTGGTATATAAAATTTTTTCGAGGCATCTGAGTGGGTTGGAGCTTTGTTCTGAATGCAGGTTCTTGGTCACCATCGAACTGGAAGTGATCGAGAAAGAACTCACACTGAACAATTCCTCGCGTGCCGTTGACTTGCGAAAGTGACGGTGCCGATACAAATTCATTTCCACCATTGATATGGCAGAACCTAGACTGCTTTACAAACCACCAGATGGCACTGAATTTCGAAAAGGGTCTATTGCTTAGCCCCAAGATAAACAACACACATTTTTACTATAAAATAACCAATTTTGAGAAGCCTGCACATTCACGCTCCTTAACACTGACAAAGCCAAAATAATGACAAGTAAGGATCACCGTCGAGACTTGAGCACCCTCTTATTCACCAATACAAACATAGGTGATCGTCTCATTTTCTTGGCTTGCGATAACTCCTTGAGTAAACGCATTCTAACTGAGCTGCCGAAGACACGGTGATGGCCGGCGCTGTATACGGAACCGTTCTTATTCGGAGACAGATGAACGCCGCCGTTCCATCTTGCATTGGTGGCACGTCTGAAGGAGCAACCGTTAGAGGGACCCTGCAATCCTATTTAAGTGTCTACCTTTTTGCCTGTCCAAATCTCTTGTGGTTGGGGCAAGCCAGCGGGCACGGAGAGAGTAACTAAATATCCGTGCGTCATATTTTAACCGGACGACGCGGAAACCTACCCCCCTACGGGGCGCGCCCCATGGTGACGAACGCGCGCGGCATGTGACGAAATCGTGACGTTGTCTGTCGGTCCTGGTCAGCTCCTGCCTTACGACTGGTCAAAGCCGCTAAAAGCTTTCTTTTAGTCGAAATACAAATAAAAAGTTGCGCCATAGCCTCCTGGTTGCGCGAACCGTTGCAATTATTTATGTAAGTAGTTTTTCTCCAGCACTTTAGATGATGAAAAAAAAAAAAAAGCAATTTAGAAAGTACGGAAGCAAGAAACAACGTGCGATGACCCGTCGACATACCCGCTTCCAAGCGGTGGAAGAGGCGGCGCAGGCGCCCCCCGCATGACTTGGAAGCGCGCTCGTTTCGGGATCTCGGAGGCCATGCTCCGCGGACCCTAGCAGACGACGCACGACTCTGGCGGCACTTTGCAGGAAGCGAAAGTACAAATGTGTGTCCTCGCGAGAGCACAGGAGTGCTTAGATCGGCAAGTTGGTACATTGCAAAGGGTATAAAGCGCCGAAAAAAACACGACCCGAGACACGAAGACAACGACACAAGGCGCTTAATTGTGTCGTTGTCTTCGTGTCTCGGTCCATGTTTTTTTTGTAGCACAGGAGACCCGCCCGGACTTGCTTGGACCGGAACTAGAGCGTCGTCGAGTTGGGGCCGAGAGGCTTCGCCAGCGCGCTCCGGAGGCTTACAACTTACAAGGATTGTGTGTTGGGACGCAAAGTAGGCGATGAAGTATTCACGTGAGCGTCCCAAACCATACCTCGGCAAGCTCACTCATGAACTCGCTCACTCACGCTCACTCACACTCACCGCGTGATTTGAGTGGCTGTGAGCGAGTTCGTGAAGTTTGAAGAGGTCATGATGTGACTGTGAGTGACTTCGTGAACTCTGATCAGCTCATGATGTGATCATGAGCAACTTCATGAGCGTGATGAGTTCATGATGAGACGGTGAGTGACTTAGTGAGCGTGATGAGTTCATGATGAGGTGGTGAATGACTTCGTGAGCGTGATGAGTTGGCGATGAGATTGTGAGTAGCATCGTGCACGTAATGGGTTCGTGATCTGATGGGGGTGAGCCTGTAAACTCTGAAACGTTCGTGATTGTGAGTGAGTTCATGAGTTCATTCAGACGCTGAGGTGAGCTTGGCTGTTGGCGTTTCTTGCGAAAGTTGTGCGGCTTGACTTTGGAGAGCGGAGCTGGCTGAGCGGCGTCGCGAAAGAGAGGGGGGGGGGGGGGATATTGATGGCACGGGTGGTGCGGACCGTGCGGGTGGGGAAGTGTTTTTTTCTTTTGTGAACGTGCGACTGTTGTATTTGGTTGTGTTTTCATTGCGTTTCCGTGCTTGAGCAGATGGATGAGCCTGAGGGGGTGCTTAGGCGTCGCAGAAGCAAAGATGTAGAGAGGTTTTTGTGTAGTCGGCATGGAGTATGGCGCCTTCCGCATGTTAAAGAGGAGAGTCGTGGGCTGGGGAGGTGGAGTTCGCAGTGCAAGGAGCTGAAGTTTGTTCTCCAGTAATTTCATGGCGTCGAGTTGCGTTCGCACTGCCTTTGGAACGTTTTAAGTGCTGTGTGTATCACGCTCCGTTTCTTGGCGCAGCGCAGTCAAACGCACTTAAAGGCAACTGTGTGTATCGGTTTGAGCAGCGCTCCAGGCGAGCAAATAGAATATTTTTGGCTCGCGTTTCGAACGTTCGTCATTACGCTTCCCCACTACAGTTGTTTCGTACTCCGTTCCATTATACGTGCCAGCGTAGCAGAGGCTGCAAGAGGGAGCTCCAAGCCTTCAGTGTGCCAGTCATGCACGCGCGCTCATGCAGTGCGAGCATCGTTCGGGGGAACATGCTTTTACGAAAAAAGACGAAGTGTTAGCATAGGATCAGAAGTGTCTCATCCAGCTCCACTAAAGCGATTTTTTTCGGTCCTATTTCGGCGCCACTTCTAGCGCCGAAGTTCACACGGAACATCGGAAGTTTCAAGGACCTCGCTAACCGCACTTTGCCGAAAACCGGGTAAGCGACCTTCGGCAAATACGGCTTCCAGCGATGAAGGAAGACCGCTGCTGCGGCCACCGGTACTGGGCCCAACAGCCGAATGTGAAACACTATTCACGCAGCCAAATCCCGGCGACATCGTGATTTTGCACCGAGGCGATGGAACAATCGCAACTGCAGTCGAATGCGGTTCATCGGTCAACCAAGCGGGTGCCTCGAACATGGAGACAGACGCCATAACACCGCTGAGCCTAACCAGCGACTGTGAAGCCCGAAGATTACGCGAATCTTCAGTAGCAAAAAAGCGTAAAGGGGAAGACTTGACTCAGGCAGACATGTTTCTCGACGCAAAAGGAGAAATAATGGACGACAAGGGTTGCAACGACGACGACGACTGCAACAATGGTGAGTGGGAAGTTCCGAACTACCACAAAAAGAAAGCTCAGCGCAAAAACAGGCCAAATCGACCCCAGCAGCAACAAGACGGACCGAGGTACACGGTCATCGTCAAGCCCACCACGGCCATGAAAATCACCAACGTGGACTCATGGCTTCTGTGGAGCACCTTCCGGAAGCTCTTAAAGTCGCCATGCGAATCCGACCAGTTAGGTTACACCGTCAATAACAGAAATAACTTCATCGCAATTACCGTGCAGACGGAACACCACGCAGAAGACCTTATGGCACTCAAAGAGCTGCCCACGGAGGACCCTAACAAGACGATCCAGGTCACAGTATACAGGTCAACAACCGGCAGTCAGCCACGAGGAATTATACACGGCGTTTCACCTGGCGACGCAGCACGAGGCATTGTTGACAATGCCATAGCGGACTACCATGACATTATTCATTCTCGACCCCTCGGCAAGAATGGGACGTATTTAATCACATTTGAAGGAAGGGGTATCCCGAGGAGCATCCGACTATTTGGAAAATACCATACTGTGTTTCCCTACAAACCAACTGCGGTCATCTGCCTACAGTGCCACGAACTAGGTCACATGACCACGGTATGCACAGGCAAGCAACGGTGCAAGTCGTGCGGCGAGATCCACCCGACCAACCAGCCATGCCAGGGCAAGTACTGCCCGAACTGCAGAAAGACAGGTCACACGGTATTCGAAGCAGAAGCGTGTCGGGCCCGGAACCGGGCGGACGACAAACTCCAGAAACGGGCGGCGGCCGGTCGACGTAACTATAACAGCGGAGTGGTTACCGCTGCGAAGGGCAGGACCTCTGCCCGGGCGACATTCAAACCGGACGACTTCCCCTCCCTCCCAATCCAGAGGCTGCACCACCAACCAAAGCGCGATAGAGAAACGTCGTACAGCCAAGTCCTAGCTCCGAAAGCTATGAACACGGACGTGTCCCATATCGGGCCGCCCACCAACATTAGCAGCAGAATGGCCGTGGAACTTGCTCAACTTAAGGAAAGTAGCCGCAAACTACTTGAGAAAATTCAACAACTGGAAGTAAAGTACGAGAAACAGCTCCGACAAGAACAAGAGGAGGCCCGCAAAGCCCAAGCCAAGACGAAGGCCGAATCCGACCGGAAACGTAGGCAAGAAGCAGAACACCAAATTCGAGTAGAACAGCAGAAAGCTGATGAAGCACGTCGACGTGCCCAGCGCTGCGCCGTCACCTACGAACAAGTCATTGAACGGAAAAGGAAGGAAGACGAAGCAGCAACTGCTAAGGCCACATCAGCACACGGCGCGCGCGCAAGTGCCCCAACACAACAGGATCGAAAAGAGCCCTTCCCGCCAAATGCAACTTTATCACAGGACAGCACACCGATATCGGGGTGCCTTCCAGGCTCGCCCCTCAGCGGCGAACATCTCCTACAACTCGTGGAGAGTAGACTTCAAAAATGGCAACAACAGCTCCAGCAACAGCTACAGCAACAGCAACAGGTCATGATGCAGCAGATGCAGCAACAACTGCAACTGATGTTCACCCAGCCTGGACAAGGACCGGCAGCACCGGCCCAGTAACCCAGACATGGACCAACACCATAGACGAAATAAAAACGAGAAGACGTTTACAGCTCTCCAGTGGAACTGCCGGGGACTGCGGGGCAAGAAGTCTGAACTTAAATTACGACTCAATGAGCGGAAGACGCCCGTGGATGTCATCCTGCTCCAGGAAACGCACGAGGCAGAGATAAAGCTGACCGGGTATGTCAAGTACGACAAACCGAGCATCACGCTGACCGTTAAAGGCAAAACGAAAGTGCAACCGCAATCCGCAATCTTGGTTCGCAAGGACCTCTTGCCCCAACAGCAAGTGGA
Organism: Ixodes scapularis; assembly: GCF_016920785.2. Lineage (NCBI taxonomy): Eukaryota > Metazoa > Arthropoda > Arachnida > Ixodida > Ixodidae > Ixodes > Ixodes scapularis. Next base: position 84,684,948 of record NW_024609884.1, read on the forward strand.
CACAGGAGAGTGGTGTACCGACTCACAAGAAGTGGTGGCCGTTCTGGTGGAGAGCGAATGCGACGGCCCGATCCTGGTAGTGTCAGTGTACTACCGACCTAGGACATCAACGGCAAGGAGAACGAGATCAGAAATCGACCATGGCTGGATAGAGAAGCTAGTACGAGAGTACGGTAAGAAAAGGAAGCACACGATCCTGATCGGAGGGGACTTTAATGCCGAACATGAAGAATGGGGCTACGCCAAATCGTCGATCAGGGGTACTGAGCTGCTCCGCAGAGCCACCGGAACAGGACTGGTCCTAATCAACGAACAGGGTGCTAAGACACGTACCACGCCCAATATCAAACAGCAAGACACAACGCCCGACCTGACTTGGACCGACTCGCGTACTGCGAGAAAGACCGAATGGAAAGTTTTCGAAGATACGTGGGGCAGCGACCACCACCCCATAGAGACGTCGATACTTGGCAAAACAAAGCGACGCAAGAAAAAGAGAACGGTCAAGACCACAGTATGGGACGACTTCCGTGCCGCTCTAGAAGAGTCTACGGGTACAACCTTTGACGACCTGACAAAACGAATGAGGGAAGCGGCCAAGACTGCCACGGTCGAGACCCTAGTCGAAATAGGAGCGCCGATCCCGGACACCAGGCTACTGTCCCTCTGGCGCAAAAGAACAAACTACTTGCGACGCTACCGTCGCACTCGGAAAAAACGGGACATCCGAAAAGCAAACAGGTACGCAAAGGAGGCGCAACGACACGCCAACAACCTGTGCAGGGACGACTGGACCAAGTTGTGCGAAGGATTCAACGAACGAACTTCACTGAGACGTATGTGGGCCGTATGCAATGTGATGCTGGGCAAGAGCAAGGGGGGAAACACGGCACCAAACCTGGCTTTAGCGGAAAATAAGGAAGTCAAGCAAATATTAGATGAGATAGGGGACGTCTTTTTCCCACAGCCCGCTACCAGCCCAAACCCGGTAATCTACAACCATGAAGAATCGAAAAACGAGGAGTATGAAGCGGATTTTACACAGTGGGAAATGGAGGCAGCGATCGAAAAGGGCAACGAGCGAAGCGCGGCGGGGCCAGATGGGATCACTAATTCCATGCTCAAGAACCTCCCGGAGGCGATCAAGAGAGACCTGTTGAAATTAATCAATGACCACTGGCGCGAGGGCACCATCCCAGATAGCTGGAAACTGTCCTGGGTGTGCCCCATCCCGAAACCAGGGAAGAAGCCCGACTGCGCGAGCAACATGCGCCCCATCTCGCTCACTTCTGTCCTGTGCAAACTGATGGAGCGCATGGTGCTTGCACGGATCGACTGGATAATCGAGCAGAAGAGGGAGCTGTTACACCCTGCTCAGACAGGATTCCGCAAAAATCTAGGAACACAGGACAGTCTAGTACTGATTCGAGAGTACTTAATGAACCGGCCGACGCAATGCCATCGCCAACTCCTGGTGGCAGTGGACATCAAGAAAGCCTTCGACACCCTGCCTCACACCACAGTCATCGACACGACTCGCAAGCTAGGGGTGCGAGGCAGGCCACTGAACTTCATCAAGTCTTTTCTAAGCAGACGCAAATACCTGGTGAAAACTGGCAAGCACAGGAGTAGTACAGAGAAATCCAACGAGATCGGCGTGCCGCAAGGATCAGTGTTGTCGCCGATGCTATTCAACCTGGCGATGGCGCCTCTCTTATGGAGACTCGCTGCCGTTCCGGACCTAGCATTCACGGTCTATGCGGACGACATCACTGTGTGGACGATGGGAAGTGACAGCGCGCCTCTTCCTGAGACGACGATCCAACGGGCCCTCGACGTGGTGAGCGATTTCTTGACAGAGAGCGGCCTTCGTCCATCGCCCGAGAAGACCAGATATATGGCCTTTGGGAAAGACTGGGACAAGGTCGACGCTGACCTGTGTTTTAACGGGCAGCAGATCCAAAAGGCGACAGAGCACTCCATCCTAGGAGTGAACATTCACTCGGGCGGCGACCCAACCATCTGGATTGAGCGAATGCGAACTACTTGGAAGAAAGGGCTCTCGATCGTACGACGACTAGCGACACGAGTCGGGGGTCTCGGAGAAAGGTTAGCGAGGACCGTAGTACAAGCCGCCCTGGTATCCAAAATATCCTACGGCCTTCGTTTCTACAAACTCAACACCAATCAACGGGCCAAACTGGAAACACTAATGAATGACGCGCGACGCTGCATCTCGGGCCTGCCGAAGTGTACGCGCCTGGAATTACTACACGAAGCCGTACCTATGCTCTCCTTGGAAGAGATCCAACGGCATCAGGAGTGGATGTATGCTGCCAAACTAACACATACCCGTCAGGGCAGGGCCATAGCAGAACTCATGCCCTCATGGAGCTCTCTGTGTGCAACGACAACTCCACCACCGATACCGGATCCCATCCCACCGTGGCAGAAGACAACGGTCACCCCAGCCAGGCCGATCCCGAGAAGGATGAACTCGGCGACAAACACCGGCAGAAGGCGCAAATTTGCTCGACGGCACGAGCAGAAGAACGGAGGTGACGACGAGCTTTATGCGTACGCTGACGCAGCATTCAAAGACGGAGTGGCGGCCACGGCGGCGTGGCATTATGAGAAGACAACGAAAAGCACGGAGCTGCAGCGATGCGGATCTGCGCAGGAAGCGGAAGCCAGAGCCGTACTTGAAGCCATCAAAGACGCGGCTGCGACATCGAGCGACAAATTCCGCACACTGCGCATCTTCACGGACTCCCAGGCCACCGTGAGAGCGCTCAGGACGCAAGTCATGGCACACGGAGCAGTCGGACAAATATTCCGGTTGGCGCAGAACCTGGAACGGCGCGACCTAAATCCGCTCACCATCAGGGTGGAGTGGATACCCGGTCACGCGGGCATCGCCGGCAACGAGAGGGCGCACCGGGCGGCGATCGAAGAGCTTAATCGTATCGACCTTCGACGCCAGGACCCGGGGCCAGCCCCCTCTGTGGAACCGCCACCGCCCGCCTTCAACTTGTACGACCCCGAGGGAACCATCCTCAATATCAAATTAGCATACAAGAAAATTGAGCAGACCAAACTGAACGCCAGAGGCGAGCCCCCCGAAGCGACCATTCCTTCGGGAACTTTCCGACGGCACGAGACAGTCACCCTCCGAAGGCTAAGGGCCCAAGCCGGCATCACGCCAGCCCGCACCCAGCGATGGGAGCGAGCGGCCCGTGAGAGGAAGACGAAACTCGCCAACGCTTCAACGGCAGTAGATCACGATTATAGTCTATTGTCAAAGAAGCAAAGGAAAGAAGAAGAAGCCTGCTCCGAAGGCTGCATCTACTGCAGAAATCGAGACGTCAAGTGTGACGAATGTCATCTGATCTGGCACTGTCCGATTTTTAATGAAGAAAGGACGAAAGCCCTGAACACGCTAGAACAACAACACCGCCCTACGCGCTTCGAAGCCTGGTGTAAACCAGTGGGAGAAAAAGACATGCGTGTCGCGGTCCTGTCCAGTCTGCTCGGATTTCTGAGTGAGACCGGCTTGGACATTCATATCTAGGGGGTCTATACTCCAAGTGGCGGGACCACAGCTATACTATTACTTGTAAATTGCCAATGTCCCGCCTATCCATCCATTTTTAAACTTGCTCCAACAAATTGACTGGTGAAATTTTCACCTATCAATAAACGTCTTCAACAACAACAACAACATGCTTTTACAAGCTTCGGCTTCGCTATCACGTAAAGTGAAACCTCTACCTCGTTGAGTGAAACCATAGGCTATGGTGAAACACACGTGCTCGCAGAAGCTATGAAAGGAAGAAATACAAATATTAAAGCTAAAGGAACGAATGGGACGCTGTGGCCGCAAGCTGCATTTCGTTTATTTTTTATTGTTTTCTTAGACGTTTTGTAATGCGCATCTACAGATGCTGAGATATGCTTGCATTCAAACATGCCACGTGCAAAATCGAACGTTACAGCGCCACGTAGATGGTGCAGCCAGCATAACATGGTCGTGTGTTGATGACGCGCTCACGCCCCCTGCCCCAGAGCAACGAGTCATTTATTCTTACTGTTCGTCAAAATCAGGCTTCAGCAGCACTTGGAAGCATCGATATTTTACCCGTGACATCAAGGAACACGACCGCTCTCACTGATGTAACGCATAAAACCAAAACATTCGATTGAAGGTAGGTATGTATTTAGTTGTACTCGTGAGAGGAGACGGCCACAGAGAGGCATGAGCAGGCCGTACATTGAATTCCTGTGAGGCCTGTATAGGGGGTGATAATCATAATGCAGTGGGATATAATGTACGGCAGTGATAATGTACATTGAGGCATCACGAAGGATCCGTCTAAGTTGACCGCAGGTGTGTGGCAACTTCGCGACAAAGTTGCAGAACCGCGGGTGAGTCTTTTTTTTTTTTTTTGCAACGTTCACAAAGTGCAGACCAATGGAGTGATCGATTGTAATTCTGTTGTGTGTATGTTTAGACAGCGAGAAGTTAATCAGCTCTGAGGGCGTCTGGCGTATTCGTTGGAGATGAAAGCCAATGCAGTACATCGCTCCGATTCTGACGTCTTCAACGTGCATCACGCATTAGTAATAACAGACCGCACGTCAGTACGATGCTCATTCATATTGAAACGGGCAGGGGTGGGGGATTGAATCCACGATCAGTGGGCTTTGCAGCGCGAGCTTCTGCCACACGTGCTACCGATCCCCGAGCCACCAGTCATTGCGGTAGAATTTGAGCTCGAGAGAAAAACAACACCAAGAAAATCTCCGGTTTGAGGCATTTAGTATTAGTGTCGCCATCTGGTTTCACACGTTGAAAATAAAATTATCATGGCGAGTTTATTTACACAAATACGAAAATACTAGAATATTTAGTTTTCTCCTTGTGGTCTTGAAATTAAGATTGGAGGTACCCCTAGTGTGTACGGCCAAGCGTTTTGTCAGGTTTGTCTTCTAATTTTATTTTTAAAAATGCCTCAAAACGCTCTGAGAACACCAAAAACGGTCATATTTCTGAATTTTATTGAACATCTCCAGTGCTCTCAAGAACATATCCAAAAGTTGCACGACCTTCATTGCGTCTTCATAATTAAGCTCCAAAAGAATGAATACTCTCGTGCATTCCTGAAACTCAGGTTTGTGTAGCGAAATATGCCCATGGGGTGACGAGCGGGTGAATCCAACTTAATTGGGAACGGAGTTATGCGAATAAATTTCTCTCAAAAAAAGAAGCATAAGCTCTGGAAATATGCGCGAAGGAGAGAAGGGTTGGTAAGGAAACGATGCCAGGATATAAGCATAATAAAATTAAGTAGACATTAAAGGAGCGACAACACTTTGGCAATAAACTGCATCCCGAACCCCAAGGATACCGTAAGCTTCTTACATTGGCCAATTTGACCGATGAAGGCAGCAGAGAAATTCTAGTGGAGTATTCTCGCTCGTGTGATCTAATTCAGTGACCTTTGTTTTGTACTCCTTAACTTATAATTTTAATTTGAATGCCCCTCCTTAGTGGTCCATTTTGTTTTGTTGAGCCAGTGCACACGGCTATTTGGACGCTTATCCGAAAACCCTTATTGGTCCCCAGATTAAAAGTGCAGACTAGACAAGTTTACTTATATATTATCATAATTTAAAAGGCACGAAGAAATGATTTTAAATGAGGCGTTTAAACAAAGTTGTGAAGACTTGTTTCGTGTGCTGGTACGAAGCCAATTTTTGGTTCTTAATTCACTTTCTAATTTTTTTTATTTTTTTTATTGCACTGGCAAGGCCACGAGCTCAGTAAACCTATATTGTGACCCGTGTTCTTCTTTTTTTTTTTTTTTTTTTTTTTTTTACACTTTGATTGTAGGACACGGTGATCCCTAGCTTTTCGAGGTTTCGTAGGTCCCCGTGCATGGGGACTTGAAATTTGAAAAACGCGTTTAACGTATCTGACTTTCCCCAGACTTGAGCACTGCTATTGCCTCGCATGCCGTACGCGTTGTGGCCTGTCTGGGAACGTCCCAACACAACCAAGAGAGAGGACCAGACAGATCCGCTCAAGTACACTGCTAAAGACTATTTATTGTTAGCCGCTCCGTTCTTTCAGCGGCACGCCAAGCCAAGCAAGCGTCTTGCAATCGCAGTCTGTCCAGGTTGGTCGTCGCCATTGCTGGCTCCTTCCCCGGAGCTCAGTCTCGGAGCTCTAGGAACTCAGACCGTGGGGTCGACTACTCGCTACGCGGCATCCGCGACGTGTCTGCTCAGCAACCTCCTCACGTGCGCCAGCCGCAGGCGCAGCTCGATGAGCCTTCGGAGGAGAAACAGGCGCTCCCTGCGCAGTCGTAGTTGCCTGAAGAGAGCCAAGCAAATCATCATGGTCAGGTGCTGCTGACCCATTGCTACGAAGCTGACCGGCCTCATGACGTAGCCCTCTGACCCCGAGTCCTGCCGGCGCGTAAAGTAAGGATCACACGACGACCAGCACCGAAGCTCACAGTGACGCTCCCTGGCCAACGCGAGGATGCTTCGTATGCTGCTCAGGTGGGCGTTGATCTGTCCTCCAGATCCAGTGCTCCTTCCTCCTCTTCTTCCGTTGTGATGCATTCAATCGTAGGACGACCACGGTCATTCTGTAACTTGGCGTCACTCTAGCGAGGAGCAGGGGTTTCCCCAGGAATTGAAATTAGCTTAAATTATGTCTAAATTTTTAGGGGGGGGGGGGGGGGGGGTTAGGGGGGGGGGGGAGCATTGAGAATAGAGGAGTCTTTGCGAATTGACTCCGTAAGTGTGACGTCATGGGTCGAAACAAACCGTTGCTAGGGTTGTTGTTATGGACAAATACATGTGGCTAGGTTTCGCTACGAAAACCCGACCGTTCAAAAATCAGGAGTAGGATTTAAACTTCTAAAAATCACAAATATAGAAAGCCTGAATATCATATATATTTTGACAGAAGTTTGCCGGTAATCGCTTGTTTCTGAAATATTTATGACTGCAACTTCCGGTCCTCAAGATGCCTGCAGCAGACGACGAATGCAAGTATGCCGTATGCCACACACCGGCCGGCCAAGCCGGCGCCGTCGTTTGAATCGTGTGAATAAAGACGATATTATGATAGTGCATTTGTTTGAAACATAATGAGTTTCAGACACTTATAGGAATTCATAGAGGGATGCGATGCAAAATATGGTTTATCGAAAGCTCGGCCGTAGATCGAGATGATCGTCTGCTAAAAGATTGCATTGCACCCGTGAGAAAAGAACTTCAGGCGATCGGTTGAGATCACAAATGTTGTTTGCGGACTCGCGCTATGGGAGGGTGCTTCACACCTGGTTATAACCACCGCGTGGAGAAAGATTCTTGCAGTTTCTTCAGATTTCCACAATACTCCAAAGCACGAAAGAACTGGATAAAAACATAAGATGAGTACATGTAGCACTGGCGGACAGTTGCCTTGATGTAGAAAAAGGGCCAGAGCAACCATATAAATATATCCCAATTAATTTTTTTTAAATTTATTTATATGTTATTTTTTCTTAAGGTGCAACCCCACCGTGCATGACGTTTTCGTGCTTTTTTGACGGCTTATAACTTTGATTTTGTGTATCCCACATTTATAAAGTTAATGTCAGATTGAAGAGATATTCTTCAACGATGCTTTAATGTCTCGATATTACGATTATGTTTAGTAGTTAGTTAATTATTCAGCTTTTAATAGACCACACTCTCTAACATACAAAAAATTATTTCTCGAGTTATAACGTTTCATCGACCACGATATTTTACGTGAACGTTCGGTTAAATAAAACGAATTAAAAAAGTAAGCAATGAACTGTACAGATAATGTATATCTTAAAATAAAAAAAAATAAAGTTTAAATTGCAATTATTTTATGCTGCTATAAAAACGGAATCACGTCAACTAATCAAAATTACGAGACATTAAATTATGAAGCATCCTTTGATATTATATTTTCCAGAACTTCCATATTGATATATTACACGTTAAGAATGTTATTAGACCTCAAACATTTCCCATTCAGTTACGGCAAATTGCAGTTTCTTAATATAAAATACAGATGGCGACACCTGTTCAAGAATAGCTTGATGTGCATTTTCCGTCGTGTGCCGCTTGGAACGCCACGTGAAAGACAGAAAAAGCGCCAGCTGTCAGGGTGTCAGATGCCTGGATGTCCGCAGTGAGCGAGCCAGAGGTGTCAGAACAACAAGCGCCAGGCTGCGGGTGCACCACAGCTGCTTTTGCGCGCGTTCTACTGTCCTTCCGTATACACGCCTAACGCTATCCAAATGAAACGGTGCCATGAAAGGGATTCCGCCACATATTCAAAGACCTTTGAATGTTTTTATCACTTGCAAAAATCACATGCGCAATCAAACTACGTTTGTCGGAATGGTTCGACTATATTTTGTTTTAAAAACAACTTCGGTGGCAATCTCTCTTAAGTGGCAATGATATTAAAACAAAGCACAAATAATTAAAACGTCTTAGTGTCTCTGAGCCAACGGATTGGCCCATGAATTCATATTTATCCGGTTTAAATATCGGCCGAGGTGCCCGCAATCTGACGGAGGCCTGTCTGGGATTTCGGTTGCACGTCAAAAGATCTCCAGTTAGTCAAAATGAACCCGCAATATCTTTTTTATTGGGGCGTGTTAAGTGATTATTGTTGGTTTGGCTTGTACAACCCAAAGATCTGAAGGTTTGCTTTGCTTTACCTTAGTTCGAAGCGAAGCCAACGCTACGGGCTGATGAAGCCACTGAAGCAGCGCCAGGAACGCGAGGTGAAGCAGTTCGTTTTCTTTTTCGGCCTGTGCGGTCGGGCTAAACTAGAGCCACTAAATAAGCTACGCTTCATACGTATCTTGGTGCTAAAAATGATGGTTGTCAGTTATATGAAGCTTTATCTGAAATCACAGGAAGCGCTCTCCGTACTCCAGGACTGTTTAAACAGTTCACGACAAAGCAAAGCAAGATTACCTAAGCTTTCTAACACCGAAACTAATGTTGATGACGTCAAACGTTTGAATCATGAAGGTCGGCAGTTACGTTTGATTTGTACTAACCACCAAGATCGCGGCGCCCACAACAATATCGGGGAAAAGAGTGCTGATACTCTGAGCACAGCTCATTTGGTTTAGCTCACAGGCTGAACCAAGTACAGTGGGGGATCATTGGTCGAGTGTGTTGTGGCACCGCAGATAAGAGCACGTGGATAAATTCACCAGTGCGAGCTCCGTTCAAAAAACGGAGCTCACTCTGCAAAACCTGTAGGGACTAAAGCCCCTCAACGTGTTCGCGTTGGTTTTTTAAGTAACGTCAGAAGGTTGCCATTGCACGAGGCCCGTGTCTCGAGCGGCCCTTGGAGGCAAATGGCGGCGCAGCACCAAAATGACTGGCCCTTGAAAGCGAACGGCGGAGCACCCGCTCGTGGCACGTGTCTTGCGCGTTTCCACAGCAATGGTTGGCGGTAATTGTAAAAAAAAAAAAAAAAAAAAAAAAAAAAAAACGCTTTCATCAAGGGGCTTCAGCAGGGACCCTGGGTTCTGTCGCCCATCTGCATCCTACCGTCGTGCGATCCTGTATCACATATACTTCGTGATGCACGTTAAAGACCCCGAGCTAACAGTTGTACTGCACTTCTAATGATCTACAACGGGTAACAGTATCGCCCTACGAAACTCCTGCTCTATAAAAAACAATGAGTAATTTTGAATGCGCCGTTACATTGCATTTTTTATGTGTTCGCGTGTTCGCGTTTTCTTTCTTTTTTTTTTTGAGGGGGGGGGGGGCGGCATTTCTGATTATGTGGCTTTTACTTATGATGAAACAGACTGTAGTTGTTGGACTTCTGGAAATATATTATAGTACTAAGAAAATGGCACGTGAACGCAAAAGGTAAAAGACAACAAGATACAAACAACATAGGCGCACTTAATAAAAAGAAATGAAATCATAATATTGATTATAATTGTGCTTTAAAATGTTTGAGCGCACCAAAAGTTATAAAAGCGAGCTCCATGGTATGAACGGTGCGCGTGTTCACTAAAAGAGTAGTTCAGGGCAGCATGCTCGCGCTTGTTTGTTCCACTTCGCTCGCACGATGAAACCGAATACTTTACTGCTAATGTGTGAATGTGTTTAGTGAAACAAAGCTTACCTTATGCATATGTGCAATGCTCTCAGATTTCACGTGATTACAGACTTATTTATTATTATTGTTTTCGTTTTCAACTGCGATTCAGTTTCTGTTCTTTTGTGTGCTACCTGCAAGGACTTTTTTTACTGGTTCTTAGTTTGCACCGAACCTGAGCGCACTGAACGTAGTAACTTAATGAAACTTTTCTTTTCTCGAATTTCGCTTTATTTTAAAAGTTATAGGCAAAGTAAAATTACAAAAACAAGCAAAAAATAACCTCCTTCATGACGTCCTTGGTCGCTTGAGTGGCCGTGAACGAGAGGAGGGGTAGTGAGCTCAGCGAGCGATCACGGCTGCCGCACTCCGTGTTGACGGCTCGAGAGAGCGCCACTAAAGCGTGTTCAGGCTAGGCTGTATAAAACGGGCAGCCAGGGCGGCTCGCATTGCATTTGCTGCACGAGTAAACATTAATTCGGCATGACACTTCATTAGCCACAAACGACAGCAAACACGGGGTAAAGATCAGTTCAGAACGGGGAGCCACTTCGCGCTGCCATACCGCCAAAAGGATAAAATGCAAGCCGAAGCTGCTCGCCGAAGATCTTGGGAACGCTCGGAACCGGTCAGATCCTCCAGTCCATACGACCGCAGCGCCGCCGCGTAATTCCGGGACCTTTCTACGCTCGCCGCTCGTTGGTGCCTGATCCCACTACACCTTTCTAGTATGCGCCGCCTTTTCCACCGCTTGGTGCCGGGTATGTCGACGGGTCATTTCTTGTTTCCGTACTCTCTAAACTGCATTTGTTTCTTTTCTGATCTAAAATAGTGAACAAAAACTACTTTTATAAATAATTAAAACGGTTCGTGCCACTTATATTTATACTTCGACTAAAAAGAAGCTTTTAGCGGCCCTGACCAGTAGTAAGCCAAGGACCAAAGACGCCACATATCGCGTGTTTTCGGCACCGCGGGTCGCCCCCGTAGGTAGAGGAGGTTTCCGCGTCGTTCGGTTAAAATATGACGCACTGATATTTAGTTACTCTCTCCGTGCCCGCTGGCTTGCCCGAACCCCGAAAGACGTGGAAACCGCAAAAAAGGTAGACGCTTAAATATGATTGCAGGGCACCTTTAAAGACCAAGGTAACCCAGGAGCATTCTATTAGGCGGACTAAAATATATATATATATATATATATATATATATATGCTACTTGTCACGTGTGCCACAATCAATGCAAAATATTCATAACTTCACATGTGGCCGCTTGCGTGAGCAAACAATGTTGTTTGTGAAGAACAGTTGCGATTGTATGAAATCACGTGGGAAAAACTCGTTCTAAGCACGAGACCGTTGACATACAGTGAATACTCATAGTCGGCGCCGAGATTATTGATAGCGTTCAGCAGGTGGAGTTTTTCTATCAACCCAGAGTTAGAATGTTTCCTTTTTTCTGTTGTAAGCAATCAGGAGACAATTTACACCAAATCTGAGGGTAATAAACTACTATGAACATTCAAACATAACGGCCTGAGCAGCATATATGTACAAGCTTTAGCTTTAGATGCACCCTTAACTTTAGATACGCTCAACGCTAGTGTAAAATGTAGCGCTGTTTCAGTCTTAATCAGCGTAGCATGTGCGTGCTTACACTATATTTATACAACGTCAAACTCAACCCGTTCGCATCTTTTTTTCATTTTTGCAAACCACTATTCGCGCGCGTAAATCACCAAATTAAGACTGGTACATTGCTTAAACTCTATGCAAAGGCTATCCACAGACCGAAAATCTTTGCCTGGTCAGTCATTGTTGCGGATAGAGTTTCACGCGCCACCTCGGTCTACTGGCTCGTACACCACAAATCACTTATTTATTTATTTATTTTATTTATTTACAGAATACCTACATCGCCTCGTGGGCATTATCGTTGGGGGGGGGGGGGGGGGGGGATCACGAAATAACAAATAACAGTGATTTTCACAAACAAGAAAAAAATACATAATTTTCTGAGATACTGACCAGCTCCTGTTGCAGCAGGTTCCAGTCTTTGATTGTTTGAACAAAAAAAGAACTACCAAAATTGTTTGTTTTATAACAGTACTCAAAAACCTTTTCAGAGTTATCGAACCGCGCTGACATGTAACTTGGTTTATACAAATACTCATTTCTATCAATGCCAGTTTCATTATAATAAATCCGATGAAAAAACTTCAGCTTTAACTTATACCTTCTAATGTTTAATGATTCCCATCCCAGCATGGTTTTTATTTCAGAGATACTTGCATAAGGGTTATAGTTATTGCTGACAAATCGTGCCGCTTGATTCTGTACCTTTTCTAATTTTTCGATAAGATAATCTTGGTATGGGTCCCAAATGATGCATGCATAGTCGAGTATCGACCTAACATGCAAAATATAAAGAGTTTCTTTCACCTCTGTTGAAGCGCCCTTAAAATTCCTCCGGATAAAATATAACATTTTGCTTGCCTTTGCTATTGTATAGTCAATATGATTGTGCCATTTAAGTGATTGGGTGAAATTAACTCCTAAGTATTTACAGTCGCTTACTCTGCGGATTATTGCATTTTTAATGGTATAGCTGGCGGGAGACCTTGATACATTTTTTGTGAAGCTGAGATAATTACATTTTCCAATATTTAAACTCATTTTCCACTTATCACACCAGTGTTCTATTTTATCTAGGTCGCTTTGCAATATTTCTATGTCCATTGTTGAATATATTTGTCTATAAACAACGCAATCGTCCGCAAACAACTTAATCGGCGATTGAATGTCAGTTACAATATCATTAATATAAATTAAGAACAATAATGGTCCCAAGACACTGCCTTGGGGTACTCCTGAACTCACAGTTATAGGTAATGACTTGCTACCATTTAAAACCACGCACTGCTCTCGGCCACTTAAGTAATTTTTTATCCACTTTTGAATATGTGTTAGTTATATTTAAAGATGCTAATTTCTTCAGTAGTAGGTGGTGTGGTACAGTATCAAAGGCTTTACGAAAATCAAGGAAAATTATATCTACATTAGTATTGCTGTCAAGTGATTTTGAAATGTAATGTTGAAATTCTGCCAGTTGTGTGTTACATGAACACCCTCTGCGAAAGCCATGCTGGGAAGGGGCAAGAAATTTACAGGATTCCAGGTAATCAAAAACTTCACTATATATAATGTGTTCCAACAATTTGCAACTAATTGACGTCAAAGATATAGGCCTATAATTTTCTACAAGTTTTTTATCCCCTGACTTGAAAACAGGGATAACATTTGCTACCTTCCAATCGTGTGGAACTGCCCCAGTTTCAAGGGAAATTTTAAACATGAGACATAAATACTGGGCTATAATATCTCGACACTTACAAAGAACAATCGATGGTAATCCATCAGGTCCGGTTGCCTTCGAAGTATTCATTTCACGCAAGAGGCAAGTAATACCGTTAACATCAATTTCAATATCTGCCATTGTGTTACCAGAAATAACAGATACTGGTGATTCATCACTGGTTGTTTCTTGAGAAAATACTGATTTGAAGTAAGAATTAAAACATTCTGCCTTCTCAGCATCACTCTTGATTACTGTATTGTTAACATTTAAGTATGGGATAGAAATATCATCTTTTCTACTTGTTTTAACGTAATTCCAGAACACTTTGGGATTTCGCTTAAGATCATCGTTTAGCCGGGAGAAAAATAACTTCTTTGCTTTTCTTATAGATAACTTTGATGTGTAATTAATTTCCTTTAGCCTTTGCAGGTTTATTGGACAGCCATCTCTGGAAACCCTTCTATATGCACACCGCGCTCGATCTTCTTACGAGTTTACGAATTTCAATATTAAACCATGGTTTTTGTTTTCGTTTTTGTCGAATAATCCTCGATGGTACAAAAGTGTCGATTAAGTTTGTTATTTTATTACGAAAGATGCTCCACAGATCTTCTAGACAGTGCGATTCTGCTAAGCATAAAAAGGTTGAAAAATAGCTGTCCAATTCAGTGCCGATGGCGTCAAAGTTTCCTCTCTCATACATGAATACCTTGCGTGGAAGTTGTGCCCTCTCGGGTGCTCCAGATACATTTAGCGTTGCAACAACCACACTGGTCACTTATTCCAGGATACACCCCGACCTGAGCTACAATATTAGGGTCATTACATAAGACCAAGTCTAGAATGGCGTTCAATCTCGTCGGCTGCTGCACATAATGATTGAAGCCGAAAGTGCCCAATACCTCTGTAAACACAGTGTTAACGCGTGATTTAACAATACATTCTGTTGTTCCAGTAGACCAGTTAAAATCTGGCAGATTAAAATCACCACCTAGAAAAACACTGTCAGGAATCATTGATAACATGTCACAGAGCAAACAAATTGAAGTTTCACTGTTATCAGGGGGGCGGTAGAATGTCCCGAACACGAGAGCAGTTCCCCTTGGGAAAAAGACCCGACACCAGACAGACTCGGTAGCATTTTCGAAAACCAGTTCATGACTAGTCCATCTATTAGAAATTAGTAGAAAAACTCGCCCACCGTGCCGATGTCTGTCTTTGCGATAAACTGTAAAACCCGCCGGAAATACCTCAGCGTCACTAACAGTATCATCTAACCAAGACTCCGTCCCCATAACAACTTCAGGTTTAAGGGTCTCCAACAAAAGTGCAAACTCGTCTACTTTATTTTTGATGCTACGGCAATTTACCAATAGTACTGAAGGCGCCTGTTTTGTAGCTGTAGCCTCATGATTGCTTGGGCCATCTTTAGGCTTTCCGACCCGTCATTCGTGTTCTCTTGGTTGGCCAGGCGCCCGATATAAAATAGGTTGTCTCCTTTCGCTGTCCCAGATAAACGTCTGTCCATTGATAACCAGTTTATCGTGGTTTAAATGAACCTTGTTCTCTCTGTTCTGCCTTTTCTCCTTCGCATAATTCCAAAGTTGACGCCTCTTTTCTTAAACTGCAAGACTAAAATCCTCGGAGACACTGAATGAAGTATTCTTGAATTTAAAAGCACTTCGCAACACAGACTCTTTGACCTTCCAACCCGGGAAGTTGACTACAATTGGTCTGTTTTTCCCATCTTTGTGTTTCCCCAATCGGTGGGCTCTTTCAATTAAAACATCGAGCGATAACACGTCTTTGCAGATTTTTGTGATCAGCCTTTCCGATTCTTCCCACGTTTCACTGCGAGAGTTGTCGGGAACTCCGAAAAATACCAAATTTGTCCTCCTGCTTCTGTTTTCAAGATCATCTAATTTTGCTTCTAATTTCCTGCCACTTCCTTCAATCTGCAAAACACGTTTTTCAATATCACTAGTTTTCAAGCTTATGGTATCAAACTTCCTCTCAAGATCAGCTTGTTTTGCCTCAATACCAGCTAACTTTCCCAAAACAGTCATTTGACCAGATTGCAATTCCAACAAAATGGTCTCAATTTTCCCAAGCTGTTCAATCTGTGCCTTAGTCATGGGACCGGGGTTTAGCTCCACGTCACCCGACAAAAGCAACAAGGTCTCAAAAAACGAAAACGATAGTTCACAGCACAAAGACATCAATGTAGCAATCACCCAAGAGCCAGCAAAATGCATGTATCTACAAAGCACACGTTTGTCGATTGGGCACGACACTCTGAGAAGCATTACATTGCTCGTTCGGCAACATTTTGAATGATTTAAATAACTAACCTGGTACATGGAGCAGCGTGAGTATGGGCCGAAAAGAGTGTCGTGCCCCAGCGGCTGAAGGCGAAGTAGCTCCCTTTTATGGCAACGGAGCAGCGGATCCGGAAACGTCCCTCAATGCCTGGCCATCTGTCGGTCTTCAAGATGACACAGAAACTTTTCTGGAAAATCCGGTGGCTCGAGGGGACGATGAGTTGACGAAAAGAAGGTCGTCGCTGGCCATGACTCGTAGATTGGGGCTGCCGCCGTCCCGACGGAATTCGCCGTGACAGCGAGAATCCAAATCAGCACCTGGTACATGGAGCAGCGTGAGTATGGGCCGAAAAGAGTGTCGTGCACTTGAGCCGCGGCGAGGGGGCACGGAGTTTGGAAACCCGACCCAAAGACGGGGATTAGGAGTGTGTTTAGTGTACGTGGTCGGCGTACTGTTTTATGACCAAGAAAGAGAGAAACGGGGAAATTTCTGGGTTGCCGGGGTGTGGCTCGGTCTCTTTGTGTTGAGTCCTCCTAAAGGAAAGACGCGGTTAACGCGTCTTCTGCTCGAAACTGTCTTTATAGCAATGTTACTTTCAGTGTGTACATTTAATAAACAGTTGTTCAGTTTGTCCAATCTGGTTCTACAACATAATTTGGTGCCGAAACCCGGGAAGATAAAGAACGTTGTGTTAACGAGACCATTGGATTAACAAGACCATGGAATGCCTGAAAGTACGACGAGCATCAAGGAGGGCCCAGAACACTCGTTTGGTCAACGAGGTAAGAGCATCTTTGGCATCCCCTCAACCAGACGTTGAGGCTCTTAGCGTGCTTTACCAAAGATTGAAACTGAGCAACACCGAGCTCGTGAAGCTAAATGAAGAATTAGAGCCTTTGGTGCCTGCCGAGGAGCTCAGTGTTGAGTGCGACGCCGTGATGGAGTGCGAGGACACGGCGATCGCCTCACTGGCGCAGTTGGAACTTAAGATCGACCGAATGAAGAACGGCCCCATGACGTCGCGCACAGACGACTCGCTGTATCGGGATTGAGCCACCGGAAGCGGTACCAGACTGCCTAAGCTGCAAATGATCACCTTCAACGGAGAACTCAGCAAATGGCAAGGATTTTGGGATCAATTCAGAGCGACGGTGCACGATAATAGCAACTTGTCGAATGTTGAGAAATTTCATTATTTGCGATCTCAACTTACCGGAACGGCCGCCTCTGCTCTGTCTCGACTTGTAGCAACCGAGGAAGGTTACGTCGAGGTGATGGAGCTGCTACAGAAGAGGTTTGGAGATAAGACCCAGCTCGAGCGGGAGCATCTGAACAAGCTTAGAACGGTACACCAGGTGAGGTCCCCATGGACGATGTCGTTGGATTGCGAAAGCTACATGATCATGTTCAGACTCATATTCGGGGGTTGACATCACTGGGTGTACATTCGGCGTCCTACTCGTCGATGTTGTGCGACGTTCTTTTGAAGGCGATGCCCAGTGACCTAGTTGTAGCTTACCATCGACACAGAAGCTATAACGGCCCAGTGGGAGCTGAGACATCAGAGGGGACGCTAAAAATATTTTGGAGTTCCTGTCGGTCGAAGTTGAAAGCAGAGAGCGTAGCGGACATGGTGTGTTCGCTCAGAAAAACAAAGAACGACGCTCAGCTCCTAAAGGAAAGGTCCTTCCAACCTCCATGGCTCTCCACAGCAAGCTGGTCTCAAATGACTGCTTTTTCTGTAATTCTAGTGGGCACAAAACCGTAGAATGCAAACATCAACTGAGCCTCAGAGAAAAGATGACACGCTTGTCTAAAGATGGCAGGTGCTTTAAATGCACGACACGAGGACACCGGGCAAGAACTTGCCGCCGCAAGATAACATGCGGTACCTGCAGGGGCAGGCATGCCACAACTATGCGCGACCCGCGGTATGCAAAAAAGATGCCTGAAGTCGGAAGAGACGAAGTGAATAGCACGAGTATTCACACAGCTTTAAAACAAACGGAAGTTGTGATGACAACGACGATGTGCTTTTGCAGACGTTCCGCGGCTGGCCAACACCACCTGGACAGAAGGCCTCCACACGCGTCATCATAGTCAGATCGATCGAGGCGAGAGATTGGGCACGAGTGCTGCGTCAGTGTTCGGCTGCGGCTCGTGGCCAATCAGCGCGTCGAAGGTCGGGCTCGGGTCCAATAGCCGACCGAGCGCGATCCGACTGTGATGACGTTTCATAGAGGAAGAGGAAACCATGCGGAGGCCTTCTGTCTAGGTGGTGTTAAGCTGGCTCATGACACACAAAAAAAAAAGAAAAAGTAAAGGGGGGGATCGGTGGCCGAGTGGTCTATACTTCGTCTCACCTTCGTATGGACTATTGTTAGCCGCGCCTGCAAAAAGCGCGAGCTAGTCGCTTTGAATGAAGCCGCGGCGGCTGCACGAGCGCTCGTGCAGCAAGTGCTCTAGTCAAGGCAGTCAAGGCTGGCCGCTCGCGCTAGCACAGCCTTCACGGTTAGTCCATGCTATAGGGTGAGACGAAGTATAGCGCACACCAGCTCGGAGCACGTGGAGCGAAAGCTCGCGCTGCAGAACCCAGGGATCCTGGGTTGAGCCCCACCCCTGCCCGTTTCGATCTGGATGAGCATCGTACCGGCGTGCGGTCGTGTATCACTACTGCGTGATGCATGTTAAAGACCCCAGGCTAGCGGCTGTACCGCACTGGCTAAATTTCTCATCTACAGCTGGGAGACTCGTCGCCCCTGTGAGGCAGACCAAGTTCTAGGCTGTATAAACACACACACAACCCAATTTTTTTTTTCATGACAAAAAATGAATGTTTGTCGACGTTTAGCGCACCCAAAAAACTGTCATTCAAGCATTCACACACCCAAAGAACACTCCTTTCACACAGCGCTCACTAACAACTTTGTATTTTGTCTTTTACTTCGGCTTCTACTTCTTCAGATTTTAGACGATTTGCAAATAGAAAAAGACGACATAAGAGTAAAAATTCCTGTCTAACGCTTAGGCTAATTCGCGGCTAAATAATTAATCTCTTCTCGTGATAATGTTATTGACGACGTACTAACACATTTTTCCTCTAGTCGTATGATATTGTCGGCTTCGATGATTTCCCTTGTTAATTGGTTTAACTTTTGCTGTTACATTAGAGGCGTCATTGATAACGGCAGTCAGAGAACCTTCATTAGAGAAGGTGTGTCAAAAAAGCTGAAACTGAAGGTGATTGGCAAAGTGGATCTGAGCGTTAACGCGTTCGGAAGTGTCCGGGTCAGCGAAAGGCACGAGCGAAGATTGGTCGAAATCGAACTTCAAAGTCAGTACGACAATTAGAAGCACAGGATCGAGGCGATTGAGGTACCGGTCATATGCAAAGACATCGATCTGATACCGATGAATAATGACTTCGTGCAGAAAATCGCGAAAGAAAAAAGGTATCTAGCGGATGTGCTGATCTTCCCAGGCGTTCAGAGAGAGTGTGGAATCAGCCTTCTGGTTGGAGCAGATCAGCTTGGAAAGCTGTTGGAGCATGAAGTATGCTGGAATAAAAACAACAGGTGTCTCTCAGCCGTGAAAACAACAATGGGATGGACATTTCAGGGCCCCGTGACCTCGAAGAACCGAAGACGAAAGCAAAGCAGCAACGTGTGCGTGCTCAGGGCCGGTGCAACGGGCGACGATGAAGTAAGCTCGACCCTTCGGCAGTTCTGGGAACTGAAAACCTCGGCATCAAGGACTCAACGACCAACTCTGCTCACGACGAGTCTGTATTACGGGGTTTTGAGGAGACCATCACCATGACAGATGGAAGATACCAAGTTGCTCTTCCTTGGAAATCTCAGAACCTCGGAGATCTCGGCAATAACAGAAAGGTGGCAGAGAAGAGACTGCAAGGGCTCTGCCATCGCTCGGCTCGATACCAAGAACTTCTTCTGAAGTACGACTCTGTTATGGGGCAATACCTAAACGACGGACACGCAGAGAAAGTGACGGAAGAAACCAACGAAAAGGAAAATGTGTACTAAATGCCACACAGAGCTGTTATCCGAGAAGCTTCAGTCACTACAAAGTTGCGAGTGGTTTTCGATGCCTCTTCGCACACTACAGGAGAGCTCTCGCTGAACGACCATCTGGAGAAAGGACCTAATCTAAACAACGACCTGCTGAAGATCCTGGTGAACTTCCGTTGTCACAGGATAGCACTATACTCTGTTTCACCTTATGATGTACCGCAGGAAAGGCTACAAGCGCGAGCTCCTTGCTCTATGGCACGTCTCGGCGGCACAAGCTCTCGTGCGTTAAAAGCTGCTTCCAACGCTATGAGCTCGCGCTTCTAGGCTTCTCTGCGGTACAACATAAGGTGAAACGGAGTATAACAGCTGACATTCAGAAGGCTTTTCTTCAAATCAGCGTGAGACCCGAGGACAGGGATGCTCTTCGTTTTTTGTGGTTTGACAGCCCTCCCGTTTCTGGAGAAGAATTGCCTCCCATTCAAGAGTTTCGAATGACAAAAGTTCCTTTCGGGTCAACTGCAAGCCCTTTTCTCTTGACAGCGACATTGCAGCATCACCTGCGTTCGGTCGAAGGAGAAGCCAAGCCAACGGCGATGCACCTTGAAAGGTGTTTTTTATGTTGACGACCTGATTGTGGGTGTCTCATCATACGAAGAGGCGCAGAAACTTTACGATAACTCCACGGAAATACTTGACAAAGCTGAGGCTTCAAAAGTGGTCGACGAGCTCAAAAGAACTCAAGTGTCACATTGAAAAGACAGCGGACGAGACGTCTACGTGTGCTGAATCGTCAGGTCTGACAAAGGTACTGGGAATTCTTTGGGACACTGAACAGGACGATCTTCAGGTGAACTTACAGTCACTGTCAGACTTCGTCGAAGAAAGAATGGATACGAAGAGGTTCGTTCTTCAGACCACTTCGAGGCTCTTCGACCCTTTGGGACTGCTCTCTCCATACAGCATCCGAGCCAAAATTTTGTTTCAGCATATTTGGGAGAGAGGAATCGACTGGGACACCTCATTGCCAAATGATTTGCGTTAGGAATGGCTTTCACGGTGTGGCGAGCTTGCCGAACTTGGCTCTCTCTCGGTCGGCAGATGCTTCTTGGTGACAGAGGGAGCAGTTAAGTCCAGACAACTTCATGTTTTCACGGACGCAAGCACTCAGGCGTACGGAGCTGTGGCCTACATGCGAGTTGAGGACACTAACGGAAGCACCAGCGTACGGCTTGTGATGCCCAGGGCACGTGTTGCACCTTTGAAAAAAATGACTTTGCCACGTCTGGAGCTCCTTGGCGCTCTAATCGGATCAAGATTGATGGCTTTCTTGATTGAGACATTGGATTTGCCCGACCGGGAATGCCACCTTTGGATAGATTCCACCATCACCCTCAGTTGGATTCAGGCATCGGCAAGCAAATGGAAGCCATTTCTGTGCAAGAGGGTCGTGGAGATGCAGAGCAATACCGACCCCCTTCAGTGGCGACACTGTTCGGGGAAGGACAACCCCGCGGACATGCTCACCCGAGGAGTACCCGCCTCCAACCTGACCCTTTCCAAATTGTGGTGGCAGGGCCCGCAGTGGTTGTCACGTGATCCAGATTTCTGGCCTCAAAGAAGAGAGATGAACGGCGAGGTTCCGGATGCTGACGTAGAGCTAAGAAGCAAAAGCACAGTGCTGCACACCAAGACAACCGTACAAGAGCCTCTCCTCGTGCTTACAGACTACAGCAAATGGCTCAAGGCAATGAGGGTGACGGCGTGGATCATGCGATTCATTAAAAACTTGCAAGGCAAGGGTCCAAGAGTCAGCGGCTCTCTGTCCACCAATGAATTGGAGGAGGCAGAGAGATACTGGACGAAACACATTCAGGAAGAGAGCTATACAGCGAAGAAAAAGCAAGCCTCGTCGCCGGTGACCGCCTGCAGTCGAGCTCGCGTATCCGGGACCTGCACCCTTTCTTGGATGAAGACGGTGTGATCCGCGTTGAGACTCGACTGCAGAATGCCTCGGCACCCGACGAGACCAAGTTTCCGGTGCTACTTCCGGGAGACAGCCGTTTCACGGAGCTCCTCGTTGAGCACACGCATGTTCGCATTCTGCATGGTGGTGTGAGTGCTACTCTGTGTGAACTGCGGGAGCACTACTGGGTTGTGAGAGGGCGACAGTGTGTAAAACGAGTGATCGGACGCTGTAAGATGTGTCTTGGACTCAAGCTGAAGCCCATGACCGCCCCGATGGCACCTCTGCCTGAAGACCGCGTAACAAAGGCAGAACCGTTCGAGGCCTGTGGCGTGGACTTTGCTGGACCGATGTTCGTGAAATCCAGAACAAACTGCAGTGTCAAGGCATATATTCTTGTATTCACATGCGCTGTTACGCGAGCGATACATTTAGAACTTGTCCTGGATATGTCTACCAACGCCTTTCTAATGGCTTTCAGACGCTTTGTGTCAAGGCGTGGGTTGCCGCGAGTGATATGTGTTCAGATAATGCACTGACTTTCAAACGAGCTGCTAAAGACCTAAAGCAGATGTACGCTGTGTTATGTAGTTCCGAACTGAAAGACTACTGCGCCACCCACCGGATCACTTGTAGGTTTATCGTTGAAAGAGCTCCATGGTGGGGTGGTTTTTGGGAGCGTATGGTGGGATTGGTTAAGAGTTGCCTGAAAAGAAACATCGGCAAAGCTGCGGTTGATGCCGATCAGATCACAAGTGTATTAACGGAAGTTGAGGCTGTGATCAACTCTCGACCAATGACGTATGTCTACTCCGAACCAAACGAACCAAATGTCTTAACTCCTGCTCACTTCCTTTGTGGTAGGAGGCTAACCACATTACCTCATCATAAAAGAGTAGACGTGACATCCACTCGAACGGAGTTGGTTGGAAGGTGGTCACACCGCCAGCGATTGATGAATATGTTTTGGAACAGGTGGGCTAAAGAATATCTGTATAACCTACGAAGTGCGCATGCTCGTAGGCCTCAATCCAGCAGCGGTCTCAATGTCGGTGATGTCGTAATTGTGCATGACGACCACGTTCCTCGATTGTTTTGGAGAACCGGCAGGATTCTGGAGTGTTTCCCAGGTCGGGACGGAAATGCGCGAGCCTGTAAGATAAAATTGTGTAAAGGCTCAGAGGTCAGGCGCCCTGTTCAGCGTCTATACCCACTTGAGATGAGCTGAGCTCATCTGCGGGGAGGATGTTGCGGATAGAGTTTCACGCGCCACCTCGGTCTACTGGCTCGTACACCACAAATCACTTGAGCCGCGGCGAGGGGGCACGGAGTTTGGAAACCCGACCCAAAGACGGGGATTCGGAGAGTGTGTAGTGTACGTGGTCGGCGTAGTGTTTTATGACCAGGAGAGAGAGAAACGGGGAATTTCTGGGTTGCCGGGGTGTGGCTCGGTCTCTTTGTGTTGGGTCCTCCTAAAGGAAAGACGCGCTTAACGCGTCTTCTGCTCGAAACTGTCTTCATAGCAATGTAACTTTCAGTGTGTATCTTTAATAAACAGCTGTTCAGTTTGTCCCATCTGGTTCTACAACAGTCATTGCAACTATCACTGAACTCGTATTAAAATTGTACATTGTATATAACTCTCTTCACCTTCCTCCCCTTCCTCCTGTCACCAATATCTAGTTTTAAGGGGGACAGGCATCCCTCACACTCAGTTCCACAAATAAAACATTTTCTCAACTCAATTGCTGCGAGTTAATTTTTAACTTTGACATTTCTTTTATTATGACTCGCGCACCAGTCCTACTTTGGGTTTACCAAGCTCAATATCTAAACCTGAGTGTCCCTTTTTGTGTTTTCCTGTCTCGTGGTTTTGGCCAAAATAAACACCCAGCTACCTAAATGAGAGACCTGACCGCCCAAAAAATAGTTTATTTTTTAGGTATTTTATTCCTCAAGCTGGAATTTCGGAAACCCAAGTCTATCACGTCGTCACATTTTCCTGGAAATCCACGAAGAGCCAAGCGCATGCACGACAAAAGGCCCGGTCCGACATATAAATCTGATCATATTAAAATTTGTGTAAGTGGCCTTCGAAATCCCCGCGGCGTGCTAACGGCGCACAGGGAATTTTACATCTTTCAACGCGTCATTTTTTTTTTGTGTATGTTTTTGCATTTTGTTATGACCACATATTCTGGAGACGTGAGCTCGGAGCGTAGGCAACTGACCCCCTTGCAAAGAACTGGCACAGCCGTGCGTGTTTCAAAGAAAGCTCGTGCAGAGAAAACAAGCGAAGGGCCAGGATGTCACATTCAGGATATAGAAAAATACCCCACTGTATCGAACCGCCACCACACACGATTTCTCGCTTTGATGTACAGGCCTAGAAGGCGATCCCACAGCCATCTGTTGATTCAGAATCACACTAACCAAGGGTGGGGTTGCACCTTAATTCGATAGATGAAAAGAATTAAAAGAGGGGTCTTCTATGTTGTCTGAAGTTCTTATAACTATAATGTATTTTACATTGAACATCGCGGGTTCAACGTAAATCAATGATTACAAGAGGGGTCTTCTACAACACAATTAAAAGATGGGTCTTCTACAATTAAATTAACAACACTAAAAAGGGGACCTCTAGTCTACGGTTATTAAAATTACGATGCATTTTACAGATTGTACTCGCATTGCGGGTTCGATGGAGATCTTCGCCAAAAGAGCACATCCATGGAATTTAATGTATACCAAGTGAAAAAAAAGCAAAATAGTGCAAAATCGCGGTAGACATGCAATTTTTTAGTAACCTGGCAACCTCAATAATAATTATAATAAACGACTTACCTCGACGGCGTGCGATTTGTTTCTCATGCTGGCCTCCACTTCGCCGGTAATGCACTTCAGGTCGTCGTCGTAACTGATCTGCATGACGTGGTTCGATTTTACGGCATTTTCACCTCTCTTATCTATGCTGGGTTGTTCACAGAAAAAACGCACATTGCGGAGGCCTCTACGGCCATGGCGATGCACCGGTTTTTGTCGCTCGTTTACCGACGCAATTCAATGAAGACGCCCGCTGCAACAGAGGCCAGCAAATCTATCGTGTCGTCTGCTACCAAAGCAAAGCGGAGTGGAATACTTCAGAAATGGCCTTCAACGAAGCCAACGACACAGAGACCACAATAACATCTTCATAATTAGACATCAAGAAGTTAGATTGCTTACAAAAATGATTTACTTGTAGGCAAAAATATAGCCTCATGTGGAGTCTCCATGCATGAGCCCCTAGCAACGGTTTGGGGCCAGACGCCATGTTGTGACGTTGTCACTTACGGGGTCAATTGAGAAAAACAAGGGGGTGTGACACGCCTAGGGTATGTGTAGGGAAATCACTGGAGAGGAGCATCAACGTGCTCGACCTTGCGACGCTTCCTCGTCCATTTGTATCCAGCATCCTTGCCTGACCAGTGGCCCGACCAACAATCACGCATAAACACGACTGTGGCAGCGAGAGTACACTCTCCACCAACTCATGTTTACAAACAAACCGGAGCGCCCGGAGCGCCCCTAGCGGACGCCACCGGCGCCGCGCATGCGCGATTGGGGTGTGGGCAATAAGCTCGTCGTCGCCCATAAACAAACCATTGAAATGCGATGTTGTCGGCGTCGGTGTGAGTCCCCGCGCTCTTTTTCGCGTTGGAATTGTTGATTCTACGTCCTCCTAACGATGTCTGACTACTTGAGCGGCGTTAGCGAAATTAACGAGGCTCGTTACACCGCAAAACTTCGCGTGAATAATCTGACATGCAGCGGTTCATTCCGCGTGGACGCCGCAGAATGTACGCTAAAGCCTGATTCACATGATGAGATTTCGCTCGCAATTTTCAGTAGCGACGTCGCTCGGACTGCAAATGCGTGAACGCAGTCCGTAGTCCGAAATGTGAAATGCTGAGATGGTCGACGTCGATACTGAAAATCGCAAGCAGAATCTAACCAAGTGAATCAGGCATTGCAAGTCGGTGATAGCCACTGGTAACAATGATCAACATCTTCTTGTATCTACTGTTTACGTCGAGCCTGCTTACCAACCTTCAAACTTAAGTCTTTTGAGGTCTGCACTTACTTCTTATCGCAAGTACCGGGCCCACGTTTGGTCTACGGGCCGGTGTCCTCTAAAAGAGCAGACGACAAGCAGAAACGTTTGAAAGAGCAGACGACAGTTCGAACGATCAGGCGACCGTTTGAACTTGAAGACTCACTGAACGTAGTCCACAGGTGGTCCGTACAACTTGACGGCTTTCCGGCGTTCATTTTGGAACAAAACAAATAAATCTGATGGCCAGAAGTATCCGTGCATTCAACCCAAAATGCTTCCCGCCCAAGCAATTGTGGTCCGACGGCGTCTGGTTTTCCCTTTTCACGGCACATGTCCACGTTTTCGGACGAGCCGAGCGCATGAAAACTGACCTTCAAACCTTTCTCGACCCTTTTGGTACAGCCCCAATCGCAGCATTCGACAAGAAGGCAGGTTTTGTCTGGTTCCTTTCAAAACAACGCAGGAATACACGTCTCAGATGGGCACTTCCGCCCACAGCCGCGGACCGGAAGTGCGTCCGACGCGCCACCACCGCGCCGTGACGTAACAGAGATGAGTTCGTGTGTAGGCTCCTTGCACTGACGTCACAACATATACACATACAAGGAGGAGAGGAAAGCTGCTTTTGTAAGAATTTTGAGTGACAGGTTAATCTTCTATAATCTTCTGGGAGGAGAACAGCGTCGCCTGTGCTTATCCGGGAGGCACATAGGAGGATCCTTATAAGAGGGGAGCTCCTTCTTCCCCTTTTCTCTGGAGGGCATCGGAAATGAAGTCGTGCACCGGAAGCAAGAAACACATTTAGATGATGCTACTTGCCGGTCTCGCCGAAGGGGAAGCGGTGACAGATTAGTGTTGTGCTAGATAAAAAGCAGTGGCGTCACAAGGGGGGGCGACCGCCCCGGGTGCAGCGCTCAGGGGGATGCAGCTGGGCAGTGAAAGGGGGGGAGGGGGGGAGGCGGCGGGTAACAAGCGGGAGAGGAGGGGAGGGATGTTGCGGTGGGCAAAGAGCCGGGAGGGGGGGGGGGGGGGGGGGGGCGCCGTTCCGGGTGCCGCTGACTCTAGTGACGCCACTGCAAGAGAGGTATTTAAAGGGGCCATGAAACGAATTTTGGGTTGGGATGAATGATGTTAAAGGGGTAGGGAAACGAAATTTCAGCGCTCATTTTTTAGCTTTAATGTGTTGCATGTTGCACCCTAACCTCAAAAACACCAGTATTCCGTTGAAAAGCACAAGAAAACTAATTTTAAAGCTAAATAAACGATCTTTCAATGTGCACCTGGTGGATGCATGTGAAGCCTATTTGGGAGGTAGTCTAGCAACGTTGTGGAATCTGCTACGTAGTCGTGACGTAGCAGATTCCTTCGGAGCAGCGCCGCCCTTTGAAATTTCAACATTTTCCTTCTTAGCTTTCCTCCTATCTCAACTCACAAATCGCGCATTGTACCAAACGGTCCAAGAAGACGGAAAGGAAGGATTCCCCGCTTTCTCGGACCCTCGTTCGTGCAACCGGAAACAGCCATTCTCCCTCTAGAAGATTAGCCCGTCCCTCAAAACTCGAACAAAAGTTGCTTTCCCCACGCCATTCGGCCCTAAGCTGACAGTGTTGTGGAAGCTACGTGCTCCTTGGGCCAGCCACACGCTCGTCACCCCACGGGTACTTCGAACGGCTCGGTTGTAACGCGCTGACGCTATTGACACCAGCACAACGCTGACAACGCCACCAAGGGTAAAGCTCATAAGCACGCCTGCCTTGCTACTCCACGAACGCGGGAAATCTTTTCTTTCTGTTTTTGTTTGCGCCGGACATCCCATGACGTATCGGGCTCTCCGCTCGCTTCTCTTCGAGCGCTTGCTCGGGTGCACCGTTTGGAACGAAAAATATAGCCAATCGTTCAAAATACAAACGTGCGATTACCATTTACGGTTATTATCCCTCATGCTTGACTCATTTCCGAACGAAATTTGAATATTTCAATTTTTGTTTCCGTACCCACTTTACTAGTCGCATATCGTTTAGTTGGCCAAAAGAAAGAGGCTAGAAAGTCAAAAGCCAGCTTTTCGGTACGAACATTTGAAAACATAGCGGTCTATTTTGTACCTTCTTGCCTCCGAAAGCTCTCCGCCTTTTCACTATGATACATCCGCGGTTCCAAAAGCGCGTCACCGGCGCCAAACTGACGTCAGCAGAGCCCAGCTCACGCATTGGACGCGAGAACTGCGTCACTCGGGCGTATGCGCTCGTCAACAATCAATCCGTCGACGAATATTTGGATTTGCGTTCGTGGCCAATGAGCGCCCTGACGGAACTTATTGTGACTGGGGGATGACAAGTTCTATGGTGTGCATAAAAAAGTGAAAGCCGTTTACAATTTCCTGTAACGCCGAATTGGAGCGCAGCTCTTGAGGAGGAGGAGTGGAGGGTATATTCCTCCTCCTCCCTCGTGATCATGCCTGCTAGTCCTCCTCCCCTCCTGCTCCCCCTCCCTCTCCTTTACCCCTCCCCCGAGGTCACGTGACCCCCCGGACCATACTAGACAATGAGGGGAGGAGGAGGAGGGGGAGGAGGAGGAGGGCAGAGGTCCGGGGGGTCACGTGACCTCGAGGGGACGGGATCACATGACCTTGGGCGGGCCGTCACGTGACTTCGGCGGGGGGAGGGGAGTCACCCCCCGGGGTCACATGACCTGGGCGGGGGAAGAGGGGGGAGGAGGAGGAGCGGGGGGGAGGAGGAGGGGAGGGTCGACGCCGACGCCAACGCCGACGCCGACGCCGCACAGGCTGGAAACGGGTCATGTGACCCCCTCCCCCCGAGGTCACGTGACCCGCCCGGACCATACTACACAATGAGGGGAGGAGGAGAAGGAGGGGAAGAGGAGGAGGAGGGGGAGGGAAGGAGAGGGAGGGGCGCGGTTACGCCGACGCCGACGCCGACGCCGACGCCGACGGCGACGGCGACGGCGACGCCGACGGCGACGCCAACGGCGACGCCGCTCAGGCTGGAAACGGGCCCCTAAGAGCTGCGCTCTAAAAGCACGGTGGAAGCTAGGAGTCATCGCACCGGTGCCGAAGGAATGCCACGACCACGTGATTTTACAATTCGCATTTGAGTTGAGGATTAAAGCTAAGGAGGAAGAAGTAGGAAAATCGTTTCATGACCCGCTTTAAGATAAGATACTAAATACCCATTTGAAAATGTATTTCGAGTAGTATTCAAGTTACTTTTAGTGCGGACTTTCTTGAGTCGAGTACATATACCTTGAAAAAGTCATTGAATTACATTCGAAGATACTTGTCAAGTGCGGTGAAAGCCCATAAATATAAGTATAAAATAGTCAGAAAGAGGTGCTCTACTTGTAATAACTTGGCTGAACATCACATTTTGCTGTGACGTTCGTGACTTTCAAGAAACGCCTGAGCAGCTGCATGCAAATGAAGTTTGCTTTTAAATAATTCGGGATATGCAACAAAATGGGTACAGAAATATTTTAGGAAAAAACGGGATTCACGTATTGTAAACTTCCGTGCCCAGTTAGTTTGGCAATAAGCTCGGCTCATGACGCATTCCGTAATACGCCTCGCAAGTGGGTTCATTTTCGTCTTCTGCACATGAGAAAGGAAGTAGTGGTGACGTCAGAACGCCGAGTCCTGATTGGCTGATCGCGACCCCCTATTGAGCGTCGTCTGCTCCTTTGCAACGTCGTCTGCTCGCAACGTCGTCTGCGTCTGTCTTACCTTTCCTGCGACTTTCGGAGCGAACTCGACTTCGCCTTTAAGAGAGGGCAGACGAAATAACTCGAGCGGTACGTTGTTTTTGTCTAAAACTAGCAGACGCGCATCAAGGAGGGAAGTCAAAGGACTCACTGGCGAGGTGTCCCGGGGCGCCGAGGTTTGTTTGCTTAGAACCGAGAGTGAGCGTGTTATACCCCTGTCAGACGGCAGCTAAAATGGCATTTACGCCAAATGACATTCAGGTTTTCAAATGACATTCACGATGGGACCTGCCAGACGACAACTAAAATGACATTTAGGTGATGTCTATGACGATTGCGATCGCAAATTCGTCTCGTGCACATAGAACACGTTTTCGTCAATAAACAATTTTAACACGGCAAAACACTTGTTTTTGTCTGTGTTGTCTGCTGGGACAAGAAAATATAACAAAAAACTGGGATAGAAAGTTGCGCTCACTAGTTTCTGACAAAAAAATTAAGCGAAGCGTGGGGCGAAATCCATTAGCCAACCTAAGGTCGTCATAAGCCGATCCGTAAGCCGAGCCTCCCGCGCTCCGCCACTACAGCTGACAGCTTGCTCGCACAATTCTTTCGTTAATTTCGGTAGTGCTTGCTTGCTCTGGTTGTCCCTCACGCTCGATCTTCGGCTGCCGTGTTCACTTCTACGTCTGCGAGGGATCCTGGATGCCGTATTGCGCTTCCGCCGTCACTATCACGGCGGTATGGATTGATCTTGGTTCGAGCGTCTCCGGCTGTTGAGAAGGCCGTCCATCATCTTCGTCGTAGACGCATTCCGCGAGCTTCGGTTTGAAGACAGGCTACCGTAATTACTAACTTACTGCGTCTTCAAGCAGGCGTTTGGCTGATGCCGGCGACGTGATCAGGCACCTTGTGAATCTGTGTCGGTGTTACATAGAGTGCTTGGTTCGCCAGGTGACTTGCGTGCACCTAACCACCCCAGTGACAAAGTGAGTCGGCGCTGCAAAGCCATACTCTTCTGCGGAGGACAGAACCATCGCCAACTTGCTCGTCGTGAGGCAAACCACTGCCAAGTGATCGCATCCCTCCGACGCGACTGGCCGGAGATCGTGAGCGCCGCCGCGACCGCTGAACGGTTAAACACACACGGGATAACCGAACTGCCCCAGGACTCCCTCAGGTCATAGGGAATCGCTGTAGGAATGCCACTTGGGACATCAAGTTTCAGCACCAGCGGCTACCAAAGCACAATAAAAATAGTAAGTACCCTTTTTTGCAAAAAAAAAAAAAAAAAACAAGAAAAAAAATGTTTGAACTAGTAGAAATAATATCCCTACATGTTTTTTTAGCCCTTAGAAAATGCAGGCAATCTTGTTTGAAACTCACAAAATTAAAAAGAAAAAAAAAAATTACTTGTCTTCCTTTTACTGAATGTCACTCAAAACTAACTGATATAGCTCCTCTCAGCATTCTAAAGTTATTCGTTAACTCGTTTTAATGTGAATAAAACAACTGGATTGATCATCTTCCCAATTGTGCATCCTTGATGAGGTGAAAATGACTGAATAACTGTTTCTAAATACGAGACAAGAGTGCCAGCTTCTAGCATTGTAAATACTATGTTTATAAGCTATAGAATGTTTGTCATTCTGTGAAGTTTCCAAGAAATGTTCCAAGCTAGCTGTGTGGTGAAATTTTGACTGCTCTGCTTCCCCATTGAATGTACAATTTCGAGAATAATATGTCTAAGGTGTAAGATATTTTATGCCTAGAGGACTGATGCATCTGTTACAATGTTTCTATCCAACTACAGTGATTCCTCTGGCTCTCCTAGACCACTGCTACCAGTTCCAGTATCTCAATGTTGGGATGCTGAGGCAGTTTCGTGACCATCTTCCAGAGGTTGGCACTGGCTAGCACTCGGGAAGCAGTGACGCCCCAGGCACATATGGCCACAGTCAATGGGACCGCCGTGTCCCCACGGATCCTGTGTAACCATGTGTCCCTGATAACATCCAACATGCTCGAACCTTGCCCAACCCAGGACATCATCTTGCAGGGAACGGCACGTCGTTCAGTCAATTCCGTACATGCGACGACCCTCCCAGACTTCTCAGCATCACTCCCAACTTCTTGTAGTGATGGATAAATTTCAGCCTACTACTGACTTGGAGAATTAGAGTGGATACAGGGGCTATGGTTTCATTTACTTCATGCGCGAGTGAAGCTGAAGCTATGAGCATGAGCATGTTGCCCTGAACGATGCTACCACTACATGATCGTGCATGCTTGGTAGCGACATTGAAAGCCTGGATCTTGCACTTAAAATGAAACGGAATCTTGCGTCGTGAGTGTTGTGTGTGTGCATCTGGCAACATCGGCGAGTCGGCAGAAGTCAAGCCAAGGCGAGTCAAGCTGGTTTTACTGAACCGTTTGTCATTCTGGGGACTCGTCGTAAACCACGTGTCTCTTGTCTAACTCCTCTTTTCTGCACGGCCAAGTCGGCCGCCTGAATAAAGCTTTGGGCAACAACGAGAATGAAGAAATTCAAACTCCGAGGCACGCAACCACACTTTTTTGAGCAACGACAGCTTCGTGGCAACTTGGCAACGACGAGAGCATATGGCGAAAAAGGACGAGCCTAACGTTGTTATCATGGGGCGGCTGAGACATCTCGAAGAGTTTGACCCAAAAAGATTGAAACGTGGCCCCTGTACCAGGAGCGACTAAACTTTTTCTTCATTGTGCTCAACATCCTCGAGGAGTCCCCAATATGCGCAGTCCTGTGTAGCGTTTGTGGACCGACAATCTACTCCGTCGTATGCTCGTTGTGTGTGCCAGTGGACTCCCTATGCGGACACTGTGTTGGAGCTCACCGCCCACTTCACACCGTGCCTGTCAGTGATTGTTCAGTGCTTTGCGTTTCATAAGTGCAGCCAACAGCCTGGAGAAAGCATCTCGAATTTCGTCCCCGCCCCGCGCCGCTTCTCCGAACACTGCAACTCTGGTGAGACCTTGTCAGCCATGCTATGGGACCGTCTGGTGTGTGGTGTCCTGGACAAAAGGGTGCAGCGTCGTCCCCTGGGCAAACCAGTGCTGGAGCTCAAAAAGGCGTTTGAGGCTGCAGATCCTTTGCCTTTGCAGGATTTGCAGCAACGACATTGATTTCCGTCAACTGCTTAAATTAGCACTCAAGTGGATTCTGAGATCGTCTATTTATTGGCATAACTCAATCTATGGGCTTTAAGCATCCTAAAAAACCCAAGATAGCGTCCAAGGGCAGCCGATTTTCATAGTAAAAATCCAATTTAAGATTGTGGCACGCCACCCTTTCTGTGCCGTAGCGCAGAACACCAGGGGGTGCCACCGGACGGGAAGGCAGCATGGGAGGGCACGCGACAGCCAGTCACGAGTGACGGCTTCTCGGCGGACTGATTTTTCAAAGGCGCACATGTTTGAAAAGTTAGTGTGCCGGGAAGCCATTATTCGTAATTGGCTGTCATGTGCCCTCCCCTGTTGCCTTCCCGTTCGATGGCACCCTCTGGCGTTCTGCGACACGGCGCAGAAAGGTGGGCATGCCACAATTTTTAATAGAATTTTAAATAGCGAGATTGACTGCCCTTGTATGTAATTTCGGGTTTTTTAGGATGCTTAGAGTCCATAGATTGAGTTATGACAAAAAATAGACGATCTCAGAATCCACCTGAGTGCCCCTTTAAGACGATTACCGCCTTCTTTATTGAAAGTAGCTTCTTTATTGAAAGCGACACGACGCTCTATTTGCCCAACCAAGATCTAAACCACCATGCAACACCCTCATCATCACATTCCATCCCTCCATACCCAGGCTCAGCAGACTAATCATGGAGACCACTTTCCACCTGGTAGACTCTACAGGTATCTCTAAAGCACCCGCCCTAACGTCCTATCGAAGCACAACTTACGATCCCTTCCAGTATGCAGCAACCACTCCGAAACCCCCTCATCTTTACGTTCCATCCCTCCGTACCCAGGCTCTGCAAACTAATCATGAAAACCACTTCCCACCTCGTTGACCCTACAGTTATTTCTAAAGCACCCACCCTAACTTCCTATCAAAGCCCAACTTACGATCCCTTCCAGTATGCAGCAACCACTCCGAAACCCCCTAATCTTTGTGTTCCATCTTTCCGTACCCAGATTCGGCAAACTAATGGAGACCACTTCCCAACTCATAGACTCTACAGTTATTTCTAATGAACCCACCCTAACTTCCTATCGAAGCCCAACTTATGATCGCTTCCAGTATGCAGCAACCACTCCGAAACCCCCTCATCTTTACGTTCCATCCCTCCGTACCCAGGCTCGGCAAACCAATCATGGAGACCACTTCCCACCTCATAGACTCTACAGTTATTTCTAAAGCACCCACCCTAACTTCCTATCGCAGCCCAACTTACGATCCCTTCCAGTATGCAGCAACCAGTCCACAAAGCCTCAGACTTTGCTCCCTGGTACCACGCCGTGCGGCACTCCGACATGTCTTGCGTGCAAACACACCGGCCCTCCTTCCAACCTGCCAGTGAGAATTCCTCCGGCCCTTCACAAGTGTCACAAATATTAGATAAAGCTGCTCCCCACCTAGTGAAGGCACATCTGAGATATGATAATGACCACTGTGCCCAGTTATGCCAAACGCTCAGCGTCGCTAAGACTCCTCAAGTCCCTTGACTCATCTTTCCATTTACACTCATGCAAACTTGTTGACAAAATTCTGGAATTCAACTCGTATCTCTATGCCTATGGTCTCACTTGTAAATCAAGGAAACTAGACACTCTCTTGCCCCTAAATGATGAGGCTGCCGTCCAACGCAATGATAATGTCACCATACGAGACGATTTACCCCACACTGCCCCTG
Source organism: Ixodes scapularis (assembly GCF_016920785.2). NCBI lineage: Eukaryota > Metazoa > Arthropoda > Arachnida > Ixodida > Ixodidae > Ixodes > Ixodes scapularis. Next base: position 84,719,504 of record NW_024609884.1, read on the forward strand.
AACACGTTATATTATCGAAGGGCCTGTCCTTCGTCCCTGCACTTCAAAGCCGACCTTACCCTTCTTTTGTTTTTACATGTGGGCAGCGAACAATTCTTCCGATGCCTACTTTTAGATGCCCACTTCACCCAGCATCCGTCTAACTTTAATCGCACCATGTTCGACACCATTAACCCAAAGACTAGTATCCGGACCCCGCTTCCCGCCAAACACCCTGAAACTGACAGTTCAATCAAAGCATGTCGTAGCATCATTGCCAACTCCTCTAGCAAACTAATCTCTAAATACCTGAACGCAACCCCACAAGAAGTTACCGCTCTAAAATCCCTTCGAAACCGCACTAACCTCGTAACCAAGCCAGCCGATAAGGGTGGAAACGTGGTGGTCTGCACTATGTAACGCCTACCCCTCCCTCAAGTTTACCTCACTGATATCGAAATGCGCTGTCAACTTCCTAGACTTAAAAGTCACTGGTGACACACCTCTGTGCACTATAAACCCACTGACAGCCATAGCTACCTCCTTTACTCCTTGATCCATCCTAGATCCCAAATCAACTCTATTCCCTTCTCACAATTCCTTCGCCTCCATAAGATTTGCAGCGACGAAATCGATTTTCATCTTTAAGACGATGACCACCTTCTTTATTGAACGTAGTTAGCCACTCGACCTTCTGCGCAATGCGAGCAGTTGCTTCTCCAACATTTCGTGGCACTGCTACTGCGACTCGCATCTTCCGAGTGCTCTAGTGGGGCATGTCGGGCTGCTTCAACAACAAGCCGAAGCAGCTTCTATGGTTATGTGGCCTTTTCCTCTTCACTCTTGTCAGCTCAGCTGCACATTACTGCTTGTGCCGGCCCTTATACCACTGCTTCATCGGCCTGTTCTGGAACTCGTGGCATCATCACTGACATTGCCACTAGTCTCGGGTATCTTGGGGTCAATACCAGTGGCAGCCTTGATGCTGGCTATTGCACTGTCATCGTCAGCCTCACACAATTATTTTATTGCTGCTCTTCTAGAAGGTACCTCACACAGGTTGCTTTCTGCGATGCTTTCACACTGCACGTCTGAAAACAAGTAAGGAGAATGTCACAAAAGTGGCAATGGCTGCAAGAAACTGCCACTTATTTAGAGACAGTGATCCCGGGAACTTGTAGATTCCTCTGTAATGTAGCCAGCTCACTTTGCCTACTTCTATGGTGGCCCCCAGCAGCAGATGTTTTCTGGAACACGTAAATATCTTAAGTAGCAACTGTGCAGCAACTGTATTCAATGTATAGATGCAATACCTTATTAAAGCAATTTTTAGGGTGTTTTGGAATAAAATTGTGCACGTATCATGTAAACACACGTACATATCTCGCTTTGAAACAGTATGGGATTATCCAACATCAAAGAAAGCTAGAAATGTAAACATTGAGAGACTGGCTCCACGCAGCATTTCTTTTTATTTCTTTTTGGAGAATGTCAATGGGAATGTAAAAGCCGGTAAGAAGTCATGGTGGCGAATACCTACACTACGTTTATTACAACAACAAGGCATTTACAAGATTTGTACCACTTAAAGAAAAGTAACCACTTTTTGTCGTCTTGCATTCTTCCCAGAATCTCTACTTCGCGGCAGCCAAGTAAAGATTCAGCTAACTTCGCGAGCTGTTGCCAGAGCAACAAACGCGAAATTTAAAGCGCTGCTAGGCGAAGTCAGCTAGTATAAACCACGACCAAGCCGGTCGTGATATGAACTCGTTCGAGGTACGCAGTGCTGCGACGACCCACACACACAATACGAATACTACACGGCCGTCCGCTCCGCTAATTGTTTCGCGTGCTCCTGTTGGTTATGCCCACCGTGAAAGTTATATCTTACCCAAAAATGTTCCTTGAGGTTTCGGTATTGTGATGGAGTGCGACGTATATCTTGAGGAAACGGAGGGCTTCTAAAATCGCCCGTAGGCCGGTGCAGAACCCGCCGTTCCGCTTCTGCTACCGAAGACATTCGAGGTGCTCGTCTCACATAGTTTGAGTACCGACGTCTCGCGGGACAGGTCGCCTTTTTTTGTCGGCAGGCGCTCCTTCCCACATCGTAAAAACACGTAAATGAGGAGCGCATCGCAAGTGGAACCAACGAACCGAGAGCCGACCGAGGCGAGCGCGCGACAGGTTCAGCGGTTCAGAGCCATTAGGCCTACCGGATAACTGGAGTCGTGAGTAGGTTAAACAATTAGGAACGTAAAGTGCGTGCGAAATACGCGTTAAAGAAATTATTTTCGTGATTAAAACGATGTAAAAATTGTTTCCGCAATATATGCCTTCTGTTTTTAAAACAATCCCGTAATATGTGTCGAGCGCTGCCATCGAGAGTACGCTTTGCGAGCCGTAAATGAGTTTGGGGAACTCTGTTTACCCGAAATGGCATTTAAGTTAAATGCCATTCGAGTTGCCGTGTGGCAGTGCCTAAATGACATTTACACTGAATGTCATTTGGCGTAAATGCCATTTTAGCTGCCGTCTGACAGGGGTATTAGTGTCCGCAAGTTCCCTCCCAAATACTTTTTCCCTCCATTCGTGTGCGGCGAGACCCCTCACTCTTTAACGGCGCCGGCGGGTTGGCGCCTTTACGTCTGCTAGTCAAAGCGATGGCTGCTTTATCTTTCCTGCGTCTGTCGGAAATTCACCGCTTTTTCACCGGCGAGAGTCACCGCTGCCTCGGTAAACAAGGAAATAACAAGAGGAAGAAATGGACCTCTTAATCTAAAATTGAGGTTAGCGATCAAAGTAGAACACGGGAAGGGTTCACAAGGGTCGCGCGGGCATATTCCATTCAGCACGTCAGCCGGTCGTGGGCAGACGGTCGCCGAGTCGCGGAGTGCCTGCTCCAGCTCGTTTGGTCGCGTTCGGTGGAATCGTGGCCGTTGGAGCTTTTCCCCGGTGTCGGTGGATCCAGCGTTCTTGTTCAGTCGTGCTCTGTTTCAAGTAATTTTTACTTTTTTCTTGCTGCTTGAAGTCAGGACGCGTGAGAAGCTCACGTAGAAAAATAAACGTCCGTGGGTCGTCGCGTCCGCGACGCTGTCGGCCATGCTGAGTTGATCGTAAGAAGTGCGTGAGACAGCTTCGGAGCTGTCGTAGGATTTCGCCGTAACCCCCGCAAAACTTACAAAAATTTCGTTTCGTGAATACGAATTCGTTCTTAAGTTTTGTCTTACGCGCATTTTTGGCGTAAGATCGTTTCGTGAATCTGGCCTCTGCACTTCCGAAAGTCGCAGGAAAGGTAAGACAGACGCAGACGACGTTGCGAGCAGACGACGTTGCAAAGGAGCAGACGACGCTCAGATAGGGGGTCGCGATCAGCCAATCAGGGCTCGGCGTTCTGACGTCACTGCTACCCCCTGCGCAAGGAGCAGACGAACTTGCCTTCCGCATACGTTCGCAGTATGCCTCGCCGCGATTCGGGGGCCTTGACATGTGGTCCGGGACTGCCTATCACTAACAGCCGAACGCAAAATTGATCAGTCAGCCAGACTTGTTGATGAGTACACCTGTGAACGACATGTACGCTGAGGAGAAGCATCGACTCGAGGACAGCAGCCTCTTTCGCTGATCAATAACCAGGAGCTAGTACTTTGTCCCCCCAGTCAAAAGCGAGAAGGAGAAACTGTAACTTTAAACTGTCAATCAAAATTTAGAAAGATCAATAGAGTAACAGTGGCGAAACACAGGAGAGCGCCCACGACACCGTTTCTAAACCCCATTCCGGCTGCCCCTTTCTGCGCCAGTTTATATCATTCTTGATGAATTGAGGCCAAGATGGTGACTATTTCAGAATCAAAATCTACCAGTTTTGATGTAACTGACTCCACCTGACGGAAAACTAGTTTTGAGGAATCTGAGGATGTAACAATGCGCGCATTCAGAAAGATATGAAAGAAACGCTTACGAACAACGTTGGGAGCAAACGTTTTAGCCACAATAGGCACACAAGGAGCTTTGGGGAAGTCCAATCTAGATCACTGCAGCTCAGTAAACCCAGCAGGACCTAGCTGGAGTTCCTGTGTTCGCATGAAGACGTGTTCGCGCATTTTTATATCAGAACCTCCTGAATAGTCGATTTCCGTAAATCGTGCATTGTGATCGTACATAGGTGTCACAATCCTCTGCTGAAGGAACCACTCTAGCTTCAGATAAAAAGGGGGGGGGGGGGGGGGGGAAGGGGGGGGGCTCTGAGTGTAAAATCCGGATGACCTCACCAGCACTTTGCTAGCTCCAAGAATGACGTGCAAGTCGCAAACAAAATTGAAAAAAAAAAAAAAAAACGAAAAATGGACAAGAGATGCCGGCGTACTTGTGGCTATCCTTTTGGTTTTTTGTTAGCATTCGGAGGCTGCGTTTCGCTCGTGCCTCGTTTCCTGTTTTTGCACTCGGTTCAACTTAGCCCTGCTATGTCTGGAATCTATGTCTGGAATCAACTATGTCTGGAATCAGCGCGTGTCCTGTGGCTTGCCAATCCCAGCGCGTGGCTATGATCCCCAATGGCGGCATATAATCGGCTCCCGATCACGTGGCCGCTTGTTCTGGCTGCGAGTTACGGTCGTTGAGTTACGGTGAACGCCGCTCGTTTTCCTTTAATTTTTTATGTGACTTCTATTGCGTGTGGTGAATAACGAACGCGTGTTTCATATGTCATTAACGTCGGGGATTTGTTCTAAGCGGTATTTGCACTATGTACGAAAATCGTTGCATCGCCCCTTTAACATTTATTTTCGTGTCAAGCGGTTAAACTCTGAAAGGATGTAAGAAAATCAGGTCACTATACAAAAATAAACCAAACATATTTTTATTAGAAGAAACCTTCCCATACCAAGCCCTATAATTCAGGGACGCAACACTTAGAATAATCATCCACATCACAAGTGCACGAGAATTCAAACCCTGTTGTTGCAAGGACGTCAAGCTCCTGAGCAAGCAGATTGAGAAAAGTATATTTTGAGAGAGTGTAGCAGACTCGGGCGAGCCTGGAAGAGCCTGATGATGCCAGGCACTGCCGAGAGCGTCGTCAAACTGCTGCGGAACAAAAACACCACGTTAGTGTTAGCATGTACAGAGCAATATTCTCACAGAACTACGCCGCAGCTAAGAAATTATTGAGTTCACAAATTACACACTTACAAATGCTGAAAACGCGATCGAGTGCACTACCAGCGCACAACAATATAAGCAAATATGATGTTCACAAAATGTGTTTGATTAGGTCAAACATGGTTCCAGTTTGGAGTCAGTCAGAAATCAGATCCATCTCTTTGACCATTAAATAAGCTACGCTTCAGACTAACGACACTTGGCCATATTGTGGCTTAAAATCATGGTTGCCAGTTATCCGAAGGTTTATCTAAAACCACAGGAAACGTTTTTCCGTCCTCAACAAATGTTTAAACAGTGCGCGATAGAGAAAAACAATATTACATGAGTTTCCAAACAGCGAATCTAATGCTGAGGAAGTCGCACTTTTGAATCATGACGATCAGCAGTTTCGTCTGCTCTGCACAAGCACCAAAATGGCGACGCCCAAAACAATGTCGGGGACAGAGTGCCGATACTGTAAGCGCAGCTCATTTAGTGGCTCTACTTTGACTATATTGCTCGTGCCCCGCGCCGACCGTTGGCCCCTGCCGGTCGTGGCGGACGCCGGGCGAACAAAATCTAGCTCGCCTAGATTTTGCCTCCATTACCAAACAGGACCTAAAGAAATAGCAGAAAAATTACTGTGCAAATTCTACCCTAACAAAAACGGAATAACTTTCCCTGGCACAGAAACAGAATATAATATTGAGGACGCGGAAGGAATCAACAGCCCCTTCTGTGAAGGGGAGTTAAGAAGCGCACTCAGTGAATTCAAACGAAATACTGCCCCGGGAGAGGACGGCATAACATACGCAATGCTTCGAAATCTCCCAGACGAATATATAACGCTTCTACTTAAAGAAATTAACAGAGTATGGGACGAAGGTAACTTACCAACCCAATGGAAGGAGGCAATCATTATACCAATTCCCAAACCAGGGAAACAACCAAACTCCATCGACAACTATCGACCGATTTCCTTAACATCTTGTGTGGGAAAGGTAATGGAAAAAATGGTTTTAACGAGGCTAGAATGGCTCATGGAAAGCCAAGAATCACTACCGGAGACAATGATAGGATTTAGAAAACACGTAAGCACGCAAGACATGATAATCAGGATCAAACAACAAATACTCGATCACCCGAGTACGGTAAAACTTAGAATAGTCGCGGGAATCGACATGAGCAAGGCGTTCGACCAAATATCACACGCGGCTATATTGAAGAACCTAAAAGAAATAAACCCCGGACACAAGATGTACAACTACGTGAAAAATTTCTCTCTGACCGAACAGTTAAAATAAGACTGGACGACTACACCTCAGACAGCCACCCGATAGACAGAGGGACACCCCAGGGATCCATTCTATCACCATCCCTCTTCAACATAGCAATGAAAAACCTACCGAAACAGCTTAACGTCATAGATGACCTCGAACATAGCATATACGCAGACGACATTACCCTCTGGACGACTAAAGGATCTGCAGGAGAACAAGAAGAAGCGATGCAAAGGGGTATAGACACAGTGCAAAAGTACGCGGCCTCCATCGGACTTACATGCTCTGCAGAGAAATCTGAATATGTAGTAATAATTCGATCCCCCGCAATTAGAACCTCAGAATATAGAGAAATGATAAGCTTAACAATAAAAAACGAACCATTGCCAAGAAAAAAACACATAAAAGTGCTAGGATACTATCTACAAGAAGACGGTAAACATAACATCACCTTAAATAAACTCATAGCACAAATAGAACAAATTCTTGGCATGATTCGCAGGATCACAAGACAGAAGCGAGGTATGAAAGAGCATGAATTAAGGAAAGTCATAGAAGCACTAATATACTCTAGAGTCATGTACCACTTACCATATATCAGCCTCACCAAAACACAACAGAAAAAACTCGAAACAACTCTGCGCAAAGCCTAGCTAGCATTGGGCGTCCCTTGCTTTACAGCCACCTACAAAATAAAAGGTGCGGGGCTCTTCAATTCATTAGACGACAGAGTTGATATCCACAAACTAGGACAAAAACAAAGACTAGAAACATCGCTTCAAGGCAGAAAAATACTTACAAAACTAAACTATGAAACAACAAACCTACCTCCTATCCCACTGGAAACTCCCCCATGGGAACAAATACCTAGAATCCATGTAGACCCAATCCCCAAGAATATGCATACAAAACGCAATGCAGACAGAAGAAACGACAGAGTCCAGCGCCTAGAGAAGAAGGACGAAGAAGACACTAGCACCAAGACATACTATACAGATGCAAGCTACAACGCAGGACATGGCCTTATAGCTGTATGGAACATCGAGGAAACCTTAACGCGAAGATATCAAGACATCCCATCCCCAAGGCTCGCCGAACTACTAGCCATATCTACTGCCATCACCGAATTCACCAAAAACAACGATAAAATTATCATAAGAACAGACAGCCAAGACGCATGCAGGGCTTTTCTAAAGAATAGACTCCCCACGTCAATGCAGAACCAGCTGCAACATCACATGCACAAGTACCCACTACTCCAAATTAGAATTCAATGGGTCCCAGGACACCAGGCATCAAGAGGAAACATGCAAGCACATCAGCTTACCCGCGAACCAAATCCGGATAGCCCTCTCGCCTGGCCCTGTGATCAGGAATACGACCCCAAACAAGAAAGAAAAATACTTCACAAAGCCAGGCAACAAATTCTAAAGGAAAGACGCAAGGCCTCCACTCTCCTCCCATCACCCTCACGAACTCACACAAGAGAAGAAGCAACCCTTATTCGTAGAGCACAGACAAATTCCATCCTCACCAAAACTATGTCCACTACATACACAAAATGCCAGGCTACCCCTCCTGCCCTCACTGCGGAGGATACCCATCCAACCAGCATACACTCTGGGAATGCATTGGATCCCACCAAAGCCGACAGCAATTTCTCTCTCACCTACCCCCTGAACGTACGCCAAGCAGCTGGGAGGAATGGACTTCTCCCCCTTCAGAACTTCGAAGGCTGTGGTGGCCTCCGCTTGTCCACCACATTCGCAATGTGCTGGATGGGACGGAGACTGCCCCGACCGCATAGGCCCGGACTAGGGCTGGGATATGGAAAGCTCCATTCCCACAATAAAGTTTGCTCTCTCTCTCTCTAGATCGGCGGCGAACAGCCCGTGGCCCGAGCACAAACCGAGCGCCCGAACTGCATGCGCAGCTGCGAGCATGCAACTGGATCGTTTGTTCCGGAAACATTTTGCGTCATCTATGGCTACGTTTACATGAATGCGATCGTAGCGCATCGAATCGAGCAGGGACCAATCACATGCAGCCTGTCTTCTTACTTCTTCCTCTTCTACCCAACTGCTACCAATCAAAATCGTGAAATCTCAACTCGATGCGCTACGGTCGCATCCATGTAAATGCAGCCTATGAGGAAAAGGCTACAAATAAATCGTGGGTGATTCCCGTTAGTGTACCCTCATTGGTTCTAAAACGAGCCGTCTCGGCCACTGACGCCTGCCTCCCGTGAACTAAAGTTATGACGGCCTCACGCATGCACCTAACGTTTAGTGAGAACGGTCTTCTGCGGCCAGCCAGGAAAGTGCGCGTATACATAACACACAAACGTACGCATCAATGAACGCGCCCTCATTCGCTTTTATGGAGTAACGGGCTGTAGTTGAGCTTGTTGGTGCATAATACTATAATAGGGCCAGCTGAACTTAGGAAAATAGAATATAGAGAGAAAAAGGAACGGACATACCGCTGGACTACCAACTGTGGTTTAATACTTCTTCCTCTTTTTGAACCTTGACTTAGTGTTTTTTTTTTTTAATGCCACATAAAAACACAGCTTTTATCTTAAAACCTAACTAAACTTAATTTGAATCACCCGCACTTCGCCGGGAGATAAAACACCGCAAATATTGTTTTTCTTTGGTGTTGAGCTTGATCGAGGGTTCGCTGACGCACGTAGAGTGCCTTCATACACACACGCGCTTTTGCTTGAGTGGTGACATCTCAGCCATTTTTTCGCCCAATCGTCTTTTTATGCCTTTTGAAGTGCGCGCAATCCGGTGTCGCTCAGCTCGAGCGCGTAGCTTTCGCTAATGCATAGACGCCATTTTACCGCCCAAGTCACGCACCGAGTGCGCGAGAGCGTCACGCGCTGGCACATTCAGGGCAACAATGAATGTCTTCACCCTGAGACGGACAGACATGTAGGCACCCTAGACGCACGTTGCTTCGTTTTCTTCTATGGCCAAGGTCTCGAGCACCTCTCGTGCATACTGGTTCTTGTGTTTTAAGGACGCTGCTGAACTCTGCACTGCATTCCCAGTTGCGGAATTGTGCTGGTAGATGACCTGCTGTTGTGCCTTTTAAAGATGCCGCGTGTTCTCGTGCCCTGTCGTTAATGTATCTGTGCAGTTTGGTCCAGAGCCACTGAATGAGCTGCGCTTAGAGTATCGGCACTCCGTTCCCCGGCATTCTTGTGGGCGCTGCCATTTTGGCTCGTATGTAGAGCAGACGCAACTGCCGATCGTCATGATTCAAAAGTGCGACTTCCTCAGCATTAGATTCGGTGTTAGGAAGCTCATGTAATATTGCTTTGCTCTGTCACGAACTGTTGAAACATTTGTGGAGAGCGGAAAAGTGTTTCCTGTGATTTCAGATAAAGTTCAGATAACTGGCAACCATGATTTTACGACACAAAATGGCCAAGTGTCGTTACTCTGAAGCGTAGCTTATTTAGTGGCACTAGTTTGGTCAATATAAAACTTGCCACACGACAGACACCTAGCCATGGGGGGGGGGGGGGGGCATGGAGCCCGGCCCCCCCCCCCCCCCCCCCCCCCCCCCGAAATCTTCCATTTTGCTGGGATCTCCTCTCCCCCCTCCTCCTCATACAGCATTTTGTCACGAACGCCCCCCCCCCCCCCCCCCCCCCCGAACCAAAATCTTGGCTACGTGCCTGCCACACGAAGGGAATGTGATACCCAGACAACCCTTGGACATCCCCAGGATGTCCAAGTGCAGACATTGAAAAAAGTCATGTATAACATTTGCTCTCCAATAAAGTATTTCTTGAACAGTTACCTTTGTTTGCAATATTGAATGGCACGATCATGCTCATAGTTACAGGCTAAGAACATAGCGCAAGAAAATACGCAGAGGAGAAAGCCGACGTAGGATGCTGGAGGGGAGAGATTTTCTTCTCTCCTCTTCAGCATTCCGCCAGCTTTCTTCCTCCTTTCCCTTGCCCTATGTCTTAGCCTCTCACTGACTAGTAATTTAGAATTAGTGTGTGAATTTCACTTTAAAATAGTGCACAAAAATGCATTTTTTTTCTGCAGGCAGCTCTTGCAGGCATCTTCAGGTTCAAAATCCAGTTGGAGATAACCTAGAAACAATAAAGATGAAAGCATCCTAACAGCTCAGTGAACAGCTGCAGCTGCAGTGCATTGTCCAAAAGATGTACTAGAAAAATCCTCGGCTGCCCTCTTGAGGACGTTCTGAGGATGAGGCCGGACAATAGGTCGTTTTTAGGATGTTTCCAGGATCATTTGAGGACATCTTCAGGACATCATAACGTCCTCAAAAGGCTGTCCTGAGGACATCCTGGGGATGTCCAAGTGTTGTCTGGGCACCATGGATGTAGGGTAATATTGGGATCTTTTGTTTAGCTTTGGTTTGCTGCATTCCACCTGTGCCCGATGTTTTGCACTTCAATTTTATGGAGATGTTTTCACACACGCTGAACAAGAGAACATTCAGATATCCAGTCAAAAGCTAGAATTTTTTTTTTAATTGGAATCAATATTATGGTGACACGATTTGTTTAAGACCGATAGAAGAGCGGTGTTCGCAACACTTCGTTTTATGGTTTTGGACTATCCTGAACCGAACGGAAGAAATCCTTTGCTTGATCTGGGTTCATACGTCCGGCTTTAAAGGGGCACTGACACATCAAAGTCATATTTTTTTTTATTATCTGAAACGATTGAAAACGATGCCGGGACATTACCCTCAAAATTTGAAATTTGGGAATTCAGTATTTGTGAAGTAAAAAAACAATTTCCAAATGCCGAATTCGAAGTTCCCGCGCGATCGGCGCCGGTGCCTTGACGTCAAAAATCGTGGAGACCTGAGAGTCGACTTTCTTTCACCACTCCCTGCTGTTGCCATGGCGACCCAAAGCGAGGAGGAAAGGAGAAGCGGCGGCGTTACGGCGGACCGGTTTTGAGCGGTGTCGCCTGTTTTCCGTTGGAGGATACAAATCCAGGAGACGGCACCACAACGAACTCCCGATTTTTGGTATTTCAAAAAGAAGGGCCGTAGTGCGTTCGCAATTGCGTTAAAAAACATGTTTTACGATTGCCGTTATTAAATGTTATAGAGATGTCGCCTACAAAGCTTCTAAATTTCCTGATTTTTGACGTCACCGATCAAAAGAAGCGAGGAGGCGAGAGGCGGGAAAATCAAACGCCAAAATAAAAAGGCGCGCGCGCGCGCGGGAAAATTTTTTTTCGCGATACGGTTTTTTTTGCGTGTCTATGACTGCAACTTGCATCGTTTTAGACAATAAAAATAAATACGACCTTTGGGCTGTCAGTGCCCCTTTAAATTTCCCGCTTACCAGACTCTGGATATCCGAATGTTCTTTTGGTCAGCGCGTGAGAAAACATCTCCACAAAATCGAAGTGCGAAACATCGGGCGCAGGTGAAACGCACCAAACAAAAGCTAAACAAACGATCGCAATATTACCCTACATCCATGGAATAACACACAAGTTAATAAAGATAGCTGCGAGGCAGGGCATCAAGGTTGTGTACTCTGCACCAAACAAAGCTTATTCCATGTGCCGTAAGGTAAACCAGGACACCAACCACATGAAAACCTGCAACATCTTTCACCCCAGACAACAATTGGACATCCCCAGGATGTCCTCAGGACAACCTTTTGAGGACATTATGATGTCCTGAGGATGTCCTCAAATGATCCTGGAAACATCCTAAAAGCGTCCTATTGTCCGACCTCGGGACATCCTCAGAACGTCCTCAGGAGGGCAGCCAAGGATTTTTCTAGTACATTTTTAGGACAATGCACTGCAGGTGCAGCTGTTCACTGAGCTGTTAGGATGCTTTCATTTTTATTATTTTTAGGCTTTCCCCAACTGGATTTTGAACCTGAAGATGCCTGCAAGAGCTGCCTGCAGAAAAAAAAAAGCATTGTTGTGCACTATTTTAAAGTGAAATTCACACACTAACTCTAGATTAATAGTCAGTGAGAGGCTAAGAACAAAGGGCAAGGGAAAGGTGGAAGAAAGCTAGCGGAATGCTGAAGATGAGAGAAGAAAACTAGGGATGTCGCGAACCACCCTAGGTTCGATTTCGAAAGGTTTCGATATTTGCGAAGCGAACTGAGGTTCGATTTCGAAAAATTTCGATATTTTCGTACCGACCGAGGTTCGATTTCAAAAAATTCGCAACTTTTGTCCACAGCGGAGCTTCGAATTCGAAAAGTTCGAAGCTTTCACCGTTTCTAAAATTTCGAATTCGAATATTTCGAATATTTTTTTACTTCAGGTTCGATAAATTCGAAGATATCGAAATTCTTTGTAAAAAAAATTCGAAAACTTCGAACGCTTCGAATTTTTATAGACATGAAGTTCGAACAATTCGAAGATTTCGAATTTCTTTTTGCATAAAGTTCGAAAAGTTCGAAGGTTTCGATTCTCTTTTAATGCTAAATTCAAAAAAAAAAAAAAAAAAACTTCGAAGATTTTGAATTTCTTTCTAATCCAAGTTTTCAAAGTTCCAAGTCCGATTTTCAAGTTTTTCCACAGTTTCAGTTTCAAATAACGTTTTCACGACTCACTGGTTTTCACAAAATCAAGTTTAGAAAAGTTAGGGTGTGATATCTAGATCCTGCGAAGTTGGTCAGGCAATTAAATGAGACGACGAGTGTCCCGGACGTGCTAGAATATTTGCCAGTGCAGAATTGTGACCGCCAGCCCCGGGGGGGGGGGCCTTTAACTTGCATCACGCAGGAGTGATTGCACGAACACACTGTTTTACGAGACTCTTCCAGTTCAAAACGGCCAGGGGCGAGCAGGAGGTTGAGGCTCAGAAAAACCGTGAAGCGACCTGGCAAACTAGCCCGCCACCCCTTGCACGCTGGTAGCAATCCGATCCGGTGAAGTTTATAATTGTCCTGGAGGTTTATTTTCTGGGACGGAGGAATCGCCTCGCAAAAAGCACAAAAGCCGACACAACTCGAGGTCGAGGAGCGTTCTACCATATAAGTGGCGTCCGAAGAGGAAAAACGGGGGTAAAGAGGGTAGCGGGAGGGGGGGGGGGGGGGGGGCTTCAACCTTTTTCTCCCCCTTGCAGGTATTTCGGACTGTTAAAGAAAACAATACGGGGAGAGAGGACGTGGTCGAGCTTATTTTAATCTGAAATTATTTATGCATATGTATAGCTAATGTCGCTCTTCACTGCATAAAAGGTTGCGTAGATGGTCATTGTTAGAAACTCGTTGTCAGAAGGCACTGCTCGTCACATGCTTAGTGGTTCGGAAGTTCAAAGCTGTCTTTTCGACCTAAACACCTGTGCCGATAGTAACAAAAAAAAAAAAAAGAATAAATGCGGGAATAAAAAGCAGGAGAAAAAAAAAACTATCAAGAATTCGTCGGAAGTGTTCTATTCTTGCATATTCAGGGATTCAGAACTTCGAAACAAGTTTCTTTTACCAAAATGTGTACAGGCTAAAAGAAACACGTCCCAGGAACGTGAAGCGAAAAAAAAAAAAAAAGTTTTCTTTTAATGACGTGCTGAACTTGAACACTACCAGAAATCTTCTCCCATGAGTTAATTTATTCCTTAACGTGAAAAAACAATAAATATATTATTTTGTATTCTGCAGATGGCAATGATATGTACTGTCTGTGGTGTTAATTTAAATGCGATACCTCAAACAACTTAGACGAAAATAAATATCAAGTTTAGGTCATAATTGCATGCAGATATATGTTTGGACATTTCTTCGAAACTCACGTTGAATAACAATAATCACATCTTAAGACGGCACTTACCTAGGCTATACATAGATCATTCTTAAAAAAGTATAACTTATCTACCATGAATAGCTCCGGCTGCAGCGTGCTTCAAATCTGGCACAAACGATAATCGTCAAGAACCCGTCGTCCTTCCTCGCCCCTTCGGGGATGTATTTCTTTAAACCTAAGCATCCCTGAACATTGAAATAAACGACATTGTCTTTCGTAAAGAACGCAGCACCGCGTGTAAAAGTTCGAGAAAAAAAATTATGAATGTACCCCACTACTTGAAATCAAATGAAACCGTCCACCGGTCTTTCGAAGTTCGACGAACGTCGAACTTTTACCCTAAAAGTTCGAAGTTCGTCGAACTTCTGTCTTTTCAGAATTCGAAAGTTCGAAACTTTTCGAATTCTCTTCATAAATAAGTTCGAAAGTTCGAAATTCATCGAATTTTTTGGTCAGACAAGTTCGAAAGTTCGACAAGCATCGAACCTTGCAGCGCAATAAATTCGAAAGTTCGAAAAAGATCGAATTTTTTAGCGTAATAAGTTCGACGGTTCGAAAAGCGTCGAACTTCTTAGCTTAACAAGGTCGAAAATTCGACCTCCGTCGAATTTTACGATATAGACAATTCGAAAAATCGAAATCTTTCGAACCTTTCGAACCGCTTGATTCGATCATCGAAACTTCGATTCGAAAAAAGTTCGCGACATCCCTAAAGAAAACTTCTCTCCTCCAGCATCCTGTCGGCTTTCTCATCTGCTTATTTCCTTGCGCTATGTTCTTAGCCTGTAACTATGAGCATGATCGTGCCATTCATTATTGCAAACAAAGGTAACTGTTCAAGAAATGCTTTATTGCAGAGCAAATGTTATACATGACTTTTTTCAATGTCTGCACCAGACGTGCAGTCTGGCTTCGCATCTTGGCCAGCACTAGTCCGAATAGTCAGCGGGATCTACAAAAAAAAATCAATTCCATAAGCATTAATTATAAAAACAGGTAATGTAAGAAACTTACCATCATTTCGAACACCTTTGGCCTTTGACTGCAGCTTTTTCAGTTTCTCTCCAGCGTGGCTCAGCCATACTTTGATGATGGTCTCCACGTCAGCTTTGTTTGCGCACTCAACATTTGATTTCACTGCTCCTAAAACATTGATTTGTGATGGCAGTCACAGCAGAAAGCTAAGATGGTCTAGAAAAAAATCACAATTAATGTTCGTGCGAGGAAGATACCCTTGCTACCGAGTCTCCTTTCGCACAGTTGAAAAGCTCGAAGCATTCGTTAACGCGCCCGCATCTTTCCCGCCGAAATTGCCGTTCATTGCTTTCCGCCATTTCGAAGAAGTACTACATTTAAAAACACACAAACCTTTGTCACTGCCTTGCATTGCTGCCATCATCAATTTGGATGGAACAGCGCGGATATACAGACTCGCAGCGCTGACTAACAACTCAGTGGTATATTTCTTCTTCCTCAAATCATCATCTTCTCCTTCGCCGTTAATGAGAACATTTTAAATGTTTAAACACAAGAAACCAAATAGCCAATATACATTAATAAGTAAATAATAAATAAATAAATGACAGCTAAAAATAAATAAAACTAAGAAAATTAAAAAAATAAAGTTTGAAAACATTTTTAGAAAATAAATTACAATTAAAAAATTAAACTTAAAATAAAATTCTCTTAACTCTCCTTTAAATTTTATTTATTTTTAGTTGTCATTTATTTATTATTTATTCATTAATGTTTATTGGCTATTCCGTTCCTGGTGTTTCAAAATTTAAAATGTTCTCATTAACTGCGAAGGAGGAGAAGATGACGATATGAGGAAGAAATATATCACTGAGTTGTTAATCAGCGCTGCGACTCTGTTTCCTTCTTGTGTGTCTGTGAGTGTGACTGTATCCGCGCTGTTCCATCCAAGCATGAATTACCAACTAGCCCAAGCATCCACATTAGCGAGTTTTAGAATAGGGGGCCCCACAGCTTTGGGTGCCCCAAACAGCTTGGGGCGTCCCAGTGCGCATGCGCAGAACTTCTGCGCATGCCCATTGCGATGCCCCAAGCTCTTTGGGGCACCCAAAGCTGTGGGGTCCCCTATTCTAAAACTCGCTATTAGAGAGTTTTAGAATAGGGGCCCCCAAAGCTTGGGGGCCCCAAAGAATTAGGGGCTCACCACTGCGCATGCGCAGAACCCAAAATCTGTTTGGGGCTTTGGGTTGGCGCTTGGGGTCGGGTTGCGTCGGCAAACATGGCGGCGCCCTTTCTGCTCGCTTCGGAGCAAATTCGTCATGGTCGCTGCAGTATTAGCCCATTTAAATGCCAGTGAATAGTGCTACCGGCTTTCGCTTTGCTTGATCTGGCTCAAATCACAAAGAATGAGCGGTGGGCTCGCCCCATTTTAAAGATCGTCCCCGATTTTGGCCGTTTCTAAGCCTAAACATACGCGGTAACCGTTGACATGGCAACGTATTGCTACTCGGTGGCACGATACCTGCATCTTGAAAACAAGTATTTCAAGGCTTAAAAGTCGCTCCAGCTCAGATCTAAATAGTGCAACTGCCCGCAGAGTATGCGCGCTCGCGTTCGTCTCAGCCTCGGCGTAGTTGAAGGCCAAAATCTTTGGCTGCATATGGTCAAAGCGCACACCCAAAAAATATCGAGAACGAGCCATACCTAAAACAGCGCGCAAGCAAAGGAGGAAGAAAATAGAACACAGGAAAAAGCGCTGACTCCCAACTTATATATTGTGAAAGAAAGAGAAAGAGGAAGCTTCAGACATGAAGCCCACGCGCACAAACAAGGTATAAAGAAGAAAGAATAAAAACATAAATTACTAAGTTGCAGCAGAAAAGGAGAAAACTGACATTATAAGGTCACGAAGAAAAAAAGCTGAGAAAAAAAAGAAAGAAAAACAAAAACGTGGGCTTCATATCTGAAGCTTCCTCTTTCTCTTTCTTTCACAATACATAAGTTGGGAGTCAGTGCCCCTTCCTGTGTTTTGTTATCTTCCTCCTGTACTTGTGCGCTGTTTTAGGTATGTCTTCTATGTACAAGCTAGCTCAACTCTCTACGTTACTACGAGAAGAAGCGCCAAATTAGAGCGCTACGGATTGGATTGTTTCGGCTACACCCGAAATGGGATGGCCGAACGAGCCGAGGCCGATCCAAGGCCAAAAGAAAATGGAGGAAGAGAAGGCTCCCGCGCGCGTTCGCTTCTCGATCGACGATGACATTTATGTGCTACGCGAAGTGTATGCCACTAACTCATTCCAGGATTCCAGGAGATGGACTTGAATGGCCGAAAGGGTCCCCGAAGCAATCGGAAGAAATTTCCCCACGCGAGCCATCCGCGACCGGGTCGACCTGCTGCTGGCACAGTTTAACACGAAGCACAGATTTCCCGGTTACTTTTCGTAATTTAACGTGAAAAAAAAATAAAAAGAAAGAAACGGGTCTGTGTGAACGAGCCTTTAGCCGCGGAGTAGCAATACGTCACCATGTCAACAGTTACGATGTATGTTTAGGCTTAGGAACGGCCAGAATCAGGTACGATCTTTAAAATGGGGCGAGTCCACCGCTCATTCTTTGTGACTTGAGCGAGATTAAGCAAAGCGAAAGCCGGTAGCACTATTCATTAGCAATGAAATTGGCTAATACTGCAGCGACCATGACGAATTTGCACCGAAGCGAGCGAAAAGGGCGCCGCCATGTTTGCCGATATACAACCCGGCCCCAAGCAATTGGGGGCCCTAGTGCCACTAAATAAGCTACGCTTCAGAGTAACGACACTTGGCCATATTCCCATACAAAAATGGTCTATGGTCGGCTATAGAAAATCCTTTGTATGGCCGGCTATAGCAAATTGGCCCAATTAGCTATAGCCGTTTCTATGGCTGTCTATAGCTTTCCCTATGGTCTCCCCTATAGTTGTCTATAGCTTTTTCAATGGAAATTTCGCTATCGAATTCGGTATGGTTTAGTCTATGGGTCTCTTTAGAAAGGATGCTATAGCCGCCTATGGCTTTTCTTTTGGTTCCTTTAGCCGCCTACAGCATTTTGTATGGTCTGCTATAGAGATCTCTATGGCTTACTCTATGGATCTTTTTAGACACCGTGCTATAGCTGACTATGGCTTTTCCTACGGTTTCTTTAGCCGTCTATTGCCCTTTGTATGGTCCGCTATAGCTCATTCTATAGCTCGTCTTATGGTTCTCTATACCCATCGTGCTACAGCTTTCTATAGCATTTCATATGGTCCCTTTAGCCGCCTATAGCATACTGTATGGTTTGCTATAGAGATCTCTATGGCTTACTCTACGGATCTTTTTAGACACCGTGCTATAGCTGCCTATGGCTTTTCCTACGGTTTCTTTAGCCGTCTATTGCCCTTTGTATGGTCCGCTATAGCTCATTCTATAGCTCGCCTTATGGTTCTGTATACCCATCGTGCTACAGCTTTCTATAGCATTTCATATGGTCCCTTTAGCCGCCTATAGCATCTTGTATGGTCTGCTATGGAGATCTCTATGGCTTACTCTATGGATCTTTTTAGACACCGTGCTATAGCTGCCTATGGCTTTTCCCATGGTTTCTTTAGCCGCGTATTGCTCTTTGTATGGTCCGCTATAGCTCATTCTAAAGTTCGTCTTATGGTTCTCTATACCCACCGTGCTACAGCTGCCTATAGAATTTTCTATGGTTCCTTTAGCCACATATAGCATCTTGTATGGTGTGCTGTAGAAATCTCTATGCCTTACTCTATGGATCTTTTTAGACACCGTGCAATAGCTGCCTATGGCTTTTTCTATGATTTCTTTAGCTGCCTATTGCTCTCTGTATGGTTTGCTATAGCTTCTTCTATATCTCGTCTTATGAGTCTCTTTACTATCGTGCCATAGCTGCCTGTAGTTTTTCTTTTTACCGCAATCGTATGAAATGTGAAACAAATTATTTGTTGTCACTGGACATCTTTAAAAAAAACCTTGTGAGACGTGCCGAACTTCATAGCCCCATTTAAAACAAAGAGCTAACATTTCAACAAAACAACAACAAAAAACAAATGCACTCACTCAGGTGTTTGCAAAAGCACAGGTAAACAGACACAAGGTATTGTTTTCAAATCTCCTAGAAGTTTATTACACACAGCCCATTCTCTAGACAAGCACACACTAAGCAATCTCTACTATGTGAAGAGGTACTACTGAGCTGTTATACAACTGAGAATATTGTAAAGCAAACAAGAACCAGAGCCAATTCCTGGGTAGTGTCTAGTCCCCCGGCAGCCGGCCGAATTCCCCCCCCCCCCCCCTTTCCCCCCGAAATTCTAATGCCAGTCGCCACTCATTGGCGCTGCAATCAGTTTATCAAAAGACGTTTCATCGAGATCGTTTCATCAACAGGTGACGTTTATAAACAACTCAAAATATGTTGTTTTTTTTGTTTGTTTTTTTGTAATGATTTGCCAAGAAGTGGACGGGTGGGCTGGGTCGGTGAGCACGCGCCTCAGGAATACAGGCGCGACGAAATGTCCCTGCAGCGTGCAATTCGCGTAACGAGTGCCGACTAAACGTGTGTCCATGAAGCGTCTATCCACGAAAAGGTGTCCATGAAACGTCTTTTCACAAAACGCAGAGAGAATAAGAATGTCAGTATTCTAACTACAATTTTCACATGATTTCAGAGAGCTAATGGCAGGCGACTGCGGTAGAATTACGGGGAAATGATTCTCCCAGCTGTCAGAAGATAGGCACTGCCAGGAGATAGACACTACAGAACGGTCAATTGTCGCCGAGTAGGTTGCAGCGCACTTACGTTCAAAATACCGGACTTGAAAGATGCAATCCGAAATATACGTCGACACAGGCACTGCAGACCAACCACTCAAACACAAAACCGAGAAGGAAGGGATCCGTGAAGTTTCACCACGATGTAGCACAAGCTGTCATTTGCCGAACCGAACACTGAACGCATCACAAGAATGTCTTGGGCTTCTTTGAAGAAATCGCTTGTTGCCGACATAGGGGTACGACTTTTCGATCGGGATACCTTTTAACATAGAAGCGAAATCCACAGCAGCCCCGCGGACCGCACGACACGCGAAACTAGGTCCGCAAGCAGCCTCATTCCGGGATTGGCAGCGGCTATTACGTCATCCGTCAAACCACGTGATCACGATCCTTCCGTTACATGCGCACAGAGAGCGGAGTGAAGCGATAGAAAGTCTACGGTTGATTGGTTTGCCGAATACGCACCTTCTGCAATGCTTTTAGCTTAGGGAGAGAGAGAAAACAGAAAAATTGAAAAGCAGAGCTCCTTCAAGGCCAGAACGGGGGATGCGATCACAAAGACTAATCCTCAGGGGCATACCAACAATAAACACAGCGAGAGAATGTGTCACTTATATAATGTTGACAGTTCGAGCCAAGGTTGATAGTGCAGTGGATGCTATGTGTGGCCTTGGGCTTAAGGCAGGTGCCGTGTCCAGCGTTATCACCAGCTTCGAGACAGTTGTCACGGGACCCTAACCGGAGACATGATTGGCCTTAAACACGCATAGCGTCTACTCTGCTGTCACTACCGAGTGAACAGGACAGCTCCATGAAGGCCCCCCAGCTTTTGGACTTTTTTCTAAAGCTGCACTTCCCAGAAGTGACCCAAAACGAGGCAACGATTGACCACGCGAATTCGCCATAATGGCGAATTCGCGTGGTCAATCGTCGGCAACTTATTTTGCCGGAAAACCGGCAATAGTGTTCGCGTGGTCAGTTTCCGGCCGGCGCGCACCGTTCGGGTGGTGGTTCTTCGGCAAGCACCGGCAACTTTCCGGCGCTTTTTCCGCCCGAGCTCCGAACGGCCGGGCGAGTGGGCGCCAGACTGTATCCGGTGTCGTCACTTCCGAAATGAGAGAGAAGGTCAGTGAGAAAAAAAATGGACGAAAGAACGAAACTGATCTGAAGTAACTTTAGCAGCCGCTACGAAAGTCAATCCAAGTCGTTGGGACATGAGTGACGGCGGCGACAGGCTCTCGCTAGCGGTGTCGCGCGGGCAAGAGGCGAAGTAAACTGCCACCGTCTGGCGTTTCGTGTTCGGGTGGTGAGGGTCACGTGGTGTGCCGCCGGCGCGTTTCTGGTTGCCGGTTCCGCCGGCTCGTTCTTGCCGGCAACTGACCACCCGAATTCGCCAATATTTTACGCCTTTTAGCCCACATTCTAATTCAAAATGAATAATTAATTGCGAATACTTTCTCTTTGCGCAGGATGTCCACAAACAAATAAATATACATATATATATATATATATATATATATATATATATATATATATTTTTTTTTTTTTTTACCAAGCACTTTTGAATTATGTGTACACTGTTAGGTTCGCATTTTTAAACGTCAATTTTGGGAATCTTTGCATCGTTGTGGCATCTATGATTGAGTGGTTTAAGAAATTTGGGCCGTAATACGTTTTTCATCCGTGAGTTCAGTCTATATCACTGCCATCAATTACAATCTCTGAGCACCATGATGACTCATGGTGGGGATGTGTGCTCCAAGAAGCTCCAATGAGTTTAATGTCTCATAATTTAAAGAAAAAGAAGAAAAATTAGCCACAGCGCTTGCTGATTTGTTGAATTCGCAGAACAGAAAGATAATAGGACGCACCTAGGGTGGCGCGTGCCTAATGATATTAATTTTTTTTTCGGCTGTTATTTTTGTATATTTTGCCGTTCTCGACATGGGCGTTGACGGACATTGCGCCGCTGCTTACGCCCCTGCCGGGGTAAGCTTTTTTGTTGTCACGACACTCTATCGCGCTATAGGCGCGTCGATTTAACGCTCGATCATGAAGTCTCGAGAGAACTGTGAATTGTTTAGTCAGAGCAACGACGCAGCAATCCCGAAATGAGAGACGACTGCGTGGGACTCTCGAGCGTGGGACTCTCGAGCAGCGTTAACTTGCTGATGATGCAGGGCGCTGCTTTGTCGTTGTGATTCTTTGTCCTGCGAACGCCGGCGAAAACGTTCCAGTGCTCGGCGTACCCTAGGCAGCAGCGCCTGTCAGCGACCGCCCGCGCAGCATCGCAACCTTTCTGGAGCCTACTGGCAGTCTGCGAGCGCCGACGATTTATCGTTGCGACTTGAATGGAAGCATTTTATGAACTCCTGCGGTGAACATGAAACACCGCGAACATGAACTCCCGCGAACATAATCCCCGCGACGGCGAACCGCCGGCGCTCGCAGACGGAGGGTTCCGATGCTGTGCGAACGGTTGTTGGAGGACGCTGCGTAGGGTATACGCCGGGCGCTGGAACGGCTTCGAAGCCATTCGAAGGGCAAAGGATTCGCGACGACCAAGTAGTGTCTTGCATCTTCAGTAAGCTAACGGGGCTCGAGAGTCCCAAGCTTACATTTCCACAGGGCGAGCGCGGCCGGCCAGATCGAGGCGCAGTCAGCACTCGCGTCGCGATTGCTACGTCGTTGCTCTGCCTACACCGATGACATGTGCACCGGCATCCGAAACCGCCCTCTCGAGACTTTATACGAGTCCAATAGACGGCTTTATAGCGTGATAAACCGTCGTGGCAAGAGTAAAGCTCACCTCTGTAGTGGCGTAAGCAGCGTTCTTGACGCCGCGTCGAGAACGACGAAATATACAAAAAAAAAAAAAAAAACATTAAATATATTTAACACAGCAGGCAGAAAGAAATACAAACATGGCAGGGACACGGAAAACAAGGCGCGCTACGAAATACATATACTTACAAAATACACTGGAAACGACAGATAATTAGAGCTAAAAAACGGAAGATTGAGATGACGTCAACGCCGAAATAAGGCAATGCGCAGGGAAAGCAGCCGGCAAAACTGCAATTAGCCCCGAGAGCGAGCACAAGCGTCGCTGCGGTCGCCGCGCCCGGATTGGGTGAAACGTACTGTGACGTCAGGGGGAGTACTCCGCTCCGCGATCTCGCATCGCCTCGCCTCCCAGCACCGGTTTCCTGGTTTGGCGTTGTGTGCCACAAGCTCTTCGAGGAGCTGGACTTCGTTTACCTGGCGGTATTGACGTGCTTCCGTACATTTTATAAGCCTGCTTGTCCCTTTTACCTTTAAAATTGGGTTACAAATCCCGAAAGCTTTCGGCGGAGGCAATTCCGCCGATAAACCTCTCCGTCCGTCGACACGACACAAGGCAATCTTGCGAGGCGTCGGTGAAGCGATGGCGCAAGAGTTTCAGACGCTGGAATTCTGTTCCTTGCACGCTCATGATTTAAGACGATATTAGATCCCGCTTTCAAGGCACTTGAAGTGGCATTTATATCATGGGCCTTTGGGTGGTCGGCAAATTAGCTCGCGACCCTGACTCTGCGCTGCCACTCTGCATGCGCTGGTTCGCAGATGTTTTAAAGGCCGTGCGTCTGATGATCTTGAAAGTGCTCGTGGAACAGGGTTGTTTTACATAAATGTAGCTTCTTTGCGAATTAATTATATAGTTTATACACGTGTGCAGGCATATTTCTTAGAAGCTGCACAATTACTGGAAATTAGTTTGTATGGTAGCAGCAAAAACGGCCGAATTGCCCCCAGTTGTCTCTATGATATGTATTGAACTTCCAAACCATGCACGGCAATAGTGCCGTAATATGGAATGTTTATACTTTTTATTGACATTCTTTATTCCAGCCTATTCCGAAAATACACCGTTTAGTCTTAATTGTCATTTCCAAATAAAAGAGACACTGCTGCAGGTCCCCAAAAGCTTCCTCAGCCTCCAAACTGCCTACAGCTGGACTCTCTGACATCAGAGGAAAACAGGAGTAAAAGCAAGCATTCGAACGTCTGTCCAGTGGTAGATGCAGCACTAGCAGCAGAAAATGTGTAACATGTGAAGGGCGACAGTCTGCGCGAGAAAAGCTTCGGATATTTTAGCTTCAGGACAATTCGATTTAAGTAAAATCTCAATTTTAGGGCTCAAGGGGCTAATAACGAGCTAGACACCTTCGCTTACGTTTGTTATACATTACTTGAGGGTTGATATAAACAAGTCCACAAATACCACCCGTGTAGTCCATTGAGATACTATCCGAATCCAGCAAAGGTCAAATGCGAGCAATGTAAATAATAAATGTTCCTCGTTTGTATTTTTACTTTCCCTTGCACTTGGGCTGTCTTACTTGTGATTCTTTCTTGATGGCCCAGACTGTGTTTAACATGTTGCTCGAGCAGCATGCAGCTTTTCTGCTTCGGCGATCTTGTTTAATAACAGAGATACAAAAAAAAAATAATATACATAACCTGCCAATTCATTCAGACCATCAGCAGCATTTATTGTGCGAGATGTAAATCTATAGTGATGCTCCTGCAATTGTGGCCATATTTCTTTATTTTCATATACCAGCTGTGATTCATGCGTTGCCTGCCCTGTCAACCATGCTTAAAATGTTGGTTGAAGTTTCGCCTGTAGCTACAGGCCATACCTCAATAAAGGTTCATATAAAAATTTACACTTCTTACGAAAAACAGGCGAAAAAAAATTAAATAGAAACGAGCGCGCGGTCAGCTAGCGTCGTCACAGCCTCTACAGGGCGAGCGGACCGAGTCGGGGAAAAATTCTCTCCTCGCCGTGACGTCACCCCGGTTCGCCGTAAGGGGGCGCCACGCGAACTTCTCGGGGCTAATAGCCCTATAGGCAGCTATGGACGCTTTTGTGATCGCGGGCGTATAACCTGTTAACCTGGCTGAAGAAAATTCTCGCCCCGATCGAGCGCATGAATGACTCTCTTCCACATTCGTACATCTGCAGTAAAAAAAAAAAAAAAAGAGGGTCGCGGGCCTATAGCCTAAGCGAACCAGTGAGCCGACTAAAAAAATTGGATGGTCGCGAGTCTATAGCTCGGGAGACATACATCCCTCTATAGCCGTCTAAAGTACATTGTAAGGTCGGAGGCTATAGCATTGGGGACATAGAACACTTTTGAGTCGGCTAAAGAAAATTCAATGGTCGCGATTCTATAGATTTAGGGACATACACCACTCTATAGTCGGCTAAAGCACATTGAGTGGTCGGAGGCCTATAGCTTTGGTGACATAAAACGCTATAGAGACGGCTAAAGAAAGTTCGATGGTCGCGAGTCTATAGATTTAAGGACATACACCACTATATAGCCGGCTAAAGAACATTGAAAGGTCAAAGGCCTATAGCTTTGGTGACATAAAACGCTATAGAGTAGGCTAAAGAAAATTCAATGGTCGCGATTCTATAGATTTAGGGACATACACCACTCTATAGCCGGCTAAAGCACATTCAATAGTCGCGAATCAATAGCATCAAGGACATACATATTTCTATAGCTCGCTAAAGAATATTGAATAGTCGCGAGTCTATAGCTGCGTAGTCATAAATTATTCTATAGCCAGGTATAGAAATCGGAATGGTCGAGATTCTAAAGCTTTGAAGACATACATTTTCCTATAGGTGGCTATAGCGTGTTTTATGGTTTCTAATGGCTGACCATAGAGGGCCATAGAAGGTGATAGCTCACCATAGGATTTTCTATAGACGTCCATAGATCATTTTTGTATGGGTTGTGGCTTAAAATCATGGTTGCCAGTTATCTGAAGCTTTATCTGAAATCACAGGAAATTCTTTTCCGCCCTCCACAAATGTTTAAACCGTTCGCGACAGAGCAAAGCAGTATTACATGACCTTCCTAACACCGAATCTAATGCTGAGGAAGTCGCACTTTTGAATCATGACGACCGGCCGTTGCGTCTGTTCTGCATACGAGCCAAAATGGCGGCGCCCACAACAATGTCGGAGAACGGAGTGCCGATACTCTAAGCGCAGCTTATTTAGTGGCTCTAGGGGGCCCCACGTTATTTCTCGAATTTCACGTTGGGGGCGCGAGCCAACCCAAAACCCCAAACGGAGTTTCGGTTCTACGCATGCGCAGTGCTGAGCCTCTATTTCTTTGGGTCCCCAAAGCTTTGGGACCCCTGATTATAGAACTTTCTATAACTGGCGTGCTGCTTCAGCTACAGGATGAGCTAACAGCAAGCTACACCTACCAGCGTCGTGCCTGTGACCGGGGAATGGCCCGTCCAGTTCTCAGATAATTCCATTGGCTCACATGATAGCCTGGTATTTGAGAGCGTGCACTCTCTTGTTGACCAGAGAAGTAAATCTTCTGATTCAGAGACGGTCGGCTGATGGGCCTTGCTGTGCCGTTCCAACTGGTGTTACCCTCCCTATGATTTGAACCGCAAGCCACAATAAAGTGTCGTTTCGGCGGAAATGTTTTGCGTTTTAATAATTTTTCACTGTTAAGAAGTTCGTTCGTTGTCCACAATGGCGCTGCATGCGAAAAAGGCGAGCGTGCCGCGTTGCGTCGTCACAAACCCAATTCTATAAGCACGCTGCGTGAGGTGTCGTTGCGTTGGGTACCCCAAAGCTTTGGGTTACCCAAAGCGTTGGGGCCCCCTATTCTAAAACTCTCTATTATCAAGCCATCATCAAACTGGACGCTATTTCTGTTTCTGTCCTGGCTAGGCTTAGCTTGCTTGAGTCTCTCGGATGGGTGATTGCGCCACCTAGATATTGAATGTTGCCAATGGAACAGAATTTCGAAATATTGCGCAAATACAAAACTAATAATAATTTTAGTGCGTCCTGGTTTTATTAAAGAATTGTTTGATCAAAAACTATAGTTAAAAGATGTCCTAAACTTACGCAGCTACATGTAATAATTTGTATGTGAAATTTAGTTGAGCAGTCACCGTGAAATGTGTATACTACCGCCATTTCATTCATTTATTTTTTTAAAAACGCCATCAAATTGAGGAAGTATATATATTACCTCTAACTTTGTATCCTTCGTCCTCAATAAGTCCTCGGAAGGACGTTTCTAGGATGATCCAGCGACTGACGTTCTCAGGAGGTCCTGAGGACGTCTTGAGAACCGTGAGGATGTTTGTACCTTTCGAGGACGTCCTGAGGATGTCGGGTGTTGTCTGGGCACAGGACGCGATATGCCCCATGTGAAAGGGGGGTCGTATATTGTATATCACATTTCCTTATCGTGTGACAAGTGTTTTATTGGCCGAACTGGCAGATGCATTAACGACTGGGCACGAGAACACGCGGCATCTTTAAAAGGCACAACAGCAGGTCATCTACCAGCACATTGCCGCAACTGGGAATGCAGTGCAGAGCTCAGCAGCGTCCCCAAAACACAAGAACCAGTATGCACGAGAGATGCTCGAGACCTTGGCCATAGAAGAAAACGAAGCAACGTGCGTCAGCGAGCCCTCGATCAAGCTCAATACCAAAGAAAAACAACATTTGCGGTGTTTTATGTCCCGACGAAGTGCGGGTGATTAAAATTTTAGTATAGTTCGGTTTTAGGGTATAAGCTGTACTTTTATGTGGCTTTTAACACAAAAAGGAAAAGAAGTGCACAAAGTCAAGGTTCAAAAAGAGGACAAAGTATTAAAGAACAGTGCTGTATATCTGTTCCTTTTTCTCTCTATATTCGATTTTCCCAAGTTCAGCTGGCCCTACTTTTGCTTTTATGGAAAGGTGTATACTCGACGCAGGCTAAATCGATGCCCATGTAAAACCTTTCTAGCCTGCATCGATGGGCTAAATCGATGCTCATGTAAAACTAAGACGCGCCCATGTAAAACTTTTCGTTTTACAATGGCGCGCCTTACGGGCGCGTTTGTGCCCCCTGGCCCAGAGAAACAGACCTATACTTGGGTGTATTTGTGAAAGTGAGAGGTAATGCAGCATTCGGAGACTGGCAGATGTAGACAAAGTCCTGATCGGATGTTTCAGTTTATATTGATAAAATGACTTAGAGATAGCCTAGGATGCACTTTCATATATATTAATTCAACACATAAAGGGTAAAATTAATAACGTTCCGCGAGGACTTTTTTACTCCGGTTCTTGAGGTGAACACGAGTATCGTCACCGATCTCACGATGGGCTTGCCGTCTGCGGCATGCAACACGCCACAAGCTCGGACGAATAAAAACTCACGAACCTTTAGAGACATAGATAGGATATAATACCCCTGCTTCACGGGTGTTCAAAGAGGTTTCTGATATTCGTAAAGGTTCTTCAACTTTACCTTGTCAAACGGCATTTTCAGCTGGCATTTAGGTGATATCAATCACAATTACTTGTGTTGGCGATACACAAAATGATGACTCGAAGAGACATGTAAATACTCTCAATGCAGCCACGGTCGCGATTCAGTTACCAATGTGGTCATTTCTAGTTTATCTTTGGTTGTGAAATAACAGCTTCCACACCTCTGGAGAATGAGCAGCAACCCACCGGTGACAGCGATATGCCTAGGTTCCAGGCTCCGCACAGCCAGCAACTGCGTGCAGCACATGGTTTGCACATTACGTCATTCAAAGAGCACTCCGATGACCACCAGAGAAGAGGGGAAGAAGGAGCTCCCCTCTTATCAGGATCCTCTTTTATGCCTCCCGGATTTGCATCGACGTCGCTATTCTCCTCCCAAGCCGCCTTTACATGAATGCGACTTAGTCGCATTCATGTAAAGCCCCGACGAGCCGCCGCGCCGCGCCGCCGACGAGGTTGGCCGCTCGGCGGCCAACCTCGTCGGCGGCGCGGAGAGCGGGCCCGTATGGTCGCCGGCAATTTCTTCCCGCGAACAAACGCGAGCTTTTATTGCCATCATAAGTAACCGGAATATAGCGGAGCTGCTTGGTGAGGACGGCCCCCGTCCAAGTCTTGAGAAGTACGACTTGCGCGTCCGAAGGGGTCCCAAAGGCTTCGGCGCAAGCACGAACGACACCGAGAGCTCCGAGCACTGTAGAGCACTGCATGGTAGCGCAGAACGAGCAGCTCCTACCTCGGTGCCGTTCCTGGCTGCATGCAGCCTTTCGGACTCGGGGTCCGGCTGGTCCGGTCGCGATCGGCGAGGTCTGGCGCGGCGAAGCGCGGTGGCTTCCTTAAAGGGACCATGAAATGATTTTAAAATCGAGTTTCATCCACCGCACGTCGTAAAAGGTGTGAAAAGAAACACAAAAACACAAAAATAGGGAGCCAAAAAAAAAAATTATTTGCTATAGAACTTTTAAAAGAAAACTGGACTCTTTTGCGCCTTCCTTCCTTCGCCTGTTCACTACGATGCATCCGCGGAAATGGAGCACGTCAGCCAAATCCACGTCGCCTATTGGGTAAGAGCCTACCTCACCAGCACCGCGATCGTAAACAATAAATAGCCGGCGAATGTTTCCTAAAAGTTTTGTTAAATAATATTCAGATCCACATTTCGTAGCATAATTAGAGATGTGTGGCGAAAATTGCCAAATTTGATGGATGGATGGATGGATGAATTCGGCTGAGCCCTTTGGATCGGGCGGTAGCTTACGCCACCTAGCCATTTTGTTTTACCATTTAAGCTTAGAATATTTAAATGTGAAATCTATATTCACTCTGCAGTGCAAAGAAAGTGAGGCTATGAAACCCCCTTGCCATCAGTGGATAAGAAAATACCTAGTTTTCTCTCGATTTCTGCCACCATTCACTTAATCTTTGCTTGGTAATCTCTACAGTCTTATAATGCTGACAGCCAGTGATAATGCTGACAGCCAGGCGCCATCTATCGTGTGGTAAACGAAGCAACTACTGCGCTTGCGCAGTAGGGCAGGGCCGACAGTTACTTGGGTGTCGGCCAGCGACGAACGTTTATTTTCTTTGTTTTCCTTCCTCTCAAAACTCTGACTGAGAACGTTTATTTTTCTACGTGTTCTTCCCGCGCGTGCCGACTTCAAGCAGCAAGAAAACAGTACTTAAAACAGACCACGACGAACAAGAACGCTGGATCCACCGACTCCGACGAAGCGTATAGGCCTAGCAGGCATTCCGACTCGGCGCTGCGTTGCTTCGTCGCAAGACCGTCTGCCTACGATCGGCTGGCGTGCTAAATGGAATATGCCCGCGCGACCCTTGTGGACCCTTCCCGTATTATAGTTTGATCACTGACCTCAATTCTAGATTAAGAGGTGAGGTCAATCTCTTCCCCTTGTTTTCCGAGGCAGTGTTGACGAACACTCGTCGAAAAGGGACTCTCGTCGATTCTATCTTCTTGTTTTGTGAAATAAACGCCGTATGGATTACCTTCGTAACACGGTATGTACACTTTGTTATTGGTATGCCATTTTTATTCTGACAGACTGCACGTCACTGTCGAGCTATAACAGTTCGTGGGAGGTATACGTACAACCCCGGTCCAACCTTTCTTTGCCGAGGGTCGCGTCAGTATCGAGTTGCAATCGTAAAAGAACGGTCCCGAAGCGCTTACAAACAGCGCGAATACAAGACTTCCATCAAGCGCGCGCGTCCGCTCCGAGTGTAAACAGGTATTTACGTGGCTCTTGCTGACACTCGTAGTTCAAACGTATCTTTTTTAACGTCGGCTCGCTCCTGCATCTCCGAGGCCGCGAAAAACGCCATCTACGTCGCTTTGCAAACGACTGACACGGGCCGGCCCTTCTGCCAACAATAACGGGGTGGTTGACTTCTGGACTCTTCACCGGAAGACTCGCTGCACTTCCCAACAGGCATACCGGCGTATGGGACTAGTCCCATGCTGTCGCTGTAGCGCAACATATCTCATTGAATTTCGCTCAGCTGCGATGCGGCGATGAGAGGCGCCGATTCAGGAAATACGTCGGTGACATCAGCGCAGTAAAACCTACCGGCGCACCCCAACTCGTTGCCGCTAACACTCCCATTCTCCTACTGCCGAGAGAACTTCCGGTTCCGGAAACGGTCTACGTCACGGCTTCTTTTGCGGTCAGTTGGAGAGAATGAAAAAGTCGATATTTCAATAATTTTTTGTGTAGAAGTTAATAAACCGAGACGAAAACGGATGCCTGTTCGGCATTCAGTGAACATTGACGGTTTAATGTAAAAGTTATCTGGAAAAAGTAAAAAGGTCATTTCATGGTCCCTTTAAAGCGTGCGTACACACGTCGCCTCTGGTCCAGAGTGACCCGGCGGCCCGGAGTGGAGCCCTAAACGCTTAAGTTTTGATGTTTCTTCCGTCTCGTAACTTCTTCCGCAGCACCGAAGACAGCGGGCACGATCTTACTGAATGCGTCGAAAGGCCTCCGCGTGCGATGCACCGGAAAACGTGGTGCGGCTGGTTCCGGAAGTGCATAACTTCGAGCTTTGACACGGCGTGGCGCCACCTTCGTGTAGGGCTTGGTGCGCATTCACGTAAACTTTGCCGCGTCGGCTTCGTTCGAAGAACGAGTGGAGTCGATGCGCTGAAGTCGCTTTCATGTAAACGAGGCTCCAGATGATTATAGGAGATCAACCCGTCACTTAAAAATCTTACAAAAGCAGCTTCCCTCACCTCCTCCTACATAGTAATAAACAATTATGCGATATGACGTCAGTACAAGCCATGTATGGGAACGGAGGTGAGGCAAGCAAAGACGAAATCTGATCACTTTGAGGTGCTACTTCTGCGAAACAGCTTTGCCATTGCCGTTGTGGACGGCTTTAGAACATTAGACAAATATATGCAATGAAAAAGCAGTGGTTTGACCGGGCGATGATCTGGGAGAAAGAGAGATAGAGAGAGAGAGAGAGCGTGTGTTTCAGAAGTCGTCTCACCGTCTTACGTCACAACTGTGGCGTACAGTTACACCATTAAAACTTGTCGGCAATGCCTGGCCCGTCAAATTATATCAATATGAAGCAGCCCATTACTGTATAGAAAAGCGGTTCGCTTCTTGCTTTATGCTGATTATCTTCAATTGCAGAGATTCGGACGTAGTATTTGGCATTGGACGTTCTACAGTCGACTACATTTATAGAGAATCCTGTAGAGCTGGTACCATGAGGATTGAGTACAATTGGCTGGAACAATAAGAATTGACCGAGATCATCCTAGAGTTATTTATTTATTTATTTAGTACATACTGCGGACCTCTCGAGGTCCAAGCAGGGTGGGCGGAAAGCATAAATAGCGCTACAAAAAAAAACAAAAAAAAAAAAACAAACAGAAAACTAATGGTTTGGAGGCAACTCTCCAGTTCCCTCAAGAAGTTGGGGCACTGGACGGTTGTCATTTCCCTGTATCACCACCGAACGAGGATGCTAGTGACTATCACAATGAAAAAGGATGATTGGTGTGAGTGAACGTCCCCTATTAACTTTACGCAAAAACCTAACGCTTCTATTTATCAATCGAGGCACGCTGTGGTTCTTTTCACCCTCGTAGATTATTGGTACATGTCCTGGGTGCATGCGCATACAGGCATCGACGGTAACGAGTGGACCCATAGGGCCGCGCGAGCAGCAGCTAGCCAGATGGCATCTGCGCCGAACGCATCCACCATTTCGGCCGGCAGGGGACCCTCCCGGCTGACCCGGCTTAGAGTAACTGCATAGGCTCTGCTTGCAGAGCCGCAAGCGGAGCATATACAGTTACTCTAACCCGGCTAACCGCTCATTCACACTGGAAGCGGATCCGCGTTCGCAAAGCGGTTGCGAACGCGGTTGTATAAAGATCCAGTGCAATCGCACGCGCACTCGATGTCATCAAGTGCGCGTGATATTGTACTGCATCTTTATACAACCGCGTTCGCAACCGCTTTGCGAACGCGGATCCGTTTCCAGCGTGAATGAGCGGTAAGGTCCCCTTTAGATCCAACGACCGTCGGGGAAATTGTCAAGCAGGGTTCCGGTTCGGCAGGGTGTCGAACCGGAACCGGACCGAACCGAAAACCGGAACCCAACCGCTGTTTTTAGCCGAACCGGAACTGAACCGAACCGAAATCTTCGCCGCCATTTTGGAACTGAATCGGAACTGAACCGGAAAACTAAAACGGTAACCGGTTGAAAACGGTTCACAGTATTTTTTGAAAAAATGTTTGTTAGTACAACAAAAGGAGTGCATGAGAATAAAAATTTGGCAGCTGTATTTTTATCCATCGATCAAATAGGCATGTGCATATGATTGCAATGTGTGAAAAATTCTGGGTTTTCGTGGCGCTTTTGTATTCGCGCTATGATTAATCATATGTCACGACGTCACTTGACGGCATGGTGGCAAGGCATGCTCTCAAGTAATACCACGTCCGTAGCCCCTTGACGTCATGTCACGTAGTCACGTGACTAACTGCGTCATATGGCTATCAATTGAGAACGGGAGCAGAACACAGGGGTGCAGCTGGGTGGTGAAAGGGGGGAAGGGCGGGGGGGGGGGGGGGTAAACGGGTTTTCGCCCCGGGTGCCGCTGACCCTAATGACGCCACTGTCTGGGAGTGCGATGACCACGACCGCCTTCGACAGGAACTACAACAACATGGTTAAAGCATTCCAAATTTCGTAAAACGTGAAAAGATTTTGAAATTTCGCCGATATCCGAGGTACGTGCGAACGACCGCGCACCGAGTTTTGTGTGGCGCGGTGGTTTTAATTGGCCTTGCGCTCCATAGATGGCGCTAGCTCCCTGCAATGAGAATAAGAATGTGCAGATGGCAAACAGCGTGGGAAAGGCAGGGACAGAACGAGCGGGTTGGTATGGATAGTTAAGCTTGAGGAAGAAAACGAGAAAACAGTTCGCAATTTGATGTTTCATTAAGTCTACAGTAAACTAGACCTAACGTATATGGACGAAGAGAGCTCCACAAGCCTCTGTAGTGACCAAATGCGCATTAAGCTAAGAGCAGGACAAAATCAGCAACCCGATCAGGTTGTTTTATACTGAAAAGAGTTGGAAGCAGCTGATAAGAAAGTATAGAAAGCAATATCATGGGATAAGCAAAATGAACTGATATGAACGAGTATTAGACAAGGAAATTTGACATACAATGCAACAATCAAGAGACGGGAACGGAACTGCCGAGTGAACCTAACAACAAGTTTAGCAAAGCACTATGCGAAAGAGAGCGAATAAACAAGTTCTTTAAAACAAAACACCGTCTCTGTGTCGCGCAAACTTGCTTCTCGAGGAGGTATACTGCTTGGATCGCTTGCAAACTTGGGAACGACAAACTGTTCTCTGGAGACTTTGTCGTTGCTGTAGTTCCAGTTGCGACGAACGCAACCGTCTCAAATCTTTGAACCACGCATTAGTTTCAAACACGAAGCGGCAGACGGTTGCAGCTCGGCAATGTTAGTCCTTGACCTCCGAGAAATCTGATGCGCGAAAGCTCTCTGCGTGCACACACCGATAATTTCTGGGGTCATGGGCAGAATGGGCTCGTGCAATGTGTGATATTTGTTCTTTTTTTGTACCTGATGTTTTGACATTTGTTTGCTGTAAATAACTTTTTACTTGCACACTATGCTACCGTTACAGAGACAACTCTGCTCATTGACAATATTTTAATAGAATTCTTGTTTGTAGCTCCACTTTCTAGGTTTGATAGTTTTCACACATCATTTTTGGGCGATTCTGTTTTATAAATGACTTCATTCTGGTTCCCAGCAGTAGTTAACGAGAAACGTGTTTGCTGACACAGCTAAAATGTGCGTCATCGCGAGCTTGGGATCGTGGCCGTTGTCACAGATATCTAAGTCGTCGTATTTGGTAAACATTCTGTCTGTGACGGACATGATAAGTTCCTTCTGGTTACGAACTTTCGAAAACTGAACCACGTTTTTCCAGCACTAGCTGCGTGTACAGCACAGCGTTCTTGGAAAATAGGGTTTTGTTTGCAAGCTTTGCAGGTTGGCTTTTCAGAACTACATGAGCGCAGTAGCCTGCACTGCAGTGTAAGTTATTGCAGACATCTTGTGGTGTTTAGCCGTGATGTCGCTTGCAGAAATTGTGATGTTGAACTGATTATTTTCTGAAGTCGGAGCTTTGCTTCCGATTCATAGATTAGGTGGATAGAAATATGGTACTGGATACCAGCAAGCCTCCTATAATTCTCAAATTTCTCTTCCAGTAAGTCTGTTTGAAACTTGCCAAAAAAAACGTAGCTAAAGCAAAGTTCCTCGAGGCAGTATTTGGGTACCTACCTCTATGAGAGTATAGCAAGTCAGCCTGAGTGTAGAATGTGTCTCGATGATCAGTCGAACAGTGTCTGCACTGAGTGCTTTCCAAGCATCAAGTCACTCAACCATGTTGTCAAGGAACTTCAGTTTAAGGTTTGTTGTAGATGTGTCAGGCTCTTGAGCTCGGTCTCGCAGTTTCTTTCCTTTCATCGGAGCCTTGACATTGGCTGCGGCCCACTATCTTGCAAACAAATTGACAAAATATGCAGTCTTCAGGCTGTACTGAAAGCCAAGTTGCTCACCAAGTGTTCTTAGGGCTTGAACAACGTAGTCATTGAAGACTTTCAGGGCCAATTTCACGTTTCAGCGTTCAAGATTTGACGGATGTAATGCCTTGGGACTTAGCCTGAAGCCGAATCTCACCGGCTGGCCATTCTCGTGAAGCTGTAATTTTCTCAAGGCGTCCAACGAAGCTATTTGCAGTGGTGTGGCAGCTGCTCCCGATGCCATGCTTTTGAAGTTTGGAAATGCAAAACAATGTATAAAATTATTTTGGTTCAACCAGTTGTTTCTGATAAATTTTAACAGGTGCACGGGATCCACAATGAAAAAAAGCGGTCGGACTTGTGACAGGTTTTTAAAGCGTCAACCGGTTTGCTCCAAAATCGATTACGGCGCCGTACTCGCGTAGAAGGTCCATTCTGAGGACAATGTCCCTCGCACAGTCTTGCAGAACAACTGACTTCATGACGCAGGTCTCGCAATGAATCTCAACTCGTGCATTGCACATTCCAGTCGGCGTTATTAGGTGGCTTCCGGCGGTTCCTATTTGCGATGCGCCCCCTTGACTACTGTGGAAGTGCTCACAATTTGTAATGGCTTTGTTTTTTATAAAAAAAAATTGTTTTAGTTATGTCGCTGAAAGCCTCTGACTTTACTATTTTTGCTGACAAGACTGCGGCGGAGCATGTCATGCTGCCGCTTGAGCAATCTGAGACCTATTTAGACACAATGAGCAACAGCTGCTTTCGAGCACAGTGTGCTTAGACAGTCTGAGGACTCATATTTTAGGTTCCCTTACCTTTTCGAACTGCTTTCCGGGGTGTCATGATGTGAAGACAAAACATGTGCGAGTATTTCTAGAAACTCGACTCTGCATTTTGCTAAAAGAAAAGAACAGTGAACGTTTGAAAAAAAAAAAAAAAATGAAGTCCAACCTGAAATGTGGGAGCCGGAGTTTTGGCATGCAGGCGGCTGAACCGATGTTAAGTAGAGCATTCTGTACCTTGTATGTTTCTGTATTCTGTATTTTTTGTTTCCTTAAATTAGCAAATTTGTACTTTTTTTTTGTGTGTGACGAGGTCAGCTAAGTAAACATGGTATTTTTTTTGCTTTCTCGTCTCTTAAACAGTAGTGATCATCATTATTTTGGCACAATGTGTGCATGTTAACTTGAGCCATTACAATTATTTTGAAATTTCTTCGACCTTTAATTACAGTGTTAATGATTTGCTTACGTCCGGTCGCCCTGTATAATCAAGAAATGGATATTATTGTATATCTTTATTGCACTTGCTCTTCATTGGAAATTAATTTTTGCACCGCATCCTAAAAAAAAAAAGAATTTTTTTTCTTGTTTTTACCTGCTTTATGTCTCCCCTCGCTTCACTTGAAGCCGATAAACTTTAATTTCATAGAGCACTCTTACCTTGAAAGTTTTGGCAAGTTTTCTTTCTACATTTGAATTCATATAGATTCCTTATTGATTTTCCACTGAGCAAATTGTTTCTGCAAATGTATTTTGGCCAGTTTGCACTAAGTTTGCACTCGCTCGTTAGAGAGGTCTCTTAATTGAAATTATATTCAGTTAGGGCTTTTAGAACGTTTCTTCCAAACCGTGTTCCATCAAGGCTGCTACGTTATTTTATTTAAAATAGCAGCAGGGAAATGTGAAAATAATTACAGAATTTCCAAGTTAACTTGCAGGGACAACTATCTGGTAAGGTCCATGTAATGAAACTGAAAGAAAATCCCGATGCAGATATTCGCGTATACCACTGGTAATGACGCGAATGAAAGATTGGTGCTCACTCGCATTGTATGAACAGAGGTTAATACTGTTCTAGTTTTCACGCGAGTGAGCAGTTTCTTATTTTACAGATGCATAAAATTAGGTATGTCATAAGCCAGTAAAACGCGAGCAAAGAAAAACAAAACGCGAAGAGAAGCCACTGGTGGACACATGCCACAGATTAAATTATTTCACCATTGGGAACATTGCGGCCAAACTAAGTCATGACCAAAATAAAAAAAAAAAAAAAATTTATCTTTAGAAGCTAGGAGTATTATCAATATGGCGTAGCTTGAAGGTACATATAATTTGCAGATCAAGAAACGTTTATACCCGCTTGCGCATTAGTTATTTTATCCACACATGCAGCACAGGCGCAGAGGTCAGAGCGCGGCTAAGCGCAGCGCGTTTTAGGACAAAACAAATGGCGGACGGAGGGCGCGGTAAAAAAGAGGGCGAGGAGGAGGAGACGACGCTACCTTCTAGCACAGAGGGACGTTAGTCGTATCGCGTATCGTGAGTCTCGCGGGCTGGACGGCGATGGCAGCGGACGACGAGTCTAAGGCCTCTACTTCAAAACTGTCGTCCACGGTACCGGCGAATTCTGTCGGCCTTCAGAAGAGAAATTTGGGACCGATCAAAATAATTGGTATTCATCCCGGACGACACTCCCGACCACCAAGCCGTTTTGCATGAAGACGTCGCCGACCCGTCGCCCCCTTCTCGTGGCTGAAGACATCGCTCGCGCAAACGTCAAGCACGAAGTGCGTACTTCGAGTTAAACATGCACGCGTACGATTTCTTTGCTATGTGCGAATGTGGCCAATGCGTGGTGCTGCCCGACTTCGAGCCGGGAATGTTTTTGCTGGAGGGAAATCGGCAGCAAACTTTCCAACCTACACTCGACCGGCTACGTAATTACGAAGATTTCCCCCAGTAGCTCAGTGGTAAGATGTCCGCTTCACATGCAGAGGACCCATAAGTGTTTGCGAACCGTTTTTTTGTTGTTGTATATTTTGCGATATTTGGATTTCTTTTTCTACAATTATCACTGGAAAACAAAATGTTGTGGACGTAACGTCGCTGAACTTAATGGTATGGGATTTCCTTTTTGATATCTGCGAATTCAATGTAGTCACTTTCCACAAAGTGCAAGGAGCATATAAATCGGGTAGCGCCCGCTTTCCGAGGTGCCCGTAAATAGGGAGTTTTAGAACAGCGCACGCTAAAGCTTTGCGTACGCAAAGAATAGCGTCGTCGCCACTGCGCATGCTCCGAACGCAAACCAGGTTTTGCGCTTTGCGCGCGCTATTTC
Source organism: Ixodes scapularis (assembly GCF_016920785.2). Lineage (NCBI taxonomy): Eukaryota > Metazoa > Arthropoda > Arachnida > Ixodida > Ixodidae > Ixodes > Ixodes scapularis. The sequence goes on from NW_024609884.1 coordinate 84,758,078, forward strand.
TCGGAAATAGCGTGCGTACGCAAAGGGTCTTTGCGCTTCTCCAAGGAGGATTCGTGATGAGAAGTTGGCTAAAGCCAAGACGAGCAGAGTTAAAAAATGGCAGCTTCCAGGATTGTGTCGGTGGCTGCTTTGGCGGCGTCGTGAGTGCGACGTCGGCGGCATCCTCGCGATCGCAATTTTCAGTACGGGACGACATTGTACTCGGTTTGGCAACGATAACCGGCAATTTGATGCTTGCGACGCGCGAACATTTCTCGGCGAAGGTACGATGTGCGAAGGTCAGTACACGAGACCTCTCTTGCCGAGGCGACGCAAGCGGACAGGACCTGTCAACCGCTCGCATCGCATTCTCATGTGTAAACAAATCTAAAACAGTACTCTGAACCAAAAAAACTTGTTTGCTTCTAAAGTGACAGCATTTCGTGTATGAAATAAAAATTGTGATTGTATCTTGGTGGCGTCGGCAAGCGCGAGCTGCTTGGGCTTTTGCGTCGCGACGGAGAAACGCTATTCTAAAACTCTCTTGCGTCGTGTCCGCTGATACAAGCGCTAACTTTAGCGCTAGCGTGCGTTAAAATTGCGTACGTTATTCTAAAACTCCCTAATGTTGTACCGGAATTGCAGCCAGCCATTGGTCCCGATCCCGTTGATCTTTTGGAAACTTGTGCAGACTCTAGTGCACAATTCCACTTTCGGATGCAGGACATGTGAGGCAGCTCTTCACGCAACATCTTGGGGGTATTCTTTTCAGAGCCGATCACGAGAATTCACCACGTTCACTCACTACTCATTTCCAACCCCTCAGTGTACAAAACAACTCATCTTGAAGTGCAGAACAGCGAGCGGAAGAAACATAACTGTAAAGGAATCGCACGGCAAACGGTTCCCGACACGTCGTTTGCTGCGCGCAGCAAAACAAACAACAACAAAAAAACAAAAAACAGAAGGGCAGAAAAAAAAAAAAAAAAAAGCTTCTTCCACTCATTTTCTCCTCTTTACTTCTCGGGAATCCGTGCGCAGGTTTCGGTTTTGTTTTCGAGCAGTTGCGTTTTTTGGCTTCATTAAAAATATACGTGACTCTGCAGCTAAATATTAATTGGATAGTTTTCCGACACCATAATGAACTGCCCGGCAAAGGATGAAAAAAAAAGTTTTGGGGGGTGTCACTGTCCCTTTAAACATAATTCAGTTTTTTATAGCCCAGCACTTAAAGGGGAACTCCACTCAATTCCAGAATTTTCAGGCTTATTTGCGATTCCATTATTCCATTTCCCAAAGCACTACTGAACAGTTCTACGTCTTCGGATTCGTGAAATGTGGAATATTATTTGTGTAATCTTAATTTAAACATCAAAAGATACCGAAACCGAAACTTCGGTTGCGTCAGGCAACATTGGTCTCGTGTCGTAAGAGTCATGGACACGTCACGTCGAACCACGTGGTCTTGCGACGTTCGTGGGAGCAAGGTACAGGACACGTGACGTGGCACGTCGCTTCGGATGGCGCAAAAAGTGACGGCTCAGGGAGATGGGGAAGGTAAGAAGACGAAAGAGGAGGGGGGAGCGGAGAAACCGGACATGGGGACCAAGTTGGGACAGGTCGGGGGAAGCGAGTCCAAGCGGGAAGACGCGCCGAGAAAAGTGCCAGGGAGCGCGCTGGAGAGAGCGCAGGAAACAACGCACCAGAGAAGCACGACGGAAAGGCCTACCGCTGGCGTCAGCGCCCCAGACCCCCCAGCCCTAAGAGACCGGGTCGCCTCAACCGCAAGGCCACTCGCTACCGTCCGCGCTTCAAGCCCCAGAACCCTGTGAGCAATGTTATGGAGTCGCCGACGCGCCGACGCTAGCGAGCTCCAACCAAAGTCTAAAGCGACCGAGAACAACCGTTCGCGCGCAGCCCGAGATACAAACATCCGTTCATGCGCTTCGCGCGTAACTTGAGCGCCCCGTACCAGAGGCCCCTTTGGTGTATTTCGTTTTATATCCAATAAACGAGACGTCAGTCTTCAGCCTGACTCCGGCACGAAAGGCTGTCTGTGTCTGCCCTTCGCCAAAGAACGTAAAACGAAACAAGCCCGACCAGAGAAACACAACGGCCACCACCTGGAGTTAGCGCCCCAAGTCCCCGAACCCTCCGAGCCCTGTGAAGCCGGATCGCCTCAATCGCGAGGCCACCCACTGGCGTCAGCACTCCAAGCCCCTGAACCCCGTGAGCCCCGGAGCCAACTGGCCCACGCACCAGCACAGTGACAGACAGCCCGGGGCACCACCCCTTCAGAACACCACGACAGTCGGTGAGCTGCGGGCGGGACCAGCACCGACTCCTATTATTATAAAACAGTAAACATCATTTTCGCCTCATCTCTCCTCACCTCAACTTGGAAGAACCACAGTGTGTATGTGCCTCCCCTACGGGGGTCGTCACTCGTCATAGTCTCTTCTATGCGACGGCGGGCGAGCGTCAAGTGTCGTCTGCTCCTCAATTTTCGCCAATCTGGTTAACTACAACATCGTGTGGAAACTTGTGAAAGACAACTCCCGGGCTGGTCAACTGGTAATTCGAGCAGGCAGCAACGCAACATCGTGAGCCCATAAATCTCTCGACGTTCATCGCAGCTAGGCATCGGAGATGTGGCCCGCGCTCGTATCGTAGGCAAAACTTCCTTCTCAAGCTAAAGCAGCGGCGAGACAAAACAGACTGCTCCCAGCTCTCAGCTCCGAGAAGCGCGCAGGGCAGCGCAGACTAGCGCATCCCTGTTATAGCCTCGTCCCACTAGAGCGACAAACACCGATTTTTGTCCGACGACACCACAAAGTTCCGTGTCGACGATGCTGTCCCACTGCAACGACCACCACCCGCGACAATCGCCGACACGCGCCGACAAACAATCGACGACGGACGAGTTCTTGTCTGTCGTTGGACTTGAAGCGCAGCAAGCAGTCCCACTGAGGAACATGTCTCGGAGACAAACTTATCCTCCTCGTCCGCTTGTGCCTTCCGTTGCCTCCCTTCCCACCCTTCTAACCTTCCTCCCGGAACGAGAAGCCCTTGGCGGCCACTCCTCGTTCCCGGCCCCGCAGTTCCGGTCCCTCGATTACACGTAGTGGTCGCGGGCGCGGCTTGCTTGCTGGCGCCGGACGGTCGTGTTGCGAAAGGGAATTTGCTGTGGCTGGTTTTGCTCGCGAAAACTTGGTGCGCGAGATGGTGCTTCAAGACGCCGAGGTTTACGCCCCTGCATCAGGATGGATACACTCATGTTCGAGAACTGACCAAAGTAAGACCGCTCACCACGAAGTAGGACACGACGTTCCGAGGCAAGCCATTCCGGCACACGAGAGACTTGTCATCGCGTTCCGCGATAATCGGGATGCCGTAGTGTCTTCCAAAAAATGCCTGCCCTCGATCATTCGGATATGAGGTTATAAACATCCTCAAAATAGGCATGAAATTCCGTGGCGCTCACCTAGACTTCCTCGAGCTACCCAAAAAAAGGTATCCTAGTTCGGAAAAAGTTTGGCATCGATTGTCACGACTGTTTGCGGAAAGTCGCCAACGGCAAATGAAGACAAGTGGAAGCTTTAATCAAGAAATAAAGTAATCGTCTCCACTTTCACCGTGTCTGTCGGCGCGTTTTATGCCCAAAGAGCAAAACACGAAAACCGTGTCGCCAGACTCAGTTTGTTTGTGTATTTTGAAGTGTTTTGTTGACAACTCCGGTCCCACTAGGAAACAAGTTTTCTTATCCCCGTGTTCTGCGTCGTGTCCGCCAAGTGGGACGGTGGACTCCGACAAACAGGCTGTCTGTCGGTGTCGTCTGTCGCTCGTTGTCGTGTGTCGCTGTCCTTTGTTGCTGTCTGTCGCTCTAGTGGGACGCGGCTATTACGGTGATCGAGGACGCCGTTGAGCCAACACCGAAAGGAGAAACTCATGACGTCATCCAGTGGCTTACCAACTTGCTTTTGAGGGGGGGGAAGGGGGCGCACCGGACCCCCCCCCCCCCCCCCCCCCCCCCCCGGGGGCCGGCGGGCGGTGCCTTTGGTATCTCTTGGGCGCCGCCGGCCAGTGTTTTCCTCCCTGCCCAGTGGCGCCTGTTTCAGGGGAAGGGGGTGGGGGGAACATGCCTTTGCCCCTCACCCACCCCCCCCACTCTGAGAACGGGGGGGGGGGGGGGGGGGGGGGCCGAGCGCCCCCTTGCCCCCCTCCCGGGTTGGTACGCCCATGACGTCATCGTTCAATTTCACTCTGAGAAGTAAAGACAAACAAAACGTGAGAATGACGCAGTCATGCCTCTGACCTAGTGGTTCAATGTTGGCTGCTCCAACTCCGTGGCATTGACTGCGCTGATGATTGCGCCTCGCATCGCACGCTGGAGTTGGCAGATTTCGGCGACTTGGCTCAGTTGAAAGTTTGCTGGCCAGTTTATTAAATATATAGACGGAATTAGATCGTAATATTTGACATGGGGTCTTCCTATATGATACTGAAGATGGCTACATAGTTTTCGAAATATCAAAAACGAAGCGGAGTTGCTCTTTAAGCGCTCGTTTCCGGGTTTCGCGGCGTCGCCGTCGGCGTTGGCGTAACCGTGCTAAATTTAGCGGGGAAAATGACGCCACATGATTTGGTGTCACGTCACCTATGCACAAGTTCAGCTTCTCCGCTAAATTTATCGGGAAAATTGACGTCACGTAAACCTAAAAACCAACCCATTTCCCCGATAAATTTAGCGCAGAAAATGATGTCACATCATTTAGTGTCACGTCACCTATGAACAAATTCAGTTTCTCCGCTAGATTTATCGGGAAAATTGACGTCACGTAAACCTAAAAACCAACCAATTTCCCCGATAAATTTAACGCAGAAAATGATGTCACATCATTTAGTGTCACGTCACTTATGAACAAATTCAGTTTCTCCGCTAGATTTAGCAGGGAAATTGACGTCACGTGACCTCAACACCAATTCAATTTCCCCTCTAAATTTAGCGGGAAAATTGACGTCACGTGACCTCAACAGCAATTCCATTCCCCGCTAAATTTAGCGGGAAATTTGACGTCACGTGACCTCAACACCAATTCAGTTTTCCTATAAATTTAGCGGGGAAAATAACGTCGCACAACTTGGTGTCACGTCACCTATGAACAAATTCAGTTTCTCCTCTAGATTTAGTGGGAAAATTGACGTCACGTGACCTCAACAGCAATTCCATTCCCGGCTAAATTTAGCGGGAAAATTGACGTCACGTGACCTCAACAGAAACTCAGTTTCCACTCTAACTTTAGCGGGGAAAATAACATCGCACAACATGGTGTCACGTCACCTGTGAACAAATTCAGTTTCTCCTCTAGATTTAGTGAGAAAATTGACGTCACGTGACCTCAACAGCAATTCAGTTTCCCCTCTAAATTTAGCGGGAAAATCGACGTCACGTGACCTCAACACCAATTCAGTTTCCCCTATAAATTTAGCGGGGAAAATAACGTCGCACAACTTGGTGTCACGTCACCTGTGAACAAATTCAGTTTCTCCTCTAGATTTAGTAGGAAAATTGACGTCACTTGACCTCAACACCAATTCAGTTTCCCCTCTAAATTTAGCGGGAAAATTGACGTCACGTGACCTCAACACCAATTCAGTTTCCCCTCTAAATTTAGCGGGAAAATTGACGTCACGTGACCTCAACACCAATTTAGTTTCCCCTATAAATTTAGCGGGGAAAATAACGTCGCACAACTTGGTGTCACGTCACCTTTGAACAAATTCAGTTTCTCCTCTAGACTTAGTGGGAAAATTGACGTCACGTGACCTCAACACCAATTCAGTTTTCCCTCTAAATTTAGCGGGAAAATTGACGTCACGTGACCTCAACACCAATTCAGTTTCCCCTCTAAATTTAGCAGGGAAAATAACGTCGCACAACTTGGTGTCACGTCACCTGTGAACAAATTCAGTTTCTCCTCTAGATTTAGTGGGAAAATTGACGTCACGTGACCTCAACACCAATTCAGTTTCCCCTCTAAATTTAGCGGGAAAATTGACGTCACGTGACCTCAACACCAATTCAGTTTCCCCTATAAATTTAGCGGGGAAAATAACGTTGCACAACTTGGTGTCACGTCACCTGTGAACAAATTCAGTTTCTCCTCTAGATTTAGTGGGAAAATTGACGTCACGTGACCTCAACACCAATTCAGTTTCCCCTCTAAATTTAGCGGGAAAATTGACCTCACGTGACCTCAACAGCAACTCAGTTTCCCCTCTAAATTTAGCGGGAAAATGGACGTCACGTGACCTCAACACCAATTCAGTTTCCCCTATAAATTTAGCGGGGAAAATAACGTCGCACAACTTGGTGCCACGTCACCTGTGAACAAATTCAGTTTCTCCTCTAGATTTAGTGGGAAAATTGACGTCACGTGTCCTCAACACCAATTCAGTTTCCCCTCTAAATTTAGCGGGAAAATTGACGTCACGTGACCTCAACACCAATTCAGTTTCCCCTCTAAATTTAGCGGGGAAAATAACGTCGCACAACTTGGTGTCACGCCACCTGTGAACAAATTCAGTTTCTCCTCTAGATTTAGTGGGAAAATTGACGTCACGTGACCTCAACACCAATTCAGTTTCCCCTATAAATTTAGCGGGAAAATTGAAGTCACGTGACCTCAACACCAATTCAGTTTCCCCTCTAAATTTAGCGGGAAAATTGACGTCACGTGACCTCAACACCCATTCAGTTTCCCCTATAAATTTAGCAGGGAAAATAACGTCGCACAACTTGGTGTCACGTCACCTGTGATAAAATTCAGTTTCTCCTCTAGATTTAGTGGGAAAATTGACGTCACGTGTCCTCAACACCAATTCAGTTTCCCCTCTAAATTTAGCGGGAAAATTGACGTCACGTGACCTCAACACCAATTCAGTTTCCCCTCTAAATTTAGCGGGAAAATTGACGTCACGTGACCTCAAAACCAATTCAGTTTTTTCTATAAATTTAGCGGGGAAAATAACGTCGCACAACTTGGTGTCACGTCACCTGTGAACAAATTCAGTTCCTCCTCAAGATTTAGTGGGAAAATCGACGTCACGTGACCTCAACACCAATTCAGTTTCCCCTCTAAATTTAGCGGGAAAATTGACGTCACGTGACCAACACCAATTCAGTTTCCCCTCTAAATTTAGCGGGAAAATTGACGTCACGTGACCTCAACACCAATTCAGTTTCCCCTCTAAATTTAGCGGGAAAATTGACGTCACGTGACCTCAACACCAATTCAGTTTCCCCTCTAAATCCAGCGGGAAAATTGACGTCACGTGACCTCAACACCAATTCAGTTTCCCCTCTAAATTTAGCGGGAAAATTGACGTCACGTGACCTCAACACCAATTCAGTTTCCCGTATAAATTTAGCGGGGAAAATAACGTCGCACAACTTGGTATCATGTCACCTGTGAACAAATTCAGTTTCTCCTCTAGATTTAGTGGGAAAATTGACGTCACGTGACCTCAACACCAATTCAGTTTCCCCTCTAAATTTAGCGGCAAAATTGACGTCACATGACCTCAACACCAATTCAGTTTCCCCTATAAATTTAGCGGGGAAAATAACGTCGCACAACTTGGTGTCACGTCACCTGTGAACAAATTCAGTTTCTCCTCTAGATTTAGTGGGAAAATTGACGTCACGTGACCTCAACACCAATTCAGTTTCCCCTATAAATTTAGCGGGAAAATTGACGTCACGTGACCTTAACAGAAACTCAGTTTCCCCTCTAAGTTTCGCGGGGAAAATAACGTCGCACAACTTGGTGTCTCGTCACCTGTGTACAAATTCAGTTTCTCCTCTAGATTTAGTGGGAAAATTGACATCACGTGACCTCAACAGCAATTCCATTCCCGGCTAAATTTAGCGGGAAAATTGACGTCACGTGACCTCAACACCAATTCAGTTTCCCCTCTAAATTTAGCGGGAAAATCGACGTCACGTGACCTCAACAGCAACTCAGTTTCCCCTCTAAGTTTAGCGGGGAAAATAACGTCGCACAACTTGGTGTCACGTCACCTGTGAACAAATTCAGTTTCTCCTCTAGATTTAGTGGGAAAATTGACGTCACGTGACCTCGACAGCAATTCCTTTCCCGGCTAAATTTAGCGGGAAAATTGACGTCACGTGACCTCAACAGCAATGCAATTTTCCCTCTAAATTTAGCGGGAAAGTTGACGTCACGTGACCTCAACACCAATTCAGTTTCTTCTCTAAATTTAGCGGGAAAATTGACGTCACGTGACCTCAACAGCAACTCAGTTTCCCCTCTAAATTTTGCGGGGAAAGTGACGTCGCATGACTTGGTGTCACGTTACCTACGAACAAATTCAGTTTTTCCGCTAGATATAGTGGGAAAATCGACGTCACGTGACCTCAACGCCGATTCAATTTCCCGTCTAAATTTAGCGGGGAAAATGACGCCACGTGACCTCAACACCAATCCAGTTTCGCCGCTAAGTTTAGCAGGGAACTGAGTTGCTGTTGAGGTCACGTGGCATCAATTCTTCAGATAATTTAGTGGGGAAACTGTGGGAGGAGGGGAGGGTATGATGCAGGATGATGGGAGGGTACAGAGGAGGAGGAGGGGCATACCCCCCGCTCCGTACGCTCCCCTTCTTCGCCTTAAGAGCTGCACTCTAATGTCGCGTTACAGGGATTTGTAAACGTCTTTAATTTTTTTTATGTTGTGATAGATTTGTAGCACGTCCATTCATCGTATACGCTGTATTTATTCGTTACATAATAATGATGGCGAGGAATCAGGTGTAAATATATGAAAGTCGCCACATTTCTGACTATTATTACCAGTGTTTTATAAGCCGAATTCAATGAGAAACCCGACAGGTTAATTTATTCTACACGTTCCAGCGTGACACCTCTATGGGCCACATGGCCTTATAATTTATGAGCCCATACGGATGTCATATGCCACGGTGTCGCGTGACATCGGGACGTTATGTCACTTTCTAACGTCACGCGACATTCTGAAGTCACGTAACAACATGGTGTCGCGTGACTCCTAAATTGACCAACAATGAGCCTCAGTGTGTTGTTTAGATTAAAATGGTTAGCGTGCCGAATATAAAAAATAAAAATGCTGCGATTTTATAGCTGTAATTTTTGACATGAAGGGGTAAATGTAGGCTATACTGGGGTTCTATTTGAGGCTCGAGTTGCTGCGCGCCATCTAGCGGTGCAAGCAAATGCGGGTCCACTCCTCATAACACCGTATCACACCATGAAATACCACCTGACCTATTTGAGCGATCAAGGTGGCTTCATGCGATCTACCGAGACCAACTCTGTACCAAAGTAGACGCCATGATTTCATTTAACTGTATAGTTTCAATAAACAGACGTACTTCGTCAACGGCACAGTGAACCCCGCCTCGCGAGATTCGATTTCGGTTCGCTGCATATTTGCTGCATGCCATCCTTTCTTCACACTTGCAAGTCATAAACAGTCTCAGATCATTTTCTAATAAACAGCTGAGGCCAGATTCACGAAGCGAACTTACGAACAAAAAAGTACTTACGACAAAACCTGAGAACAAATCCGAATTCACGAAACGAAATGTTCGTAACTTTTGCGTGGTTTACGAACGAATCCTACGACAGCCTCCGAGCTGTCTTACGAACTTTTCTTCCAACATGGCTGCCTATATCGGTTGGTTGATGCGCCTCGACGGACAGAGGACTTTGAGGCGCGAGCGGGTGTTCCGCCCTCGGATTACGGTGAACGACGTGCCGGAGCACATTTTAGAGCGATACTACCGCCTGCCGAAGGAGGCCGTGCTTCGGCTGTGCGACGTGGTCGCCTCAACTCTTCGTCGGCCGACAAAGCGGAGTTGCGCGCTGCCGGTCGACGTGCAGGTGCTGGTGGCGCTACGCTTTTACGCGAGCGGTAGCTTCCAATCCGTGGTAGGCGAGGTGGGACACCTGAGCCAGGCGAGTACCTCACGAATCGTCAACAACGTGAGCCAGGCCCTCGTCCTGATAGCCGGGGAGGCGATTTGCTTCCCAACGTCACGGCGAGCAGCGTCCCTCACTTCGATCGGTGAGTATACTACGACGTTAGCAAAGGCGTTATTCCGCCGGCGCAAACGTAACCGATTGCGAGCATATTAGTCGCTGTTCTACAAACGCGCTAAATATAATAGCATGACGGGAGTGCGTATGCCTACCGTCACTTGATATCAATCCAGGCGCGAAGTCCACCGCCGTTCATGTGTACGCGCAGACACTAAAAAATATCTATCTTGACTACCAAAGCAAATAGCTGAACCGCATGTAAACGATTTAGCAAGCGATGAGACGAGCGACGGAGAATTCTCACCGCCGCTCGTCGGGTCGTTCTGTTTTTGTTTTCTAGAAATGTAGCTCATCGCCTTGGTCGCTTGCTCCCGTCTCTTTGATCTAGTGTGCTCCGTCGCGTGACTGACCAAGCGCGGACTACGAAGAACAAACACGACAGGACAGTGCTGTTATTGAAGCATTGTCCTGTCGTGTTTGTTCTTCATAGTCCGGGTTTTCTGAGCTGTTTTTCCAATCATGTATTACAAGTCCACTGAGCACAGAGTCCTGTGCATACAAGAAACGAGACTGCCTTTCTCGAGCATGCCAGTTTTTGCATTATTACTTAGGGGCATATCACGAGGTTGTATACACCATTTATGGCACTAATAGTTTTCACATGCTGAGCATGCAATTATACGTTGTCTCAGCATAACTTGATAACGAGCGAATGCTACGGCTTTCTTCAGCCAACCTAAGCAACAATGCGAAGCATACAATTCCTCTTCATGGGAGGAGTACCGATACATTGTCACATGCCTCGCACCGGGCTGCCCTTGTAGCTCCTAGGCAAAGCGCCTTCCTGCAGACGCCCAGGTGGCGGGTTGGCTAAGGTCCCTGCAATATCTCGGAGGCTTATTGCACAGAAGGAGGCGTGCCATTAGCCGAAGTTTTGTTTGCATATCAAAAGATCCCCAGGTGGCCAAAATGGACTCTCAGTACTCCACTGGGCCGTGTTAGATGCCCTTCATTGGTTTGGCATGTAAACCCTCAAATTTACATGCCCGCACCGACATTGTGATTGGCTTGCTAAGGTCACGGCATTATCTATTCACCATGTTGTGGTGAAATCAAGTGTATGAGGATTACGGTTGTATCATACTTGCATGTCTGTTTTCTTTTAACTCATTCTACAGGTTTCCTCGGGATCGCTGGCTTCCCACGGGTGCTCGGCTGCATAGACGGCACCCATGTGGCCATCAAGGTGTCCAAGGAGGACAAACCTGTTTACCTCAACCGCAAGGGATACACTTCGATTAACGTCCAGGCTGTGTGTGATGCCAACAACGTAGTGACCCAGCTGACTGTCAAGTGGCCTGGCAGCACCCACGACAGTTTTATGTGGAGGAATTGTGACCTCTATGAGAAGTTCTGTGCTGGCACTGCCCCTGATGGCTGGCTGCTTGGTAAGTTTCTACTGAAAGGGTGCAGTAGAACATTGCTGCACACAAAGAAAACCTAATATAAAGGCAACAATTTGCACTATGACTGTAAGAGACATCGTCCAGTAGTCTTAAATTTTTGGGAATGTGCTCCGAAAGCAGTAATGATCAAGATGCATTTCTTTGCAGTTTTGTTTTGTATTGACAATTCAAGATTGCAGCGCCACACTATACTTGGCTTGCACCGATGTCACTACAGACACCATGTTGATGGCCACAAACACTATTCTCTCTCAGTGGTGGCCACAAATACTGCCTTCTCTTTCTCTTTCCGTTCTGGATAAGTGGGTAAGGGGGAGGATTGCTTTTGTGTATGAAGTTCGGGGTAAAAGGTAATTCCTGAGGGGGACAAAGGCGAGTTTGAGGGGAACCTCATCTATAGTCGGTGACAGGTCAAGAATGAAGTGGAAGTTCCTCCCACCTCTTTCCACTCTAGTAAAGTGAACGCCAGAGAGGAGGTGACCTTCTCTCTACCGTTCGCTCCGCTGAAGTGGAAAGGGGTGGGAGGAGCTTCCACTTCGTTCTTGACCTGTCACCGGCTGTAGGTCATGGTGCCTCAGCGAGCCAACAGGATGTAGTGGTCGGAACGACTCCCAGCGTGGTCTCGTGACGTCACATGCAAGCCACATATATATGTATATGTGCCATGTATACACAAGTATTTATTGCAGAAACCATGACAGTCAAATGTGGTGACATGAAATTACTATTCAAGCCTGTCTTCGCATAATGCAGGGGATGCTGGCTACTCCGTGCAGCCCTGGCTAATGACCCCAATCAGGGCACCGAAGGATGAACCGGAGGAAGAGTACAACGAGGCGCTGACGAAGACCCGACAGGTCATTGAGCGAACGTTTGGACTCCTCAAGTCCAGATTCAGGTGCCTGGACAAATCTGGAGGAGTACTCCAGTACAAGCCTCAGATCTGCTGCCGCATCACTGTGGCCTGCGTAGTTTTACACAACTACTGCATGCGCCACCATGTGTCCTTCAACGAACCACTAGGTAATATAATAGGCCCTTTCCACAATTTAAGCGCTCCTGGCAGCAAGGCAGTGTATTTGGGGTTTCAAAAGACCAATCTCACTGTCGAAATGCGCTATGCCACTACTTCCGCAGTGCGTAAAGGAAAATTTAGTTTTGTGTACGCATGGCATTGCAAAGCACCAGATGGCCCACACAGCGGTCTCTCACTGTGAGCTAGTTATGGCGATGTCACTTATGCAGAGGGTTTTGTGAGCTCGGTCTATTGGTCAACTACTGTTCACGGCATTGTGTTGCAACCAAATGCATTGCTTGCATTACTCAAATATGCAGAAATGTATAAAGCTGTAGGCATTGCTGAACACGGTACACCAGCAAACTGGAAATTTGTGCTTATTGTGTCCGCAGCGAAAAAAGAATCAGCAACAACTGGGAAAGTAGGAAGATCATGGTACATTATTGCTCAGGAAAGCTAATTGTTATATTCTTCTTTCATTGTATACGACATACACTGTCGTTTCAGTCATTCAGAATGCGATGAACGTAAGTGTCTGAACCAGGCCTCGTGTAAACAAGCAAGCTCGGCGTTTGGACTCAGCGGTTGTCACAGCACATGTTGGCTTCGTTGCAGATAACCAACTTAGCCAGCAAAGTATGACTGCAAGCCTGGGGTTTTTAATTTGCACTAAAATGTTCATCTAGATTGAAACGGGCAGAGGTGGGGATCAACCCCACGATTCTAAGATTCTGAACAGATAAATGTGCAGAATCCCCAATGATTGCACATATCAGGCACTATTCAGTCACCCGACATCCACAGCTCTCAAAAATAATCTCGCATGGGAACAAAAGCATATGGAAATGGAATAATCCCTATCTATGAGTGTGCATTTTGTCTGAGCTTTGGAAAGCTATCTGCTAAAAGTGATAAAAGCAAGGTACCCTTGAAGTGCTCACGAGAATGAAGCCATTTCTTTCTTTGTTTACCAGCTAACAGAGTTTGTGTAGTTGGGTGCCAGCTAACACGTTATACACAATTGACATTCCGAGTTAATATAACTAGGAAAGCTTTAATGATTCTTTATTTTGTTTGCAGTTGACTTATCCGAGGATGAGGAGGAAGAGGAGGAGGAGGAGGAAGAGGAGGACGACGACGACGACGATAATGTTCAACCCACGGCAACAGCAAGAACTCGTAGGGCACGGCCCATGGCAGTGGGTGCATCTGTGAGAGATGCACTTGTTCGCCATGCTTTCACCTAAAAGGACAGTGAGGTTGTTCTGAATTTTTTTTTTATAATGTGCGTTCTTGAAGATTTTGGGTCACACATGTGACAATGGTATAATAAAGTTCCCCCCAGTGTCATGTGCTTTGCTCTGGCATTGTTATCAGCTCACTGGGCCATTAGAGTCCGCTGTTATGCAAGATACTATGTTGATATGGGGCGTAGTACATCGTTTATTCCTCAGGAAGACTTGTCGTCAAAGTGTACACCATATTTGTGCGCCTTCAGCGACACCAATTGCTGCTGCGTCACTAGGAGCTGCTGCTGCGTTGCCAGCAGGCCCTGCTGTGCACTGACCAGCAAGTCAAGCTTCTCCAATATTGCCCTTTGTGACTTCAAGATGTCGTGGCCAACCTCGTCGTTGCTGCCTGATGGGGTGGAATAAGGATGAAAGTTTTGTTAACAGAATGCACACATGTACGTGACATGTACGCATACGGCACATTGATACTTTTGCCCTATGTTGCAGGTGAAGAAAACCAGACTCTGAAATGCAAAAAAAGTCTACATTTTTATATAAGCTTTACCAAAACATTCGGTACTGGAGAAAATGAGACCTCAGCATGGCATATTTATTGGAACTGTTTTTGTTTACGTTCAGCTCATCAGTTTGGTTTGCTTGTTGCCACCATAGACACATGCCCAAGCCCATCACCTGAGGCGATTGAGGGCTGACATCATTTGTCTAATGGAATGTAAATGGCACCCGACACTTCGTTGCCATGATGGTGACAAACCAGGCTGCAGATCAAACTAGACTTCACCGGCAACATGGGGTCGAAGGTACCAACATGCCCTACTGACCTTCAAAATATTGTCTCGTCTTTTTTTGTTTCAGAATTTCTGAGAATAGCTTTCCTCGAGAAGTGGTCATGTTTAAGAATGAAAACATAGAACAGGAATAACCATCCACCTTTCCTAGCAAAGCTCATTTGCAGCGCTGCACGTTAAATTTGTGCTGTTTTAAGCACACTCACTCTGTCGAATCGTTGCGGGAGTGGTGGCAGGTCTCTCCGCAGTTGAGGCACTTGCAGCCCTCGCAACTGCAGCTCTTACCGCTGCAGGCCGGGCTGACCCAGGTCGCGCCGATCCTGGTCTTGCTGAGGCAGGCCGTGAGGCTGTGGCACACGCTGCTGGGTTTTCACCTCTGTTGGGGCCTTTGAAGTAGACAAAATATGATTGGCCCATTATATGCTCTGAGACTACCCTGTAATGACCGAAGCGCCACTGAGACACTACCTTAAACAACCAAACCATTCTATAACGCGTCTGAATGAGGTTAGGTGGAATCGTGACCTCGGTGTTTAACAGTGCACACCAGCAAAGTAGGGTTTTCTGGCATTTAGTGTTATTTAATATGTTGACAGAATGCCCAAACGCATTATCCTCAATATCCTCTCTCTCCCTAAACCACAATATCCTCCTCCCTCTTTCCTTTCTCTCCCTGTAAGCCCAAGGGAGGAAGAACTTAGTTTGTAACTTGGGTTTACATTGGATGTAATGCCATGTGAGACTTAAAATAACTGGAAACGACTTCAACAACACTGTTAGACTAAAAAAAGTAATCTTTTGTTGCCACTGACAATGCTCTATATTGTACAGAAAGCTATTAAGAAGGTGTTCGACAAGTCCGAATGCCACATTTTTTCTTAGTATAATGGTATGAAATAGTACCATATTATCAAGTTATTTATGACTAGACTTTCACATGCATTAATTTCCTTTTGGAGGGCCAGACCGCAAACACTGCTCTGAATTTAATTACACGCTAACCGTACTATACATTTCACATGCTAAATACAAACATTTATACATCAACACTTGACCTTATTGTGGTTCATAATACTCACTCTGGTTGGAAAGGTCCCCCATATCCCCCAAGCTGTAATTGGAAGAGACAAGAGCACCTTTAACAATCATTTGCACCTGTATATGTCACTCCCTCACTGATCAAAATAAGAACTGACTTTGAGTGCACGGGCCAACCTTGGTCTGGAGCGCTGCTGGGGCCCGCTCCCGGATCCGCGACGAAAGCTGAGAGTACCATGATTATGTCAGGATTTTGTAACAAGCTGAAATATTGCGAACTTACATATGGGTGAAATAAACACCGAGCCGCGGTCGGCGGCAACTGCTTGGGGTGGTTCCCGAGCGTCTAGAAAGTTGAAAAGCAAATAGGATGACACTCAAGACGACGCAGTTTTCGATGGCTCCTAATGCCCGCAATGAGTGTCAATCGCACAGTGAAGCCTAGAAGTGCGGTAACGGAACGAATAATATTCCTTCCCGCAGCCGCGCGCTTGAACGCCAGCACCTCGGGCATTGATGAGCATTTAGCACTTACCAGACTGGCGTGCTGGGCGCACACCTATATCGAAGGCCCCTTCTATGCCCACGAGGGCATCTTCACTAAGGAGGCCTATGACGCGCTCCTCAGCCTCCGTCAAATCGGGTTCACCCGGGCCGCCTCCCGTGGCGTTTTGGCTGCGCCGGACTGCAGCTCCTATGAATTGCGACAAGCTGGAATCACAGTGAGCTCCACACTACATACGTAAGTTAAGAGCGTAGAAATCGACCTTACCGCGGATTTTGTTGGCACTCTTGTAGTCGGCCCACTTTTTTTTTACGTCGGCGACCTCACGTCGGATCCCTGACACCGCGAATAGCGTCGCCGTGATGCGTTCCCACGCCCGCCGCTTGGCTTGGGAGCCGTGCGGGCCGTCTCCCTTCGCTTCGATTGCTCTCTTATTTTCTTCATATCCGTCCACCAAGGCGGTGATCTCGGACTCAGTAAAATTTGGCATTCGCAACTTCTTTGGTGCCGACATCGTGGAAGAGCGTAGCAGACAGCCTCTGTTTTGTGTCTGGCGCACGTGCTCTGCAGCCCGCCGTGAAAACGAGCTCTCTGATTGGCTGATCAGGTTGTTGTAGACGCTGTTGTCATAGCAACAGCCCGCTCTCGCTGTTGGCGAGACACCGGAAGTCGTCCTTTGCCCGCGAGAGAATTTCGCTTTCCTCCTCTCACTTAAGAACGCGTTCGTGAATACCGATTTCTCCTCTTCTTACGATGTTCTTAACTTACGAACTTCTTAGCTAAGTTGTCGTAGCCTAAGAAGCTCTTCGTGAATCTGGCCTCTGACTTTTAGGGCGAAAAGAGAGCAACCTTATGCTTTCCTACTTTCTGTCCCCCACTGCAGGCACACATTCTTGCCGGCATTTCTGTAGATCTTATTTTAGTTACAAAAAAGTCTGCATCGCTGTGAAGCACGAGGAATTTATAAAGAGTCAATAAACATCACTAGAATATATGCATAAAAATCTATCAAAACACAATTATTATAAAGAATATAATGTACAAAGAAGTATTTTCAAGAATTTTCAGCTCATCCCACAGTTTTCAATGTACGTAATAAACGAAGCTTGCGAATTCAGTATTTTCACGGGTATTACGTTCTCGATTCCAGTTCTTATTACCGCAAATGCAGATACCAAGTGAAATTCGAGCATACACCGTAAAGGACAAATTAATACTTATCTGCTGGTGCCTCAAGCTCTCTAATGCTTAGACTGTCTTGACTCTGCTTCCTGCAAAGCGGAGCATGGTGTTCGTGCCCCATACATATCTGCACCACGAGCGCCACCACATGAATACCACAAGCCCTATGTGCCCAGCCCCTTCCAGTGGCGCGTGCTCCCTATTGACAGGCATAGCTAAGCTTATAGGCTCCTTGCACTGACGTCACATCGCATACTTTTGCACACCAAGTAAAAGGAGGAGAGGGAAGCTGCTTTTGTAAGAATTTTGAGTGACAGGTTAATCGTCTATAATCTTCTGGGAGGAGAATAGCGACGCCTGTGCTAATCCGGGAGGCATAAAGGAGGGTCCTGATAAGAGGGAAGCTCCTTCTTCCCCTCTTCTCTGGAGGGTATCGGAAATGACGTCATGTGCAAGGAGCCTATAAAGAGGGCTCTGGTAAGGGCCCCCTATGCTAAAACTCACTAATTAGTCATTAGTTGTTTAAACAGCGGGAGGTTAGTCTACCTGAACATGGCGACATTGTTACCCATGCACTGCAATGCGAAATTTAGCCAGTGCAGTACTACCAATAGCCTGGGGTCTTTAATGTGCACCACGATCGCACGCCGGCGATGATCATCCAGATCAAAACGGGCAGGGGTGGCTATTGAACCCAGGATTCCTGACTTCTGCAGCGCGAGCTTTCGCTCCACGTGCTCCGAGCTGGTGTGCGCTAAAGTCACTGGATCCTGGGAAAGTAGCGCCAATGCCTTCCTTGCCTGCTAGCGGGACACAAACAAATACTAACATACAGACGACCCAAACCTCGCAAGGCTATTGGGTAGTCGGTCTCTGTTGCTATGGCAATCGCTATTTCGGCCCCTCCAAATCTTCGATGCTTCGAGAGAGTCGTTCTAAACCAGTCGCGCCAAGATCACCATGGAGCATCATTGTACTGGAAGCGTTCATCGCCACAATAAGTGTCTTTGGCACCGTGTATGCAATCAACTTATCAGTCATGCCCATCTCGACGGATCTCTTACAGTTATATTGTTCTTCTTGCGTATTTCAAAACAGTAAAATTATTTTTCAATGCCTCCATGCACCGACACCGCACGTGGTGATGGTACGAAGATGCATGCTTGTTTCGCTGGTGTGTGGATAGCAAAATCTCTGTGTACAAGAAACGTCTCCATAAAGCTACCCGTCACCGGCGAATTCAGATCGGCTTACCAAAAATGGAGAGGTCAAAGAGAAATTGCTCATTTCAAGCGTCAAAATGGCGACCATACGGGGAGCTTGGCGTTACTTTCCCACGATCCAGTTAGCTTAGTGTGCGCAAGCCCCCCCCCCCCCCCCCCCCCCGCGTTTTGGGCTTCAACAGAAGAGTGCAATTTCATTTCATTTCATTTCATTTTATTACCTTAAGGGCCTCTACGTGAGGCATTACATAAGGGGGGTACATCAAATTCACAAAAATTGGGAAAACATTGAATGAGAACAAAAGCATCATTACACAGAGATTACTCAAACAACTTAACAAGCTCCTGCGTAAAATGGTTATGGTCACATATCGTCACCAGGCTTGAGGGCATGCTATTCCATTCAGATATGCATAGAGAGAGAGGTGAGTATTTGTAGGCGTTAGTTCTAGAGAAAATGGGTTCGACTTTACATGGATGATCTAGGCGAGATGAAATATGATGAGCCGGGAAAATAAATGTTTTTGGTGACCATGGGTTGTAGTATAGTCTGTGGATAAAAGAGAGCCGTTCGTTTTTTCTACGAGTTTCGAGTGTATGGAGAGATATGGACTGTTTTAGACAGGAAATGCTTTTTTGAGAATAATCGCGAGTAATAAAACGAGTGGCGCGATTTTGGACAGCTTCGAGTTGGTTAATGAGATACAATTGATGAGGATTCCATATGATGGACGCGTATTCCAGTTTCGTCCGAACTAATGTAGTGTATGCTAAACGTTTGACATACGGGTCTGCGAGATAAAGATGTCGTCTTAAAAATCCTAATGTTCTATTTGCTTTAGAGCAGATATAGTCAACGTGGCACTTCCATGACAAGTCTGCAGAAAGGAACACTCCTAGATATTTAAATGTGGCCACACGTTCTAGTTCACAAGATGAAATAGAGTAAGTGTAAGTGAGTTTATTTTTTGATCTGGAGAACGACATAATTTTAGATTTATCCAGATTAATCGTCATGAGCCAAGATTCACACCAGGTAGTTAATTCTTCTAGATCGTCTTGTAGAATTACGCAATCATTGATGGAAGAAATTTTGCGATAGAGCACAAGGTCGTCAGCATACAATCTCACGGTGGAAGAGAGGGAAGAAGCAATGTCGTTTATATAAATTAGGAAAAGAAGTGGGCCAAGAACTGAACCCTGAGGGACGCCGGAAATGACATTCAGTGGAGAGGAGGTAACATTATTGACAATCACAGATTGGGTGCGATGAGACAGGAAGGCCCGAATCCACGAGACAAGGTTACTACTGACGTTTAGATGGAGGAGCTTAAGTATTAATCTGTTATGGGGAACACGATCAAAAGCTTTTGAGAAGTCTATGAATATTGCATCAGTTTGTTTTAAAGAGTGCATGTTAGTATGAAGATCGTGGGTAAGTTCGAATAATTGGGTAACACAAGACAGTTTTTTGCGGAAGCCATGTTGATTAGAGAACAACAAATCGTTACTATCGAGATGAGACATTATGCTGCTAAAGACGATGTGCTCTAAAATTTTGCATGACACACTGGTCAGTGAGATGGGCCTGTAATTTTTTAGCTCGTTCGGATTACCTGATTTGAAGATGGGTACTACGTTAGCATTTAGCCAATCAGACGGCAATTGGGAGAAAGCTAGGGATTGCTCGAAAATAAGGAGCAGAAATTTGGCGGAAGTATATTTCGTTATTTTTAAGAGTCTGGAGTTAATTCCGTCACAGCCAGGTGAGGAGTTCGCAGGGAGTCGATCAATAACATTCGAAATTCCGTCTATGGAGAGGTAAATATCCTGCATGACCGTTGGGCTTTCGATGCTAGATAGGCAAGGTTCTGGAAAAGTTTCGCGTGTAAATATCTCACCAAAATACGCGTTAAAATTGGAGGCAATTACCGCGGATGATAATGGGCTATCTTGTGGATCTACGGTAGGAAGTTTGGCGCCCCTGGGTGTAGGATTAATTATAGACCAACACTTTTTGGGATTTTCAGTTAGTACCTTTTTTAGGTCAACATTAAAAAACTTATGTTTCGCTGATTGGATTACGCGTTTGCACTCTTTGGAAAACGCGTGAAAATGAAGCCAAATTTCATCAGTGTTTAACTTTACAGCCTTGCGGTATAAACGTTTTTTCTTATTTAAAATGCGCTTTATTTTCACTGAGAACCAGGGGGGAGATGAGTCTGAGGTAAGTATCTTTTTAGGAATAAACTGGTTTGCGGAGCTAAGCAGTGTGTCCTTGAAAAAAGTCCAATTGACCTCGACTGAACGGTCATTGAAGGAGTTTTCGAAGTCTACGAATGCCCGGAGAAGAGCGGAATTCAGATCCTCTATATTTGCCTTGGGGTAGTCCCAAATGATTTTCGAGGTCTTCTCTTTGTCTGGTACCTTTTGTGAAAGATTGATGGCTACGAGGGCATGATCG
The DNA here is from genome assembly GCF_016920785.2 of Ixodes scapularis. NCBI lineage: Eukaryota > Metazoa > Arthropoda > Arachnida > Ixodida > Ixodidae > Ixodes > Ixodes scapularis. The sequence goes on from NW_024609884.1 coordinate 84,779,093, forward strand.
CTAATCGGCGATAGGAAATGTATGGAAGAGACATGTTCAGGATGAGTAATAAAAAACAAGTCTAATGTTGAATCGCCACGTGTTGACTGAGCAATTTGTTGATGAAGTCCAAATGCAGAAAGCAGGTGCATAAATTCTAAACACTCTAAGGGGTTACTACATGAAGGAACAACAGAACTGTCCGCCCAGTTAATGCCGGGAAAGTTGAAATCTCCTGCTAGGATGATAATGTTGTCAGGATAAGTCAAAAACACTTCGTCCAAGCTGGTGCCAAGTTCATCAACAAAATCTCTTCCAGAGTTGGGGGGGGCGATAACACACTCCCAGCACAAATTTTTGAAACGATATTTTAATTTCAACCCAAAGAAGTTCAAGATTAGTAGTGACTGTCACAGCAGCAGACTCTAAACCTTTAATAGCAATCAAAACGCCTCCTCCTCTGCGATGAGTACGATCTTTACGGTATATAGAAAAATCTGAATCAAGAAGCAGTTCACTTGGAACGTCACTATTCAGCCATGTCTCTGTGCCTAAAATAATCTGAGAATTGCACATGCGCACATGATCAAGTAAAATATCTTGTTTATTAAAAATGCTGCGAAAGTTTGTGAACAAAAATGAAAGTTGGTGTGCATGGGAGGCACGATCAGGTGACCTTGCGGGAGGTAGTCAAGGGCGCGTGCCGCTGACACAGTGTTTTTCAATCACACTTTCGCTCTGAACGTCGTAAACAAACACCTTATCGCCTACGTACAATTTGTCGTGCACAAGTCTGGTTCTCATCCTGTCCGCTCGAAACATAGAGCCGTATTCCCAAAGCTTGCCACGTGCGAGGCGTATCTTCGGAGAATAGTCGTTTTCTATCCATACCTTAATGTTAAGGTTTTTTAGCTTGGGAGCGTTTCTGAATATAGCCATCTTGTCACGGAAGTCCAAGAGCTTTATGATGATAGGTCGATGGAAATCCTGACGCTTCTGCCCTAAGCGGTGAATACGTTCAAAAACGCCAGGCGTCACGTTTAGATTATCTGAGAGGAACGTTCTGACAGTTGTCTCTAGCTGTTCAGGGATTTCAGTGGATTCTTCCGCGATCCCTTTGATGATAATATTGTTTCGTCGTAGCCGGTTGTTAAGGTCGTCTACGGTTGCTGTTAATTCTTCAACAAGTTTTTGTTGTTCCGCAACAGGCCCAAGTTCAGCTTTCACAAATTCAAGGTCCGATTTCAGTGAGGGAATACCTTCAGCAGCCTTGGATAGTTCAGTGACCCTACCCTCAAGCGAATCTACTCTCTGCCGAATCTGCGAAACACCTGCCTCAATCCGGTTTAATCTCAAAGTGTTATCAGTTTGGTACTCATGAGTTGATTTTGTCAGAAGATCAAGAGACTGCATGATAGCATCCAGTTTAGCAGACTCGGCACTTACTGGTCCAGGATTAAGTTCCACAACACCAGACTGCATTAAAATACACGCCAGGCAAAATAAAAGCAGAGAACTGGGTCGCGGACCAACATAGCGCGCAAGGCATATTAGCGGGTCGAAGAGTCGCGACCCTCTGTTGACCGTATATGTCGTTGATTTACGCCGGCAACCGAAAAGACCTATACGGGCACGGTACACAGACAGATCTACACCCATGGCTTGGGATCAGCAGCCAGCAGAAAAAAAACATACAACGGTAAGTGACGTAAGGTATTACCTGAATAAAACAAGCGATGCAGTTAGTCCCAAAGATCAGACTGGCCGCAGATCCCGCCGAGCGCCGAACTTGACAGTCTTTTGTAGCAGGGCGTCCAGGGCACACGTGGGCACAGGCACCAATCCAAAGGAAGCAGCACAGTGACTCTGCAGTGATGACAGTGCCGTCGCTGAACAGTCTCGAAGCATCCGTTAACAGCTTGTCATCGTAGTGGTAACGAACTTGATAGTAGGCTGGCCAGGGAGCGATAGCAGAGCCCGTCAAGCGAGGATGCCGTGGAAACCAGCGGGAGCCTGAATAAAACAAGCGATGCAGTTAGTCCCAAAGATCAGACTGGCCGCAGATCCCGCCGAGCGCCGAACTTGACAGTCTTTTGTAGCAGGGCGTCCAGGGCACACGTGGGCACAGGCACCAATCCAAAGGAAGCAGCACAGTGACTCTGCAGTGATGACAGTGCCGTCGCTGAACAGTCTCGAAGCATCCGTTAACAGCTTGTCATCGTAGTGGTAACGAACTTGATAGTAGGCTGGCCAGGGAGCGATAGCAGAGCCCGTCAAGCGAGGATGCCGTGGAAACCAGCGGGAGCCTGAATAAAACAAGCGATGCAGTTAGTCCCAAAGATCAGACTGGCCGCAGATCCCGCCGAGCGCCGAACTTGACAGTCTTTTGTAGCAGGGCGTCCAGGGCACACGTGGGCACAGGCACCAATCCAAACGAAGCAGCACAGTGACTCTGCAGTGATGACAGTGCCGTCGCTGAACAGTCTCGAAGCATCCGTTAACAGCTTGTCATCGTAGTGGTAACGAACTTGATAGTAGGCTGGCCAGGGAGCGATAGCAGAGCCCGTCAAGCGAGGATGCCGTGGAAACCAGCGGGAGCCTGAATAAAACAAGCGATGCAGTTAGTCCCAAAGATCAGACTGGCCGCAGATCCCGCCGAGCGCCGAACTTGACAGTCTTTTGTAGCAGGGCGTCCAGGGCACACGTGGGCACAGGCACCAATCCAAACGAAGCAGCACAGTGACTCTGCAGTGATGACAGTGCCGTCGCTGAACAGTCTCGAAGCATCCGTTAACAGCTTGTCATCGTAGTGGTAACGAACTTGATAGTAGGCTGGCCAGGGAGCGATAGCAGAGCCCGTCAAGCGAGGATGCCGTGGAAACCAGCGGGAGCCTGAATAAAACAAGCGATGCAGTTAGTCCCAAAGATCAGACTGGCCGCAGATCCCGCCGAGCGCCGAACTTGACAGTCTTTTGTAGCAGGGCGTCCAGGGCACACGTGGGCACAGGCACCAATCCAAACGAAGCAGCACAGTGACTCTGCAGTGATGACAGTGCCGTCGCTGAACAGTCTCGAAGCATCCGTTAACAGCTTGTCATCGTAGTGGTAACGAACTTGATAGTAGGCTGGCCAGGGAGCGATAGCAGAGCCCGTCAAGCGAGGATGCCGTGGAAACCAGCGGGAGCCTGAATAAAACAAGCGATGCAGTTAGTCCCAAAGATCAGACTGGCCGCAGATCCCGCCGAGCGCCGAACTTGACAGTCTTTTGTAGCAGGGCGTCCAGGGCACACGTGGGCACAGGCACCAATCCAAAGGAAGCAGCACAGTGACTCTGCAGTGATGACAGTGCCGTCGCTGAACAGTCTCGAAGCATCCGTTAACAGCTTGTCATCGTAGTGGTAACGAACTTGATAGTAGGCTGGCCAGGGAGCGATAGCAGAGCCCGTCAAGCGAGGATGCCGTGGAAACCAGCGGGAGCCTGAATAAAACAAGCGATGCAGTTAGTCCCAAAGATCAGACTGGCCGCAGATCCCGCCGAGCGCCGAACTTGACAGTCTTTTGTAGCAGGGCGTCCAGGGCACACGTGGGCACAGGCACCAATCCAAACGAAGCAGCACAGTGACTCTGCAGTGATGACAGTGCCGTCGCTGAACAGTCTCGAAGAATCCGTTAACAGCTTGTCATCGTAGTGGTAACGAACTTGATAGTAGGCTGGCCAGGGAGCGATAGCAGAGCCCGTCAAGCGAGGATGCCGTGGAAACCAGCGGGAGCCTGAATAAAACAAGCGATGCAGTTAGTCCCAAAGATCAGACTGGCCGCAGATCCCGCCGAGCGCCGAACTTGACAGTCTTTTGTAGCAGGGCGTCCAGGGCACACGTGGGCACAGGCACCAATCCAAAGGAAGCAGCACAGTGACTCTGCAGTGATGACAGTGCCGTTGCTGAACAGTCTCGAAGCATCCGTTAACAGCTTGTCATCGTAGTGGTAACGAACTTGATAGTAGGCTGGCCAGGGAGCGATAGCAGAGCCCGTCAAGCGAGGATGCCGTGGAAACCAGCGGGAGCCTGAATAAAACAAGCGATGCAGTTAGTCCCAAAGATCAGACTGGCCGCAGATCCCGCCGAGCGCCGAACTTGACAGTCTTTTGTAGCAGGGCGTCCAGGGCACACGTGGGCACAGGCACCAATCCAAACGAAGCAGCACAGTGACTCTGCAGTGATGACAGTGCCGTCGCTGAACAGTCTCGAAGCATCCGTTAACAGCTTGTCATCGTAGTGGTAACGAACTTGATAGTAGGCTGGCCAGGGAGCGATAGCAGAGCCCGTCAAGCGAGGATGCCGTGGAAACCAGCGGGAGCCTGAATAAAACAAGCGATGCAGTTAGTCCCAAAGATCAGACTGGCCGCAGATCCCGCCGAGCGCCGAACTTGACAGTCTTTTGTAGCAGGGCGTCCAGGGCACACGTGGGCACAGGCACCAATCCAAACGAAGCAGCACAGTGACTCTGCAGTGATGACAGTGCCGTCGCTGAACAGTCTCGAAGCATCCGTTAACAGCTTGTCATCGTAGTGGTAACGAACTTGATAGTAGGCTGGCCAGGGAGCGATAGCAGAGCCCGTCAAGCGAGGATGCCGTGGAAACCAGCGGGAGCCTGAATAAAACAAGCGATGCAGTTAGTCCCAAAGATCAGACTGGCCGCAGATCCCGCCGAGCGCCGAACTTGACAGTCTTTTGTAGCAGGGCGTCCAGGGCACACGTGGGCACAGGCACCAATCCAAACGAAGCAGCACAGTGACTCTGCAGTGATGACAGTGCCGTCGCTGAACAGTCTCGAAGCATCCGTTAACAGCTTGTCATCGTAGTGGTAACGAACTTGATAGTAGGCTGGCCAGGGAGCGATAGCAGAGCCCGTCAAGCGAGGATGCCGTGGAAACCAGCGGGAGCCTGAATAAAACAAGCGATGCAGTTAGTCCCAAAGATCAGACTGGCCGCAGATCCCGCCGAGCGCCGAACTTGACAGTCTTTTGTAGCAGGGCGTCCAGGGCACACGTGGGCACAGGCACCAATCCAAACGAAGCAGCACAGTGACTCTGCAGTGATGACAGTGCCGTCGCTGAACAGTCTCGAAGCATCCGTTAACAGCTTGTCATCGTAGTGGTAACGAACTTGATAGTAGGCTGGCCAGGGAGCGATAGCAGAGCCCGTCAAGCGAGGATGCCGTGGAAACCAGCGGGAGCCTGAATAAAACAAGCGATGCAGTTAGTCCCAAAGATCAGACTGGCCGCAGATCCCGCCGAGCGCCGAACTTGACAGTCTTTTGTAGCAGGGCGTCCAGGGCACACGTGGGCACAGGCACCAATCCAAAGGAAGCAGCACAGTGACTCTGCAGTGATGACAGTGCCGTTGCTGAACAGTCTCGAAGCATCCGTTAACAGCTTGTCATCGTAGTGGTAACGAACTTGATAGTAGGCTGGCCAGGGAGCGATAGCAGAGCCCGTCAAGCGAGGATGCCGTGGAAACTAGGGATGCCGCGAACTTTTTTCGAATCGAAGTTTCGATGATCGAATCAAGCGGTTCGAAAGGTTCGAAAGATTTCGATTTTTCGAATTGTCTATATCGTAAAATTCGACGGAGGTCGAATTTTCGAACTTGTTAAGCTAAGAACTTCGACGCTTTTCGAACCGTCGAACTTATTACGCTAAAAAATTCGATCTTTTTCGAACTTTCGAACTTATTGCGCTGCAAGGTTCGATGCTTGTCGAACTTTCGAACTTCACTGACCAAAAAATTCGATGAATTTCGAATTTTCGAACTTATTTATCAAGAGAATTCGAAAAGTTTCGAACTTTCGAATTCTGAAATGTCAGAAGTTCGACGAACTTCGAACTTTTAGGGTAAAAGTTCGACGTTCGTCGAACTTCGAAAGACCGGCGGACGGTTTCATTTGATTTCAAGTAGTGGGGTACATTCGTAATTTTTTCTTTTTCTCGAACTAGTACACGCGGTGCTGCGTTCCTTACGAAAGACAATGTCGTTTATTTCAATGTTCTGGCATGCTTAGGTTTAAAGAAATAAATCCCCGAAGGGGCGAGGAAGGACGACGGGTTTTTGACGATTATCATTTGTGCCAGATTTGAAGCACGCTGCAGCCGGAGCTATTTATGGTATACCTTTTTAAGAATGATCTATGTATAGCCTAAGTAAGTGCCGTCCTAAGATGTGATGATTGTTATTCAACGTGAGTTTGTAAGAAATGTCCCAATATGTATCTGCTTGCAATTATGACCTAAACTTGATATTTATTTTCGTCTAAGTTGTTTGAGGTATCGCATTTAAATTAACACCACAGACAGTACATATCTAATAGTGTTAAAGTTCAGCACGCCATTAAAAGAAAACTTTTTTTTTTTTCGCTTCACGTTCCTGGGACGTGTTTCTTTTAGCCTGTACACATTTTGGTAAAAGAAACTTGTTTCGAAGTTCTGAACCTCTGAATATGCAATATAACACTTCCGACGAATTCTTGATAGCTTTTTTTTTTCTCCTGCTTTTTATTCTCGCATTTATTCTTTTTTTTTTTTTTTTTATTGGCACAGGTATTTAGGTCGAAAAGACAGCTTTGAATTTCCGAACCACTAAGCATGTGACGAGTAGTGCCTTCTGACAACGAGTTTCTAACAATGACCATCTACGCAACCTTTTATGCAGTGAAGAGCGACAGTAGCTACACATATGCATAAATAATTTCAGATTAAAATAAGCTCGACCACGCCCTCTTTCCCCGTATTGTTTTCTTTAACAGTCCGAAATACCTGCAAGGGAAAGAAAAAAGCTGAAACCCAACCCCCCCCCCCCCCCCCCCCCCCCCCCGCTACCCTCTTTCCCCCCGTGTTTCCTCTTCCGACGCCACTTGTATGGTAGAACGCTCCTCGACCTCGAGTTGTGTCGGCTTTTGTGCTTTTTGCGAGGCGATTCCTCCGTCCCAGAAAATAAACCTCCAGGACAATTATAAACTTCACCGGATCGGATTACTTCCAGCGTGCAAGGGGTGGCGAGATAGTTTGCCAGGTCGCTTCAAGGTTCTTCCGAGCCTCAACCTCCTGCTCGCCCCTGGCCGTTTCGAACTGGATGAGTCTCGTAAAACAGTGTGTTCGTGTAATCACTACTGCGTGATGCAGGTTAAAGACCCCCCCCCCCCCCCCCCCCCCCGGGGCTGGCGGTCACAATTCTGCACTGGCAAATATTCTAACACGCCCGGGGCACTCGTCGTCTCATTTAATTGCCTGACCAACTTCGCAGAATCTAGATATCACACCCTAACTTTTCTAAACTTGATTTTGTGAAAAATCAAGCACTCGTCGTCTCATTTAATTGCCTGACCAACTTCGCAGAATCTAGATATAACACCCTAACTTTTCTAAACTTGATTTTGTGAAAACCAGTGAGTCGTGAAAACGTTATTTGAAACTGAAACTGTGGAAAAGCTTGAAAATCGGACTTCGAACTTTGAAAACTTGGATTAGAAAGAAATTCAAAATCTTCAAAGTTTTTTTTTTTTTTTTTTTTAGTTTAGCGTTAAAAGAAAATCGAAACCTTCGAACTTTTCGAACTTTATGCAGAAAGAAATTCGAAATCTTCGAATTGTTCGAACTTCATGTCTGTAAAAATTCGAAGCGTTCGAAGTTTTCGAATTTTTTTCCAAAGAATTTCGAAATCTTCGAATTTATCGAACCTGAAGTAAAAAAATATTCGAAATATTCGAATTCGAAATTTTAGAAACCGTGAAAGCTTCGAAATTTTCGAATTCGAAACTCCGCTGTGGTCAAAAGTTGCGAATTTTTCAAATTCGAACCTCGGTCGGTACGAAAATATCGAAATTTTTCGAAATCGAACCTCAGTTCGCTTCGCAAATATCGAAACCTTTCGAAATCGAACCTAGGGTGGTTCGCGACATCCCTAGTGGAAACCAGCGGGAGCCTGAATAAAACAAGCGATGCAGTTAGTCCCAAAGATCAGACTGGCCGCAGATCCCGCCGAGCGCCGAACTTGACAGTCTTTTGTAGCAGGGCGTCCAGGGCACACGTGGGCACAGGCACCAATCCAAACGAAGCAGCACAGTGACTCTGCAGTGATGACAGTGCCGTCGCTGAACAGTCTCGAAGCATCCGTTAACAGCTTGTCATCGTAGTGGTAACGAACTTGATAGTAGGCTGGCCAGGGAGCGATAGCAGAGCCCGTCAAGCGAGGATGCCGTGGAAACCAGCGGGAGCCTGAATAAAACAAGCGATGCAGTTAGTCCCAAAGATCAGACTGGCCGCAGATCCCGCCGAGCGCCGAACTTGACAGTCTTTTGTAGCAGGGCGTCCAGGGCACACGTGGGCACAGGCACCAATCCAAACGAAGCAGCACAGTGACTCTGCAGTGATGACAGTGCCGTCGCTGAACAGTCTCGAAGCATCCGTTAACAGCTTGTCATCGTAGTGGTAACGAACTTGATAGTAGGCTGGCCAGGGAGCGATAGCAGAGCCCGTCAAGCGAGGATGCCGTGGAAACCAGCGGGAGCCTGAATAAAACAAGCGATGCAGTTAGTCCCAAAGATCAGACTGGCCGCAGATCCCGCCGAGCGCCGAACTTGACAGTCTTTTGTAGCAGGGCGTCCAGGGCACACGTGGGCACAGGCACCAATCCAAACGAAGCAGCACAGTGACTCTGCAGTGATGACAGTGCCGTCGCTGAACAGTCTCGAAGCATCCGTTAACAGCTTGTCATCGTAGTGGTAACGAACTTGATAGTAGGCTGGCCAGGGAGCGATAGCAGAGCCCGTCAAGCGAGGATGCCGTGGAAACCAGCGGGAGCCTGAATAAAACAAGCGATGCAGTTAGTCCCAAAGATCAGACTGGCCGCAGATCCCGCCGAGCGCCGAACTTGACAGTCTTTTGTAGCAGGGCGTCCAGGGCACACGTGGGCACAGGCACCAATCCAAACGAAGCAGCACAGTGACTCTGCAGTGATGACAGTGCCGTCGCTGAACAGTCTCGAAGCATCCGTTAACAGCTTGTCATCGTAGTGGTAACGAACTTGATAGTAGGCTGGCCAGGGAGCGATAGCAGAGCCCGTCAAGCGAGGATGCCGTGGAAACCAGCGGGAGCCTGAATAAAACAAGCGATGCAGTTAGTCCCAAAGATCAGACTGGCCGCAGAAGAGGAAACTACAACAAAGTTAACACAAATATAAAACAAAAATAACAGATTCTCCGTCGCGGCCACTTTGCCTATAGCGGTTTGAGTGTTCGAGTGTTTGGTCCTTTTTTGCCGCGACCTGGCGGCAGAGCTCTGCTCGGTGGTGCCGCATTTAACTGTTATGTTTTCCGCGCGCTCCGCCAACTGCGTTTCGCACTACAAGCGACTCTGAGAAAGTCGCATTTACATTGCCACCGCAAAAGACGGCACCCAGCTGTAGGGCTGTAGTGATGTGGATTTTATGTGTGCGCGTGCAACACATATAGCAGCGGGGAAAAAGGAGAAAAAGGAAGAATAAATCCTGGGAATGGAAATGGCTGCCCCTCGTTCATTCTACACGCAGTTGTAGCACACCGCTTATGCACCGCGACTGCAATTCTACAATGGCGACGAGGATGCTCCAGACTGTCTCCGACTACAGTTCTGACAGGTAACTTCCTTGCACGAACTCACAGCCAGCCAGTGATCTACCAAACTGTGTCGGCTCCGAAGCTAGGCCTACATTCCCACCAACAATGGCGTTGATCCCGGCTCCTCTGCTCATGTTCGACTTGGACGCCACCGACGCCGCTAACATCGGCTCCGAATGGCGACGGTGGGTAACCAGATTCGAAAACTTTATCATTGCTTTTGACGTGAAGGATGACGCACGCAAACGCGCCCTTCTACTTCACTATGCGGGGGAGCGAATTCACGAAATCTCCGAGACTCTCCCTGACTTGCCGAGTAACTTAACATCCGGCCGAGCGCCAGCGACTGTCGTGGCTGATTCCTCATCAGGCACCACTACAACCGTGAGCACGTATAAGGATCTCAAAGACAAGCTCGACGCCTACTTCAACCCACACATGAACAGTACGTTTGAAATCTCAATTTCGGCAGGCGAAGCAACTCGATGGCGAGTACATGAGTCAATTTTCAATCCGACTTCGGCTTCTTGCTCGGAATTGCGGATTTGCTAACCCCGATCTCGAAATCAAGAATCAAATCATATTTGCGACAACATCATCGCGTCTTAGACGGACAGCTTTGAGGCAGGACCTCGACCTTGCAACGCTTCTGAAACAAGCTCGGCTCCTCGAAGATGTCGAACGCTCAACAACAGCCATGGAGACATCAACTGATGCCGCTGTCCACAATCTCGACAAAGAACCTCGCCAAGACCGTGCAGGCTATACACCAAGAAGCACTTCATCACCTCGGCAGAAGCCACAACTCCGAGCACAACACTGTCAAGACTCATCTCCTCAGTGCTTCCACTGTGGTGGCAGTTGGCCCCATGAGGGAGGACAAGCAAACTGTCCTGCCAAGTCGTCCTCCTGCAGAGCTTGTGGCAGAAAAGGGCCATTTCAGAAAAGTCTGTCAGTCAGCCCACAAGCCCATATTTCATCTGCCACGTGACTCTGACGAGAACATCTACGCCATTGGAACCGTTTCGGAGATATCTAACCGTAGCCTTCCGCAAGCTTGTGTAGATATCAACAACTCCCTCGTGCACTTTCTAATCGACACAGGTGCTTCAGTGTCAGTCATCGGGACTCACACCTTAGAAACTCTAAGAACACCTGCTGAGCTGCAACAAGCAGGAGTTCGGATTTACGCATATGGGTCAAGCACGCCTCTACCCATCCTTGGCAAACTAAGCGCCACGCTGACATACAAGGACAGCAGCATAAGAGAAGACATTTTTGTGATGGAGGGTTCAATGAGGTCATTGTTAAGTTTCGCTGCTGCAAACAGACTGGGCCTCATCAAAATCACGTACGCCGTGGATTCGTCCCAGCAAGAAGCACCTCTGAGCCCGAGCGCTGAAGCCACGTCGAGCTCCTTTGGGACACCACTCAAGGCCTTTCCTGAGCTATGTACCGGTATTGGCAAACTAAAAAACATCCAAGTACATCTTCACGTTGACAGGGGAGTCGTTCCAGTCTCTCAACCTCACCGAAGAATACCCTTTGCGCTGCGAAGCAAAGTGGAAGAAAAAATCAGCCAGCTTCTATCCTTGGACATCATTGAAGAAGCAACAGGACCCACTCCGTGGGTTTCTCCAGTTGTAATCGTGCCAAAACCGCAAAACCCTGACGAGATTTGATTATGCATCGACATGAGATGCGCAAACAGAGCCATACTTCGTGAGAGGCATGTCTGCCCTACCTTCGACGACTTGGTCATCGCACTGAATGGGTCAACGTTATTTACAAAACTTGACCTAAAGGATGGATACCATCAACTAGAACTTGACGAAGAATCAAGAATAATAACGACATTTGCGACACACACCAAGCTCTATCGATACAAGCGCCTAATCTTTGGCATTAACGCGGCCGCCAAAGTCTTTCAGGAAACTATTCGCCAAGTTCTTAATGGAATACCTCACGTCCTCAACATCAGTGACGACATACTAGTGTTTGGTAAAACAAAACAAGAACACGACCAGGCCGTAGAGGCCACACTTGTAAGGTTGAAAGAATGGGGCCTCACAGTTAACCCAAAGAAATGCCTCTTCGCACAGACGAGCCTGTGCTTCTTTGGACACATCTTCTCCGCTTCTGGCATTACTGCGGATCCCCAAAAGATTGCAGCATTTAGGGAAATGGAAGCTGCTACTAAGGCGCATGAGGTTCGAAGTCTGCTTGGCACTGTAAACTACAGCGGACGCTTCCTTCCTGATCTCGCGGACCTTACACACCCCCTTCGGCTCCTCACCAAGAAAACTGCCAAGTGGGTCTGGGGACCAATAGAACAGGCTTCCCTGGACATTTTGAAGGGAAAACTCTCTGAAGTACATAATCTCGCATTTTTCGATGGCACAAAGGAGATCATTCTTGCAGTTGACGCATCCCCTGTTGGACTCGGTGCCATATTAGCACAGAAGACAGACAATATCATTGAAACTGTCGCTTACGCTAGCCGTGCTTTGACCCCTACGGAATCACGATACTCCCAAATTGAACGTGAACTACTTGCTGTGGTATGGGGAGTTGAGCATTTTCACCTGTACCTATATGGCAACACATTTCTTCTCCACACAGACCACAAACCACTCGTGTCAATCCTTACCAATCCAAAAGCCTCTCCCTCGGCACGCCTTGAGCGTCTCGCTCTGAGAATTCAGCAATATAACTTCAGAGTGGAACATACGCGTGGAAGCAGCAACCCTTCGGACTACTTGTCTCGCCATCCCTTGCCAAATCTTCCCGCTGATGCCAACCTGGCTCATGCCACTGATGCGTATGTCAACCTTATTGCTCAATGCCATCTTCCAAAAGCTATGACTAGCGCAGAAGTAGTTGAGGCCACGGCTAGTGACCAACACCTGCAGGAAGTGATCGCTGCCCTCAAGAGCCCTGCCAGATGGCGCAACCCAGCTCTCAGGGACTTTGTGTCAATACAGCACGAGCTCTCTGTGGCAGACAATGGCCTGCTGCTGAAAGGTACTCATCTCGTTCTACCCGCCGCTCTCCAGCAACGAGCCATTTCTCTTGCACATGTGGGGCACCAAGGGATAACCAAGACAACCAAGCTCATGAAGCAGAAGGTCTGGTTTCCTCATCTCGATACTAATGTGCAAACAGCTCTGAAAACCTGTATGGCGTGCCAGGCGACCATTCAGTACTAACATGCCGACCCCATCGCCATTCCAGAAAAGCCCAGTCGGCCTTGGGAAGCCCTCTCACTTGACTTCGCCGGTCCATTTCCAAACGGCAAATACCTGATGGTCCTTATGGATGACACGTCCCGCTATCCTGTCGTAAAGATATTGTCATCGCTCACCGGCCAATCCGTCATCAATAGCATCACCAAGATCTTCAGCATCTTCGGAATTCCAAAGGTGATCAAAACGGACAACGGACCCCCATTCCAGAGCCACGACTTCAAGCAATTCGTCCACACGCTAGGATTCCACCATAAGCGTATTACACCGCACTGGCCGCAAGCGAATGGGGAAGTGAAGAGATTCATGCGAACATTGAAATGGTTCATACGAGCGACAACACTGGAAAACAATAGCTGGACCTCCAAGCTGGGCGAATTCTTGATGGCCTACAGGGCAACACCCCATTCAGCAACTGGAACCCCACCTTTCGATGTGCTTTTCGGCAGGTCCATGGGATATCTTCTTCCAAGCTGCTCCAATGACAACCCACCTCGAAGTGGCAAGACACAGATCTCCAAAATCGCACAAAACACAAGATATACGCTGACAAACGTAGGCACGCCCGGCCTCACAACCTCACTGTGGGAGACCTAGTTCTCTCCAAACAAAACCAAAGAAACAAGCTGACCCCTGCTATGATCCCAAGCCATACCAGGTCATCGATGTCAAGGGGACTCAAATTACGGCACGGCGGGATCACGGCATAATAACAAGAAACGCTAGTTTTTTTAAACCCATGCCCCCCACCACGAGCAAAGGATCCGAAGGTGACTGTGACTCGGGCAACGCGTGGTTCAATGTCCACCTCTCTCAAGATGGCTGCAGGGGAACGCTTCCAGACCCGACTGATCGAGAAACCGAGCAACGCCTCGTTCGGGGGGAGGACGAAAGAGACCGATCTGTTGAAGCCCCATGCCCCTGATCCATCAGGAACATCGCGACCGATCCGTACCAGGTGCCCTCCTGCACGACTCAAGGACTACGTCTGCTCTTAATGGGCCTTTCGTTCTGGTCATTTGTCTGCTTCTTGGGGGGAAGTGATGTAGTGATGTGGATTTTATGTGTGCGCGTGCAACACATATAGCAGCGGGGAAAAAGGAGAAAGAGGAAGAATAAATCCAGGGAATGGAAATGGCTGCCCCTCGTTCATTCTACACGCAGTAGTAGCACACCGCTTATGCACCGCGACTGCACTCGAACTCTAACTCAAACTGTTGCCTAGCAACGGTTTGAGTGTTCGAGTGTTTGGTCCTTTTTTGCCGTGACCTGGCGGCACAGCTCTGCTCGGTGGTGCCGCATTTTAACTGTTATGTTTTCCGCGCGCTCCGTCAACTGCGTTTCGGACTACAAGCGACTCTGAGAAAGTCGCATCAAAAGACGGCACCCAGCTACCATTCGCATCATCCAGTCGGCATATGTTCACAGGTTCCCCACATACTTGCGCAGATCACATCCTTGCGCGCATCAAAGTGTGAAAAAAATTCATAATTCTTTTTAATGAAATAAATTAGATTTATTTAATTTAAATCAGACTTACTTCATTTAATTCAAGCTTACATGGTTTAAATCACTTCAGAGACAAAGAAATACAATTTTATAAAAATAAATAAATTGGTATGTTAGTCTGCCTCAGTGGGCGTCTGTAGTCTAAGCTGTAGATGAGCAATGTAGCCGGTGCACTACATCCGCTAGCCTGGGGTCTTGAATGTGCACCGCGCAGTGATGTATACGACCGCACGCCGGTCGTATATTACTCATCCAGATCGACACGGGCAGGGTGGGGGGTCTGGGTTGTGCAGCGCGTGCTTTCGCTCCACGTGCTCCGAGCTGGTGTGCGCTAGCCCACTCGGTCACCGATCCCCCCTTTCTATCACCATACTTCGTTTCAGCTGAAGTCCAGATGCAGCCAATGCTAGACGCGCGAGCTCCGGGCTTTCAGCGTCCCAGCCAAGCACGCGCGCTCGTGTAGTGCAATCAGTGTTCAGGGCCTTTCATTATCGCGCTTGTAGCGTCGGCTGCGTCTGGACTTAGGCTGAAACGAAGTTTAAATGGGCTTATTTTCTTAATGGCTGCTCGATATAAATATGTCCTCCTTCATCATTTTCTATCCATGGGAAGCAGACACTGATAGACAAAGGGTAAATAGAAACAGTTTTCAGTATAGTTTATGGGAAAAGTGTTTGATATAAATTATCATACCCAAATCGGTGCGACTTAAACA
This sequence comes from Ixodes scapularis, assembly GCF_016920785.2. NCBI lineage: Eukaryota > Metazoa > Arthropoda > Arachnida > Ixodida > Ixodidae > Ixodes > Ixodes scapularis. The sequence goes on from NW_024609884.1 coordinate 84,794,189, forward strand.
ATGATTTAAATCACCATTTACACAATCCCGATTTTTATTATCCGCCATGCCACAGATGCATATTCCGGTCTTTCATCAGATGTGACAATAATGTAGGTGAGAAAATGGTCTGGAGAGCGTTATAACTCGCGACATCTTCCTTATGTGAAGCAAAGGCCCCACTTATTTCTTTGTAGTTTTTACTTGTCCCTTGAAAAAAAAGCCGAGACAGTTGCACCAGCACATACGCCTGCCAAAGTGAGGATCATCGTCGGAAACCGATACGCAGGGCTTGCAAATGATGTCATCACGCCACGATTGTGGTCATTTATACTTGTTCTTACGAAGTAAAACTAATTCGGTGAATTGCAACAAAATGTTCAATTGGGCTAGTTGGTTCATGACTGGATAGAAGCACCGAAGAACAGGGACACAATAAATAACCGACAACACGCAGCAGCTATCAAAGAGGCACCTTCTGGGCACCTGGCCGTGCATTGCGATCGATGCCCATGCACCGTCTTGTTTTCAAACACAACATGCATCCTTGCACGATACAGCAGAAAATCAACTAGGGAAATGCACGAAGTGTTTGTGATCAAAACAAGGGGCGCCGATAAATGCCTCTGTGAGCCGTCTGTTGCACTGTTAGATAAGGCAATGTTATTTTGAGAGAGAGTGGAGTGGCCGGATGGGACGTGGTTTTATGAAAGTATTTCAGTGAGTGTTTTTCTAATAAACTTTCAGTTGCGAGTGCGCTTTGTGTTGTCGTTATCTTCTCCACTTTCTTCCTGTCCTTCGCGTTTCTATCCAGCCAAATTCGGTGACGCGAGATGTGAGGCCGCGAAGGAACGGGCTCAGCAGCAAGACCACCACAATGACCGCTAATGTGACGTAGGTGCAAGCCATGTATAATATACGTTGAATCGTCAATAGAACTTTGCCTATTGTCTCATGTTCTCGGAAATTAGCGCCACCAAGAAATTTCGTTGTCCCTCTCACTCCAAGACGCTCAGAACAGACGACGAAGTCGGCGCGCACGAAACAAGCGCGTTGGCCCAAGAGCGCGAGACCGCGTGTACCACTGGTACCGCGGTCTCGCGGCCCATTCGGGCCCCATTTGGAACGAGCTCCTACAGGGAACGGACGTAGGCTGGGGCCAGCTGGTACTCTACGAGCCGCCAAGCAGTCCTGAAGAGGAGGCCGCGATTTGCCTCCCGAGGAACAACTAGTCCACGCAGGGAACAGCTTGTCCGTGAGTACCCAGATTCCATACGGGCCTATGCCCGCCTAGGTTGACCACTTGCGTTTGTTGAATTTTGAGAGTTTTCTCGGCGGGCGAGCTTCCGAGTTTCCGCGGTTCGAGAGCGTTGGGATGGATAGAACTCAAGCTTCATTTTGAGCGCGCGAACGAAGCTTTCTATTCGTGAAGATGGGCTGGTCTGGGGCGAGTACGAACAGGAAGTTGCCCGTAGGAAACCGCATGACCATCTTCTCTGGCGTTATATTATAGGAGCTTGAGTGAATCGTTTTGCGTTCTGACTACGATGCCAAATGTGTAGTACAGTGGCGAGGTCCCAATGCGTAAGCACTGCATGCACCATGGTTCCTGCGCAGCATCTGATATTTTAATGGGAGAAAAAAAAAAAAAAAAAACGAACTTCTAAAACTCCGTATTATATTTTAGGACGTTATCGGGATTCCAGTGTGAGAATCCCGGAGTGGCCACATGACTACCGAAAAAACGAAGGGTGCCTCCTGAGCGTCTTCGCTCCGAAGTCAATGAGATGGCGGCATTAGCCGATTATCGGGTGTTTCAAATAGCAGCCAGGCTCTTTAAATGGACCGCAACGTTCTGCTTTTTAACCTATCGCGCTACGATTTTGTGAACCGTTAACCGCAGGTGGTTTATTTTTTCTATGACATTTGCAAAGAGCGAACCTACCTGGGGAAAAAGTAAAGAAAGAAAAAGACTTAACTGCTATGGAAACCCAGCCAAGCCACTGGTATTCAATCAATAGGGCGCCCTATTGTTTGAAGACCTGTGACTTGGCTGCTTTTCTGTTGGAGTCAAGTTTTTTTTTCCTCAAGTAAGTTGTGCTCTTTGCAAATTTTACAGAAAAAATGCACCCCCTGTGGGCAACCCCGCAAAAAATCGTAGCGTGATAGGTTAAGAAACGAAATTTTGCGATGGCCGCTTCTCGAAACACCCGGTAGAAGTAGAACGCCGAAGAACGCGAAGCTAGCAGCGTGAACATACGAAGCCCCGCGTTTCTTCAGCTGTCGCTGACTATAGGTTCTATCCTTCATTTCTATTTTCCTATAGACGACTGCTAACGGGGCGACTAGCCGCCACCATGCTCGCATGCGGGCACGCCAGTGGAATGAGGAGAGCAAGTCTTCTTGCGCGGGAGTTGTGGTGACGTCAGAACGACGTCGAGCTCTGACTGGCTTTGATTGAAAAGATACTGCAGGAAGACCTCAATCCTACAGATGCCTCGAGGTCTACCCACTATTTTTTCCAATCAGCCAATAAGAGATCAGCGTTCTGACATCATTTGCAAGCCCCGTGCAAGAAGCAGACGAACTTGCAAGCTTGTCAAACCTACACTCGCCTACACGCTGCACGTGCTTGCACGCGTGGGGCGCCAGTGGGGGCTCCATGCTTGCAATAGACCTGTTGCTAAATTACCCAAGCATCAAGGAGAATGCAGGGATTGGTGTTCCACGCGCCGCACGTGCTGGCCTCAGTAGTAACATTTCTGAAGCAAATGCATAAAATAAATTGCATCTTCCACGCACGTTCGTCAACGCTTTATTTGGGTTATTTACTTCGAATCTTTTATACGGGGAAAGCGTGCATGTGTGTCGCGTGGAACACCAATCCCTGCATTCTCCTTGATGCTTGGGTAATTTAGCAATAGATCTATTGCAGTCATGGGCACGTTACCAGTTAAAAGTAACAGTGTTACAGTTACAGTTACCTAGGGAGAAAAAGGAACTCTGTTACAGTTACAGTTACCGGTTTCAAAAAGTAACGTTGTACAGCTACAGTTACTGCAAAAATAGTAACGCCGTTACTTTCTCGTTACAGTACAAAAATTGGACAGAAGTAATCACAAACCAAAACAATGTTATTTGAGTTGTTACACTATAGTGAGAGGAAAGGTAAACTGAGAAATTAGAAAATTTTAAACCCGAAGGATGTGTATTTGTTGCGTCATTCACCGTTTCAGCATTCTGATGTGCCTAATTTATTTGCAATAATTGTTATAACTTAGAATCAACCGTTTTTCAAAATGGTCATCAGCCCGCGTCAGCGAACGCTTTGGTTTATTTTTCCCTCCGAAACGAATGAGGAAAGAGATGGTCACATAATTACCTTATGGGATATACTCGGAAGCAGGCCTAAACATAGCAGGTAATACAGCTTCCAAAGAATAAAGGAGGAAAGGCTTCTGGTACTTTACGAGTGTACTACGACCACCGCGGCGTCTATGTCCGAAACGCCAACTGTGGAAATCGTGTTCACTCGCGCGGCTCCGAAGAGAATGAATAAGTTAAACAAGCGCCGGCTTTCTGCACAATATGGGGACGGCTTCCTTGAAAACTAATAGGGATGAGGAAACGGCGAACGGCTGGGTGTAAAAACGACAGCACGGACGGAATACCCGGAGACATAGCATGACCACCGACAACCCCAGATGGTCCCCACGAGAGAAGAGTGAGCCAAAGTCGATGAAACAGACATTGTTCGCAACGCCTACCACCGCGGGCGCCCCTTCTTTTATCTCCCGGTTTCGTGCTGACTCGTCCGTCATCCATTTTCGATCGTGGGCCAAACTAGGCAATTTTTTTGTTTGTTTAAATTGTGACCTTTCTTTTTTGTGTGCGAGGAGTTTGGAGAAAAATACTTCGAGATACTTCCATGTCCGCGGCAGTGGGTTCTAATTTATATATTAAAAAAAGTAACTGTAACGGCGTAAACAGTTACAGTTACCCAATAAAAAGTAACAGTGCTACAGTTACAAGTTATCAGTATTAAAGAGTAACGCGTTACCGGTAAAAGTTACCGGAAAAAGTAACTGGTTACCGGTAACGCGTTACTAGTAACAAGTTACTGCCCAAGACTGATCTATTGTCTATGCGACGGGAGGCTTGCAGTTCCATCGTGCTCTGCACTCTGCGAGTTCGACTAAGCGAGTATAACCCATCGTTGAGATATAATACTCACTGATTGAATAAGGGACGTGGCCGTCCGTTCCGTTGAGAAAAAATGGCGAGCCTGCATAAATGTTCCTTTTGCGAAACGCCTGGTGCATCCTGAAGGCATACTGTATTCACTTCTCTAGCTCGTTGCTCGCCCTCTTGTGGCGGGGACGGGAAGCGCTCTCACGAGGGTCCCCGCCCGGTGCTCCCGCTCACGCACGGCGGAATGGCTCGTGATCATGGCTCGCGAACAGCCTTAAGGAAAACACCAATATCCACCGCCCCAATGTAGTGCTGCAGCCCGTATCGGAGTGTGCTTTATTGTTTCACCGGTTTTCCAGGGTCGCTAAACTCGTCAACAAAGATATTCTTTGTGTTATGACATAGTGGGGGGAGGAGCCGAAAGATTGCTGCGAAGTTTTCTTTTCTCACAAACCCGCAGATCCGTCTGTCTTCGCGACGTTTTTCGTTGAGGGGACGAAAAATCCCTACGCCTCCCTAGGCACCGAACAAGAGCAGCACTGGAGAGCGCGCGGAGACGACCGTGGCTCATACGTGTGACGTCACAACAAAGATTATCAGCTGCGACCGTCATGTTTGATGGTCTCTAAAAAGCACGATGGATGCTTGGGAATTGCATTTTAAAATCAACACCGTCCAAGTTTATAGTCTGGTATCGTTCTTATTTCCGCCGATAAAGCAGAATTTACTAAAACCGTCCCTGCCGTTTTTTATTTATCTCGGCCTTTCGAATCTGGCCAAAGTGAAGCCCGACGTGGCTAGGTCACAACCAACCGACTACCGTTGTAAACTTGCGGGCGCATTTCGCCTCCGGGCAGTTGTCCCTTCATCGGCGGGATAAAATCATTTTATGGTAGACATTCGAAGATCAGTCAGTTTGGGATTAAGTGTGTTTATCAACGGAAATAAGGAAATAAAAGTAATGTCAGGTTGTCAATATTGGCGGTGATGCTTCAAAAACGCAAGGACACTAAACTTGACATCGTCGATTTGAACACGCACCATCAAATTTGTCGTTCACAACTGATAATCCTGACTCCATCGTCAAAGGCATCAACTATAAAATGACGTCACTGAACGCGCCCGCACACTATATACGTGCCCTGGCACGAGTCTTTCGCTTGAAAGTCTGTCATGGCCACTCTTGAGTTCATGGAACGCGAGCCGTTTAATTCCAGAATCTCTTGAACCGTTATTTCGGAAATCGCAGGCTGTGCTGTTCCTCGTCATTGCTCATTGGAACACCTCTAAGCAGGGTCGTCGAAACAGAAGGATGGGGAGGGGGGGGGGGGATTTAGCCCCCCAGTTGCGTCGAAAGAGGGGGCAAGGGGCATAAGGGTGGAAGTGGAAGGTGGTATCGCCCCAGCCCCGAACCACCATAGCATTTCAGAGAGTTATAATAAAATATTAGGGGAAATGAATATCCCCCTTCTTCACCACCATCACCTCCTCTCTCTCTCTCTCTCCCGAACAATTTCTACGGCCCTTCTTGAGACTCGTATTTGTTTGTGCGTGTGTGTGTGTGTGTTGGTCGTACCTTAATTCTTTCTTTAGAGCGCAGCTCTTCGGCGCCCGTTTCCGGGTTTCGCGACCTGGGCGTCGCCGTCGGCGTAACCGACCCGCTAAATTTAGCGCCAAATTGACGTCACATGACCTAAACACCAATTCAATTCCCAGCTACGTGACTTCAACGCCAATTCACTTCTTCGCTAGATCGCCATGTGATGTCCTTTTCCCTGCTAAATTTAGCGGAGAAACAGAATGGGAGGAGGGGAGAAGAGGAAGAGGGGAGGAGGAGGGGCATAACCCTCCTCTCCGTACCCTCCCTTATTCCTCCTCAAGAGTTGAGCTCTAATTTCGCATTGCAAAAATTTGTAAACGTCTTTAATTTTTTTATTTCCTTTTCTTCGGCATTTTTTTTTTTTTTTTGTTATCTCCCGTTTTCCCTTATCTCTCAGACATTACCGACGTCTCTACACAAACCGCCTGGGGGTGACCTCGGTGGCGTTGTTGACAGTGGCGGAAGATGAGCTCTCTAAAGCCGCCCGCGTACACCGCGCACGGCTCCACAACATCACAAAGTTCAATCTTCACCTCGATTCCGAAGCGAAGATTTTGGCCTCAAATAACTCCTTCCCAAAGTTGTGAAACGTCACTTTGTCGTCACTAATAACTTCCACAAACGACGATCTTGCGACGAGAAAGTTCAAAGTATTTACCGGCCGCCTAGGTACAATCTACGCATCATTGACTTAAGGCGGCGTAGGGATGTAGGGACACTCGGGCGAGACGTCATCAGTGCAGCCGTTCAATCGGCTGGCACCACGGTGTTGCTCGCACGCGCTTCGATGGAGCTCGCTACGACTTTGTGTTTTACATTCTCGCTGGAATTCGAGCACCGAGAGAGCTTGGATGATTGACACCTCGCTCGGCTTGATGTCAGCGTCGCGAGAGTCCAATTAGCGCGTTCCGCAACTTTCGGACACAAAGTTGTGCTCGACGAGTTTAGCTACCCAGCACCAGCGAAACGTGCCGCAGTGGACAAGGTGCAAGCGCGGGCAGGCGCTATTCGAACTGGAAATACTGAGATTGGCTGAACGATGATGTGTAAAAATTAATGAAAGAAATGTTCTGAGAAATTTAATAACTGAAAAAAAAAAACAAAAAAAAAAACAACGCAGTTTATTTTTATTAATATTTTTTTATTTTTATTTTTTTGTACGGAAGGATTGGCGGCGAATTTGAAAGTTTGCTGATTGTCAAGGGTCAAGACTTTGATACCACGCCTATATAATTTTATATGGCTTTGTAATACCAGCTGGAGTACTTTAATTGATTTTATACTGTTTTTCTTTTCTAATTTCTTCTATAAAATGCTACAATTGGCACCCGTGATAATAATTTGGAAACTTTAGATTGCCATAGCGGTTCGCGTGTTTGAGATTACATCATAAGCAGCAGATATAAAAATATAAAAAAAGTATTCGTTTTAAGATATCTTAGTGTTATTGCAATTAATGCTGTGATGTCATGTCAATAAACGCCACGATCACAAAAATAGACAATTTAACCATAATGACTTTCACACGATGGTCTCTTTTTTTTCTTAGCATACGAAAATTTTGACATCGTAATCAAGGTAGCCATAAAAACTGGACGTAGTATACAGTTGTATGCGTCACAGATTGCCCTAAATATTTTTTATCTGTTTCGGATTCCGTTTTTAGGATTTCGTAGTCAGAAAACCGTTTCTTAATTTATACATTTTGTGAAAGTATTCTTGGCTCATCACCCTTGACGATATTTTTCAAAATTTGGATTGCTTTTGTTATTTATATGTAGGAAATTATCCTAAAAAAGTGAAAGCCGTTTACAACTCCCTGTAACGCCGAATTTGAGCGCAGCTCTTGAGGAGGAGGAGGGAAGGGTACTGGGGGGTGGGTCACGTGACCTTGGGGGGTCACGTGACGATGCCAATGACGTCATCAGTGACGATAACGATGCGGATATCGATGACGTCATCAGTGATGATGACGATGACGATGCGGATGCCGGTGACGTCATAAGTTACGTCACTGATGACGTCATCAGCGATGATGACGATGCGGATGCCGGTGACGTCATCAGTGACGTCACTGATGACGTCATCAGTGACGATGATGTCATCGCATCGTCATCAGTGATGATGAAGATGACGATGCGGATGACGGTGACGTCATCAGTGACGTCACGGATGACGTTATCAGTGACGATGACGTCATCGGGGGTCACGTGACCTCGGGGGGAGGGGTTCACGTCACCCTGAGGGGCGTCACGTGACCTCGGGGTGGTCACGTGACCTCGGGGGGGGGGGGGGGGGTCAGGAGATATGGGGAGTAACGTGACTATGGTTGTCACGTGCACTTGGGGGTCACGTGACCTCTGGGGGTCAAGTGACCTTGGGGTCACGTGACCTTGGGATGACCTTGGTGGTCACGTGACCTTGGGATGACCTTGGGGTGACCTTGGTTACGCCGACGCCGACGGCGACGCCGCTCAAGCCGGGAACGGGCCCCTAGGAGCTGCGCTCTAAAAAGTGAGTCACCCAAGCGTCGAGAAACCCATTAAAGGGCCCGCAGTTCATTATTTCACATGAACATTCTCTTACGAAGAAAATGCAGCCAAGAACACACACAAAAAGTAAAAATCAGCGCCGACCTTTTTTTATATATGTATAATAGGAACGATACCTCTCAGGTGTTCCTCTGAATTCTATAAAAATGTAATGCCTCTTAGGTGCATGGAAAAACGTCTTAGCTTTTAAAGACACACTTAACTTTGAAACGAAACACTTTCATGCGCCCGGATAGGACACGTGTGTCATAAAATAAGTTTTCCTCGAACATATATTTCTGGCTGGATAATAATGCTGGAGAAACATACTGAGGTAGAGTAGACAGTTGGGCGAGTTGGTAGTTATTGAACATAGTGACAGTTGCGCACACAGGGACAAGGACAGAGAACTGCAAATCCTGTAATTGTACGCCATCCTTAGCGAAAACCAAGATAATAGGCAGGTACCGAGAAATACACACCAGAGAGATTTTTGAAGCTTTCATTATCCTAAGCATGGGCGAGCGATGTGTTAGCTTTCCGTCTGTTTCATTAACAGAGGAGGAAATTGCCTTTTTAAAATCAATTTCGTGTGGGTAATTTTACCAGTCCCCCTCGAGCCCTCGGGCCTGTGGTCCCTCGTGCCTGTGTGGCCAACGCTCGAGCGGATTCCGCGTTCTGTACCTCTTTCTTTTCTTCTTTCGTTAATACATGAGTTGTGAGTGTGCGCTTGTCTGTCGTCTACGTGTTGCTCTTCTCTGTCCTTGTCCCTGTGTGCGCAACTGTCACTATGTTCTGGAGAAACATCTTGAGTTAGATGTTAGACCGTTAAGTTGCCACCTGCACCGAGAAGTTGACTCCAAAATAAAAGTTAGTTTCGGTTTCGCCGCTGAATTAAAACGTGTTTTATGTTGCAAATATTATGCTAAACACTTTTTTTTTCGTTTCCAGAATAAAAAGGGGGCTTTCGTGCCTAACATACCAGCTTCGTCGTATAACAGGCACGTAGCCAGGAGTTTGGTTTGGGGGGGGGGGGGGGGGGGGGGGCATCCATGACAAAATGCTGTATGAAGGGGAGGGGGGAGAGGAGGTCCCAGCAAAATGGAAGATTTCGGGAGGGGGGGGGGGGAGGCCCCCCCCCCCCCCCACCCCCCCTGGCTACGTGCCTGTCGTATAAGAGGGAATAATATGAGTGGTTCGGTGAAGGGCCAGCACACCAGACAGGCTCAGCGATTGCTCTATCATCGCGCATCGTCGACCCTCGCTATAACTGTATCTGTCATTTTGAAAAATTAGCCGAGCCAACTATAGACAGTCGGAATCGCGAATACTAAGCTCTACTTTAACCAAATTAAAAAAAAAAAAAAAAATTCAATGGTTTTTTTAAACATGACAACCGACCGTGATAACCGGGGGACATATGTTGAGTCGGAATGATTGCAGAAGATTGTTCTATCTTGTACCAGGGGAATTTTAATCATGCTGAGCGTGAACCGCGAGCAGCAAAACCGCTTCTATATCGTAAATTGGTGCACCGTTAAGATTGCTGTACGTAGCAGACGCTTCTTTAAAGCTTGTTATGGGCATGCTCTGTGAAGAAGGAGCACAACCGGGGATATGCGAGAAAATATTGGTGAGGCAACACAAGAATGTGTGACAATCACGGGTTTTTCTTAAACACCTTCCATCATCGTGGAGAGATGAAAACGATGTTTTACCGCATACCAGAAGTGACGACCTGCAAGATGGCTGCGCCATTGTGGAAAATGTGTTTAGCGTCCAGTCAGTTTTCCCATGGGAGCAGAAACTGAGGGAGAAGGGAAGACGGTTGGGCGCGAGGGACCTCAGAACGCCGAGCTCCAGTTGGAATGATTAGTGCGTAGACTCAGTGCCTTTCTGCCCTGCACTCGTCGAACGCGTTCGAATGCGAAAGCTGAGATGGTAGCAATAGCATAACAGTAATGAAACTACAGCAATTAATCTACTGTTCGCGGAAATCAGTAATGTAATGAATTACTGTTCTAGGCTGCTAAGTTAATAATGTAAGTGATTACTTTCAGGTACTAATTTTGAGAAAATTGCTTTCGAAGTTAGTATTGTTACAAATGAGACATATAGTCAGTTTGCAGGCTCCAAGGGTAAAAAAAATTGCTTTGGATCGAAATTTGTTGTGAAATAGAGAGAGAGAGGGAGAAATAGGAATATTAAATAAAATTAAGCGAAGGCCCATCTGAGCATAAAGCCTCTTACGTCTAAGGCAACAGACGCACAAAGGTGGACTCGAAAGGCAAAGCGGACGTAGAAAAGCTCTCCTGGGAAGACATCGCTCGAAGGGGCTCACGAAACTCCAGACAAGGCAGATTCACGTCACCACGTCATCAGGACGGCACCAGGCTACAATGCCGAGGGCACATCACTAGTAGGGTGAACACATTTTAAATCTTGAGACAACAGGGCACGCAGATCCTGAGACTTCTTGCTCATTCATCAAGCAAGATCAAGACGTCAATCTTTGATCATTGTGACCTCAATAACAGACGACCGGAGTCAATACTTATCTCAAATGCCTCGCCGGGAATCCAAAACGTTTCGTGCGTAGCCTTAAACTTTGCAAGTAAATACTTTTTTCCTTCTCTTGTCGGAAAAGGCGGAAAGCGAGCAAAAGCATGGGTGCCGCACGCTCGAGAGGAGTGCCCGTTAACGCGGGGATTAGTGATCTTAGGAGAAAAATATTAGATTGCGTCCGTGGTCAAAAGAAAAATGTTTCACCTGACGACTTCTTGTGAGAACGACCTTCCATGCCCCGACTTAGGTGACTGACAGTGACTATGATATCTCCGAAATAAGACGGAATCACATCAGCGTTTAACTGTAGACCTTCAACGCTTAATGAACAGCGGAACCGGTGAGCCGACTCTTTTTGAATCACATGTAAGTAAGCTATTTATTATGTTTTACATTTCCGTCGTATGTGCCAGCGGGGTGACTGTGCAGTATGGCTCACGATGAAGCGCGTGTGGTTGCTGAAGCGCAAACAGGGACACCTGAGTTCTGGTATACGTATACTGTAACAAAGCATGCACTAATTACTGCGGGAGGGAATCGGGAAGTAATGTCAAAGTAATTTCATTGCTATTTTGAAAAGTAATTGCAATGTAATGTCATCCCTTTCAGTCTACGGTAATTTGTAATGTAGTTCAATTAATTTTTGTGGATTACAGGAAGTGATTAGTAATGTAATTTAATTACTTTTTTTAAAGTAAATTGGCCCTCTCCGTACGAAAGCCAAACGCCTGACGCCGGCGTACCACGTTCTAAAGTGTTTGACGAGTGCAGTGGAGAGAAAAGCAGCCAGCCTTTACATCTACCCACAAATTATTCGACCCAGAGCTCAGCGTTCTGACGCCTCTTCCTCTCTTCCAGTTTCTGCCCGCATAGTCAGTGACAGCTAAAGAAAGGCAGCGCATGACGAGTTCCGAGGAGCTTCTCACCGCTCTACAGGAGACTGGGGCATGAATCGAAAAGGGCACCGACCTTCGTCCCTGCTTTTCTTTAGTTGTAGGTGACTATAGTTACGACAATCATGGGATTCATAAAAAGAAAACTTCAACAAACGAACGATTGCCTTTTTTTTTTTTTATAACCATGCACTTTTGTGCAAGTGAAGATCTGTAGTGGGGACCAGTTTCAATAACCTGTTCCTGTTTGCGATTATATTACGTTCGGAATACACATATGCACAAAGGCTTATCAATGAAGCTTCGCGCGTCGACCGTACAAAAAACTGCAATTTGTACAAAGGTTCCACTTTATATAAACCGATCGTTTTGTGAAAACAACTGTTTATAGGGTTGTGCGACCTAGACAACAGTGCGACCCATTGACAAAAAATGGGCCGAAATTTCTGCTGCCGCCACGCTGATTCTCGAAGAAATGCGCGAGTACTTCGCGCTGCAACCTCCGAGCACTTTTCCGCGGGATGAACATCCCCGAAACCCCTCTTCTTCCTGGTGCAAGCAGATCAGGTCACTAAATGCCCGTTCACACACTTGCAACTGAGTAGGACCGACTGAGACAAGACCGGTTTTTAAGCGTCTTGAGACGGATTAGGACCGGATGTGCTGCTGCGGAGAAGGTCTTAAAGAGATACTTCAAATAAATTTGAAATATGCCCGTCGTGTTCAAATATAGGTTGAATATGATCCACAATATTCGTAAATGACAATTGCACGTTTGTATTTTGAGCCTTGTGACTATTTTTCGTCATAAACGGCCCACTTTGGCAAGCACTCGAAGAACAGCCAACGGAGAGCACGTGACATCCAACGCACTCGTGACGTAGTTCGTCTCGGGATGAGCAAAGCTACGGCGAGGCTGACGTCGAGAGGATGGCCCAGTCGTTTTAGCCACCGAAGCGGCTGCTTTTGTACGAATTTTGAGTGACGGGTTAATCTTCTATAATCTTGTAGAGGGACAATAGCGACTTCTGGGACACACAAAAGGGATTCTCGGGAAGAGGGAAGTTTCTCGTTCCCTTCTTCTCTCGTAGTGGCCGGAGGCGAGACAGTTACCGCCACTACCTGTCCAGGTTCCTAGACGGGCATTACAAGCGACGCGTTAGCGAAACCCACCAGCTATTCTTTGCTAATCGTTTAATTCGTTTTAAAATTCTTTTTTGAGACTTTTTTAACAAGATATTGGTATGTTCGATGTGATACTGCTCCTTTGAACACATATAGACCAAAAAAATGAGCCCCGAAATTTCGTTGTAGTATCCTTTTAAAGGGATATTTCAACGAAATTTCGCCGCTTATTTTATGGTTTATATGTGTTCAAAGGAGCAGTATCACACCGAACACACCAATATCTCAGTGTTAAGAAAAGTCACGAAAAGGAATTTTAAAACGAATTAAACGATTAGGAAAGAGCACCTGGTGGATGTCGCTAACGGCTCGTTTGTAATGCCGGTCTAGGAACCTTGACAGCTAGTGACGGTGAGTGTCTCGCCTCCGGCCACGACGAGAGAAGAGGAAAAGGAGGGACTCCCCTCTTCCCGAGAATCCCTTTTGTGTGTTCCAGAAGTCGCTATTGTCCCCCTACAAGATTATAGAAGATTAACCCGTCACTCAAAATTCGTACAAAAACAGCCGATTGGTGGCTGGAACGACTAGGCCATCCTCTCGACGTCAGCCTCGCCGTAGCTTTGCTCGTCCCGAGACGACCTAAGTCACGATTGCGTCGGATGTCACGTGCTCTAAGCTAGGCCTTCTCCGAGCGCTTGCTAGAGTGGGCCGTTTATAACAAAAAATACAGCCACGCCCACCAGGCTCAAAAAACAAACGGGCGGTTGTCATTTACGGATATTGTGGGTCATATTCAACCCTATTTTTGAGCACGACGGATATATTTCAAATTTCGTTGAAGTATCCCTTTAAGCCGTCGTAAGAGGCTTAAAAACCGCTCGTGTATCAGCCGGTCCTACTCGGTATCAAGTATGTGAACGGGCCTTTAGCGTGTGCATGAAGGGCGGCGGCCGCACAAGATTGGCTGGACGCATAGCAACAGCGGCCTTCGCCGCTATCGCGCAAGCCTCCCGAAATATGCACCTCGCTGCCATCTGTCGGCGCTTGCAGAAGGTGTTTCCTAGCCACTTTCCACAGCCAGTGGGACTGTGATGCCATCCCGTGCCGATGTTGCGAACTTTATATACGTGTGCATGACCTCCGAGATCCCGAAGCGCGCGTAGGGCGCGCGCGAAGGCTTCTCCGGCCGTCCCATTCGAGTCGCTCCCCAGCAGTACGAGTGTAATTGCGCTAACTCCGACGCTCGCTGCGAAGCGGCGCTTTCTACTCAGTCATAATAGTCATAACAGAGGAGCGAGCCGTCAGCCCTTGGCCCGCGGTCTGCCCTGGAACGGGCCAGACCGCGGGCCAAGGGCTGGGCTCGAAGTTCACGGCTACATTCATGATGGACCTGGGCCGGGTACGGGCCTTGCATTCAAGTCTACAAGGGGGGCCAAAGCAAGCCAAACCGGCCATTACTTCTTTTTTTTGTTTTAGTGGCAGGTTTTTCGGAAGCGTGTTCAGGGGTTGGGAGAGGAAGCACAGTGGGAGATAAACAGATGCTGAAGCATGTGTGTGCGTGTATGTTTTTGTGTGGTTCGGTGTGTGGCAGCGAATGCTCTGCCAGAGGACTTGCGGCGCGGCGTTCCTTTTCGTTCCCAGCGGCGCTGCCCCCCCCCCCCCCCCCCCCCCCCCCCATCACACCATCGCTCCTCACCACAAACACGCACACACGCGCCTACACAATGCGCACCCTCGCCGGCGTAAACCATCTGTACGTACGAGTGGTCGCATCCCCAATAGGGGTAAGAGGTTCCCCTGAGGGGTACTTTTCCTCAACAATTTCTCGCAGACCAGCGCAAAAAACAAAACATTCTAGGATTGTAATAGAGAAGTTACGGCCGTTCCTGGTGAACAGGGATGGGCAGTATTTCAAATACAATCATTTGAAATACGTATTTGAAATACTTTGTGTATTTTGCATTTGTATTTAATTATAAATTGGGTAATGTAATTGACGTGTGTATTTAAATACTAAAACGTGGGTATTTCCAATGCAATTGTAATTAAATACAATTTTGTGGGCAAAAATACATCCCTCAAATTTATTGTCACTCTCTAGAGCAGGAAGAAAACTACGTTCTGCACCGAATGCAGTGTCTCTCAATCAAGCACAAGCGTTTAGTGACTTTGTGATTACGGTGCTAGTCCAGGGCAAGAATAGTGACGAAATCGACGTTCACAGGCAGACTGGCTAAATAAGTGCCAGTGACAACTTGTGATGCTTTCCAGCCTGATTTCCGTCCATATTTTTGCCTGGAACATTCTAAATGCGCGGGTCGTCCAGATTTTCGTAACTGGTTCGAGTTGCAACAATAAAAAATTCTCTAGCTAGTGCTGCGGGTCTTGGTCGTCTCGGTTCTTTGTTGGTCTATACCAAAATGTAATCGACAAAAAAAGCTGCTCGAAGCTCTGTACTTTTTTCACCTATTACGTCCAAGCTGATTACATTTTTTTTTGTGTGTGATTATATTTCTATTACATTACTAGAGCCTCGCACACTAACTCCCGAGTGTGCGATGCAAAATTAAAATGAGATACTTAGAAACCCGTTGCAGGTGCCCTGAAGTCGCTGACGCAAATTTTGAGGAATATATTTGGAAGAGTATTTGGAGGAGACCAAATACATTTGGTTGTATTTGTATCTTGTACTTAAATGCTTTTTTGGAAATGTAATTAGATTCGTAATTAAATACATTTTTGATGAAGTATTTTGTATTTGTATTTCGATGCATATTTGCATGTATTTTGCCCATCCCTGCTGGTGAACATAGGCATGACTATGACAGACAGGGTAGCGTATCGAAAGAAATGTCTTGAAGCCATTGCATTGCAGAGTACTTCGCGTCTAACCTTAAAAATCAAGGTTCGGAATCTGTAAATATACCAGGTTGGAATACCGAATAAACCAGGTTGGAATTTATAAATAAACCAGACCTCTTTTTCTTGAGATCACCGTTTTCTGTTTACATATCAATTAAGTTACATCACAAAGTGCATACCGGGATACGGTGGTCTGGGCTACATGTGCCAAAAACTAGACGTTTACAAGATAACGCCCCACCTTTTGAATCAGCACCTACAATTAGCACGAAGATTATATAAAAACAAAATGGCGAAATCATTGCAAGGTGGCCGTATACCTCATCGCCAAAGGTTCTTCCCCAAAGCCGGGGTCACGCTGCTTGTACATCATACAAAAGACAGTCTGCAAACAGATTGAAACTCGAGTCACCACGAGATCTGAGCTTGGAATGCAACATGGAAACGAGTAGAAAGGAGACACTTGGCACGCGGCATTTGAACCACAAATATCGTGGTGACTGATATCTGTAGACTGTCTTTTGTATAATGTGTAAACAGTGGAACCCCGGTTTAAAGGTACTTCTGGTAGAAGCAGACACCGCTATACGATCCGCAAAAATTGCGTAATAAATATTTTAAAAAAATTAAAAGGACAACACGGTATCAAACCTCGTGCTCAGGCTCAAAAAGCTACGCCAAACTAGGGTGCTTCATGTGCGCTTTGCTTAAGGTGTAGTCATCTGGCCATTTTGTTCCCACTTTTACATTTATTTTTTGCTCAGATGCGCGTGAAAGAGCGTGTCCCTGCGCGCGTCTGTGGCGCTGACTGTGCTATGGCGACATTTTGTTTTCGTCAATTTCTTTGTATTTTCCCCGTGAGCGCGCGCTGTCGGCATCGGGTACTACAAAGGGTGGCATCACTCTAAACAGAAGGTCATTGAGGCACCCTACGCCAAACAATGTGCGGAAAAAAAAATTTAAACTATATAAAAAAAATTATTTAGGGAAATCCGAATTTTGTATGTACGGAGCTAATTTTTTTTCTGGAGTTTTATACGTGCTACAGATTGCAGTCAAATATATCAAAAGGCGGGCTTGTAGCGCTAGCCGCAACACGTCCAGATGAATATCTCAAATTAAGTTATTAAATAAGCATCACAACTTGTCTATCTACGTCCCCAGAGCAGCTGTTCACCGTTCTACGGCAATACACAAAACATTTTTAAGTAGAAGTTGCAGTAACTCAACGTAAGAAGGCTTTTTTTTTTTTTTTTTAATCTTCTGCCTTGCGCCGTGCAGGCAATGACTGGGTCGGGAGCGTCTCCCCACGGAGGGACGCCGCCTCCTTCTCTTTTTCCGATTACGCCCTCTCCGCACGAATGGGACGGCCGGAGAAGCTTTCGCGCACTTCGGGATCTCGGAGGCCATGACGTGTGATCCAAACTAGGGAGCGCACATGAAGGCACCCTAATCCAAACCAGTCCTATGTCGGCGGATGTACCAGATCAGCATTAAAAAATACGGTACTTTTGCAAAGAAGTTTCCATTGTTAGCTGAGCGAGCTGATAAAGTAACTTTTTGTTTTGTCACGGTAGTGCATTTTATTAATTTTTTTGAAGATAGACATTATTTGACGCGCACCAGTCGGCAAACAGATTCAATGACTTCTCGCTGGCGTCTTAAAAAACTGTTCCGCTTTTCCCAGTCTGAAGGACCAGAACACCGTAAACAAGTCCTGACTTGTGACGAGGAGCTTGTCCAGAAGGCAGGGTGGGCTGTACCCCGCGCAGCCTACGTCATGGCACCCGCACCGACCCTGGAGGAAAGCGAGGGCGCCTCAAGCCCCTCTCGAGGCCGGGGGCGAAAGAGGAAGAGCGGAGGAGGAGCTGCATCCAGGAACCCTTCCAGGGCACCCTCCGCGAGGCCGAGGAGGAGGAGGAGGCGCACCAGGGCCCGCTCTTCGTCGCGCTCGAGGGCCGCGAGTGCCGGAAGGAAAGCAAGGCGGCCCAGGAAAAATAAGGCGACGGCGAGAAAGACAAAGAGGCGTTCCAGGCGCAGTAGGTCCAGGGATGGCACACCAACACCAGCCAAGGCCAGAAGGAACAAGAAACCTGTGGCGCAGAAGAGGTCCAGGAAGCGCAAGTAGACTGAAGAGTCCAGCGCGAAGAAATCCGCATCCAAGTGGGCGCCGCGCAAGAAATGAAAATTCTGCGTCTGCAGGTTCCCAAAGATTAGAAGCACGAGGACAAACTTTAACATAGGAGGACGGGTTCTGTTACGTCTGAACGTTCTAGCAGGGTGGAAGACGCTTCTAGACCCACTGAAACCCGCGGACAAAATTAAAGTATATTTATTATATTCAACTGCACAATAAATACCCGAAGGCTCACGGGGACCAGGAAACAACATTGATACTCAGCGCCAACCATTTTGTCGCTACACTGTAAGGGCTAAAGCGAGATACACATGCAAGCAAAAATCGAGCGCCGCCGCGTCGCTGAGCGTCGGTAGTAACCGCCGCCGTCGTCGCTGCCGGGCGGTGGAATGACGTCGCGTCGCTGGGGTCAAACCGGCTAGATAATTTCGAGCCGCGGGGCGACGCGATGAGAGACGAAATAACATGGCGCCCATTTATTTACAAGCCGAGTGGGGTGTGTACCAGGCCTTGGCGGAGCTGATGTCTTTTAAAAGGTTAGCTACTATAGGCGGCTAAGCTCTAAGCGATAAAGTTCGCCATTGCGACGGGAAAACGGCACAGACCACCCTCGTCGAGTGGATTATTTTATTGGTCTGTCTGGATTTTCAGAAAGTGAGAGCTGACTCATCTCAAAATGAGATATTTTGACAGTGCGGTGTGACTTTTAAACCTGAGTCTTTAACGTGAACCACGAATATTTACACAAGTGCAGCTAGACTGCAATGCAAATGATGCCGTAAATGATTTAAGCTGGTTATTCCCAGCATCACACAATTACCTCTAATACTTGTCCTTTCCACATTTTAACTAGGGATGCCGCGAACCACCCAAGGTTCGAATTCGAAAGGTTTCGATATTTTCGAACCGAACTGAGGTTCGAATTTGAAAGATTTCGATATTTTCGACCGTACCAAGGTTCGAATTCGAAAAGTTCGCAATTTTAAAACACTGGAGTTTTGAATTCGGAAAGTTCGAAGCTTTCACGGTTTTTAAAAGTTCGGGTTCGGTTATTTCGAATATTATTTCCTTGAGGTTCGATAAATTCGAAGATTTCGAACTTTTCTAACTTCAAATTCGAGAGATTCGAATGTTTTAAATATCTTGGGATCTAAAATTTAAAAAAAATCGAATATTTCAAATTTTCTTTTTTATCTTAAGTTCGAAAAATTTAAAGATTTCGAGTTTCTTTAGATCTGAAATTCGAAACATTCGAACGTTTCGAAATTTTATAGACATAAAGTTTCATAAATTCGATGATTTCGAATTTTTTCTATATAAGTTCGAAAAGTTTGAAGGTTTCTATTTTATTTTAGGGCTAAATTCAAAAAAAAAACTTATAGTTTCGAATTCTTTCAAGTTCAAGTGCGCAATGTTCGAAGTCCGGTTTTCATGTTCCACCACAGTTTCAGTTTCAAATAACGTTTTCCCGCCTCACTGGTTTTCACTAAATAAGGTTTAGAGAAGTTCGGATGTGGTATTTAGACAGCGCGAAGTTGATCAGGCAATTAAATGAGACGACGAGTGTCCCGGATGTGCTGGAATATTTGGCAGTGCAGAGTGACGTGTAACCATAGATCAGTAATTGTGACCGCCAGCCCGGGGGGGGGGGGGGGGGGGGGGGCGTCTTTAACGTGCACCACGCAGTAGTCATCACACGAACGCACTCTTTAAAGATACTCATCCAGTTCGAAATGGTCTAGGGCAGGCAGGTGGTTGAGGCTCAGAAAACCTTGAAGCGATGTGGCAAACTGCCTCAATACCCCCTTGCACGCTGGTAGTAATCCGATCGAACGCCGCCCGAGTGACGCTGGCATATAGTAAGTTTAGTTTGTACATGATGCAAAATCCGGAGATTGGAAATGAAATTGGATTAAATAAGTGTGAGAAAAAAATAAAAAAAAATAAAAAGGGGGGGGGGGGGACAGGACAACACCTCGAACTCAGCTCTGGGAATGAAATTTGAAAGAAAAAGTGTAAGAAGACAGAAAGAAGGGGATAGCACAAAGTCTCAAACTCAACTCAGCTGAGTTGAGTTTGAGTTGTTGTCCTGTCCCCTTTTTTCTTCCTTCTTTCACTTCTTCTTTCGAATTTCATTCCCAGTCTCAAGATTTTGCATCATGATCAACATACACCAGCTCGCCTGCACCTTGACAATTTTTTTTAGTTTGTAATTGCTTTGGAGGTTTATTTTCCGGGACGGAATTAACGCCGAGCAAAAAGCACAGAAGCTGACGCAACTTGAGGCCGAGGAGCGTTCTACCATACCAGTGACGTCGGAAGAGAAAAAACAGAAGAAAAAGGGCGGGGGGGGGGGGGGGGGGGGCTGCAGCCCCCCCCCCCCCCCCCAGGTATTTTGGACTGTTAAAGAAAACAATACGGGGAAAGAGGGCATGGTCGAGCTTATTTTAATCTGAAATTCTCTACGCATATGTATAGCTACTGTCGCTCTTCACTGCATAAAATATCGCGTAGATGGTCATTGTTAGAAACTCGTTGTCAGAAGGCACTGCTCGTTACATCTTAGTTGTTCGGAAGTTCGAACTGTGCCATTAATAAAAAACAACAACCACAACATAACATCAAATGCGGGGATGAAAATCTGGAGAAAAAAAAAAAAACTATCAGGAATTTGCCGGAAGTGTTGTATTCTTGCATATTCAGAGGCCGAGAACTTCGAAACAAGTTTCTCCCACCAAAATGTGTACACGCTAAAAAAAATCACGTCCCAGGAACGTAAAAAAAAAAAAAAATGTTTTTTTTAATGACGTGTTGAACTTGAACAATATTAGAAATCTTCCCCCATGAATTAATTTATTCCTTTTCATGAAAAAAACCATAAATACATTATTTTGTATTCTGCAGATGGTAATGCTATATGTACTGTCTCTGGTGTTAATTTAAATGCGATAGCTCAAACAATTTAGACGAGAAAAATTACCAAGTTTAGCGCATAATTGCTCCTAGATACATGTCTGGACATTTCTTTGAAACACGACTTGAACAACAATAATCATATCTTAAGACGACACTTACCTAGGCTATACATAGATCATTCTTAAAACGTTTAACATATCTACCATTAATAGCTTCGGGTATAGCGCGCTTCAAATATGGCACGAACGACAATTGCCAAAAACCCGTTGTCCATCCTCGCTCTTTCGGGAATTTATTTCTTTAAGACTAAGCATGCCGGAATATTGAAATAAACTGTACTGTCTTTCGCAAGGAATGCGGCACCGCAAGTAAAAATGCGAAAGAAAAGTTATTAATCTACCTCACTGCTCGAATCCAAATGAAACCGCCCGCCTGTTTTTCGAAGTTCGACGAACTTCGAACTTTTACCTTAAAAGTTCGAAGTTCGTCGAACATTTGACATCTCAGGATTCTAAAGTTCAAACCTCTCGAATTCTTTAGATCAATAAGTTCGAAAGTTCGAAAATGATCGAATTTCTTAGCATAGGAAGGTCGACAGTTCGAAAAACTTCGAACTTTTTAGTGCAAGAAAGTCGAAAGTTCAAAAATTATAAAATTTTTGAGTCTATCAAGGTCGAAAGTTCGACAAGCATTGAATTTTGCAGCGTAATAAGTTCGAAAGTTCGAAAAGGATCGAACATTTTAGCGTGATAAGGTCGAAGGTTCGAAAAACATTGCATTTTTGAACGTGCAAAGTTCGAAATTTCGAATATCATCGTACTTCTTATTTTAACAAGATTAAAAATTCGACTACCGTCGAATTCCTTGATATGGAAAGTTCGAAAATTCAAAATCTTTCGAACCTTTCGAACCGCTTGATGCGATCATCAAACCTTCGGTTCGAACATAGTTCGCGGCATCCCTAATTTTAACAACTTCTTCAACTTCCTATCCAGTCACGTCGCATAAACCATAATCAATAGACTTTTATTTACTTTCTTTCAACCTAAGTCTATAAAGTACAGACGATAGAAATGCTATAGAATTTCTATCACCCCTCTTAATACACTTCCTGTCGCCATATTTCTATAGGGTACCACCTTTAGACTAGAATCCATAAAATAATATGATGCGGCGCGGAGAAGCGACATCACACCCAATCGGAGCTTCCTTGCGGAGGCTGCTTTTTTCGACTGCATGTGTCAAATAATTATCGCCTCTTGGAATGCTTATAGTTATGAGATGCAGTTCATCAACGCTTATAAACCACATTTCGTATAAATTATGGGCGAAACAAAAAGCAACATATATTCTGTTTACCTCTAGGGTAGTCCTCATTCAAGTTTTTGCCTTTTAATTGTACGGTATATATAGCGATGGGAGCAGTCAACACTACTGAATTACTAGTGTTATGAGTACTCCCTGGCGTGTGTATTTGTGATGTCTGCGCATGGGCATACGGCAAGTGGGGAGGCATGTTTCCATCGATGTATCCTGACCAACCTAAAATTAATATTCAGAACTTCCTCTTTTTTTAATGAAAAAATTGATTTATTGTAGTTAGAAAGGAGATCGAAAGGTTAAAATTTCTATCAGTTTTCTATACAATGTTTACACAGTGCCTATCCAATCTCTATGGACTAATATCTATAAAGAGTCTACAGAAAAAGACTGTCAAAAAGCTATGCAGAGTGGACAAAAATGTATACATTGCATTTAGAATATCGATAGCCTTGGTAAACTATTTTCTATAGTAATTCTGTACAAAGTGGATAAATATTTTTGCAAGGGCTCGACAACACCAACGGCACGCCATGCGTACAATTATATTGTACAGTGTATTATGCAAGGTTTCAAAATGGCGGCACGGATATGAATTAATTTGAGGGCCACGGCGCGGAGCTTGAGTTTCGGTACTCTGGAAACCTATTGAATAATACGCTATAGTTACTCTAGCGCTCTTCACTGTCATTAAGCCAACGACAGTTGACTTAATCGCGATCGGCCAGAGTTACGCGGCGGCGCCAACTGTGATTAGGCCGCTAACGATCATTGATCGTTAGCGGCCCACCTCAGCTATACTCCATTTCACCTTATGATGCACCGCAGGAAAGGTTATAAGCGCCAGCTCCCAGCTCTAGGGCACATCTCTGCGGCACAAGCTCTCGTGAATTAAGGGAAGCTGACAACGCTATGGACTATGGGTTCGCTCCAATATAACGAAAGATGGCGACGTTTGCCGCATCGCCGCCCATGGCCAGCGTTAGCGAAGCACTGACTATTGCGGAAGATCGAGGGAGGTATTTATAAAGTATCGTAGCAGCAAATATTGTTCGAAGAGGTATGATTCGGGGCCAGAGCTGTCGCTAGAACAATCACGGCACGTCGTGGGAACCAAAGCTCGGCAAGGGCGGCCATTGTAATGTCGGCGGCGATAAGACTATCGTTGTGTCTCTCTTGCTTGAATTCCCGTGAAACGTTCTTATTGTCGTTTATTTACTGTAAAAACAAATAAAGAGTTCGTTTTATTTTGTTTTAGCCATTTGTAATAAATGAAAAGTGCATATAATTCATTTGCATCGCTATTTAAAAAAAAAAAGTGACATCAGTTCTGGTTTTTATTTTCGGTTTCAACTGTGCCCCTTCCTTGACGCGCATCTCAACTAGAGTGTTAGGCTTATGTACCGTGTAACACCGGACAACTTAGTTGAGTTCAATGACAGTTGGGAGGTGTCAACAATCGTTGGCTTCATTGCAAATTACATCGCAACCGAAAAAGTTTCTTGGTTAGTGCCGTTGCATGCGAGTATACATGGGTTCCACTTGTGCCAGTAAACTCGTGGAAAGTGAAAAACATTTCGACTAATTATGGATGCACCGTCCCTTTAAACAGAAAGACATAAATACACCCTAGGTTCAATCACCACGCCAGCTCGTTTTGATCTGGATGAACATCATACCGGCGTGCAACCGTGTGTCACTGACTAAATTTCTCATCTATACAGCGTAAGCCAGTGTCGCCATACTTCTCAAAGGCAGACTGACCTTACTCTGTCTAAACACGAACGTCTAATGTGCTCTTTGCTTTTGGTTGAGTCGCTCTGCAGCGCAGCGAGTGTGGTCCCGTTCCCCGCTGGTTAAGGCATGCTTCCCACGAAGCCGCCTCTGGATCCCCACGTAACTCGTGCCTGAGCGCCTCCTACGCCCCGGACAGTGCCAGGGACGTCTCTCTCGCCGCATTTCTGCGTCCGTTCTTGGCCACCCCCTCGCTGCAGGTGGCCTCCATCCCGGCGAGACTGCGGAATCCCGAGTGCCGTCCCACCCTTTTGCTCGCCCGATCATTGTGCGCACTTGAATCAATGCCAATGGACTTTCACGTGGCGACAGCTCATAATACCCAACTCACACGGCAGCGTAAAGGTACCTTTGGCACAGGTACTTGCAGTAAAGGGAGCTTGTCACAATACGCTCAACTAAAATGTACTAGAGGATGGGTGGTGAGCGCAGCGAGCGCTCACGACTGCCACACATCGTGTCGACGGCACGAGAGGGAGCCACTGAAGCATGGGCTGTAGTAGCGCATGCATCGCATAGCATTTGCTGCGCTACTGGCGTTGTCGTCGTCGTCGTTGTCGTCGTAGTAAATTCCGTATTGCACTTCAGCCGACATAAGCAACAGAAAAACACGGGGGAAGGATCTCAACGGAGGTCAGTTCGTGCTGCCAAACCGCCAAGCCGAACCTGCACGCCGAAGGCCGTCGGAACGCTCGGATCTTCCAGCCCATGCTACCACAGCGCCGCTGCGCAAATACGGGACCTTTCCACGTTTCCGGCTTTACACGATGCATGGCGCGTCGGTGCCTGATCTCACTACCCCTCCTCTAGTTCACTGCAGCTAAACGCTGCAGAGCAACGACACGTCAGACACCTTGGTGCTAGAGTCCCCTACACGCAGTTACGTTTGAGAGCGTCTGACTGCGTTGTGGCTACGAGAGACTAGGACGTCCCTGCTGCTTATGTCGCGAGCCAAGCTATCTCTTCAATTGAATTCCACGCTTCATTCGAAGCACAAATGTACCGGTGGCTTGCTTTCGTTTCTCGACACAACGCAGTCAAAATGGTCAAACGCACTCCAACGTCCTCAAATACAACTGTGTGTAGGGGCCTTTAGAATCATTTTGTTATCTGAAGTCGCAGAAAACGCTTTTTCGTCCTCAAGAAATATTAAAACAGTCCGCGACAGAGCGATACAGTATCGCCTGGACTTCGTGTCGCCGTATCTAAGGCTTAGGAAGTGCATTTTTGAATCGTAATAATCTCCAATTGCGCCCGCTCTGCACTATTAAACAAAATGAGGGCGCCAACGAGACAACCGGGCAACGGAGGGCCGAAAGTAACCGTAGCTTAAACAGTGGCTCTAGAGTCTAAACCATACCATACCATACCAAACCATACCATACCAAACCATACCAAACCAAACCATTCCATACCATAGCATATAATACCGTACCCTTCCACTCCATATACCATACCGTACGGCACCGTGACACCATATAGTATCGTACTTTACAATATTATACCATATTATACCATATACCATACCATACCATACCACATTATACCATCATACCATACCGTACAGTATCATACTCCACCGTACAGTACCGTGGGACATCGTAGCGCCGTAGAGTATCGTATTTTACGATTTCATACTATTGAGAGTTTTAGGTAATCGTTTTTGCACATCCGATACGGTACGATGCGCCCTCCAGCTATTTTACGTTAAAAGCCACTGACAACCTGCGCTTCATTTGCAAATCTCAAGTTGTTCCGCTGCCGATACACAAGCTGACGTAAACCGGTGGGTGAAGGACCACTGAGGACAAGCATATCAGAGGCAGCGACACCTCTCTCGCTATCTTTGTGTTGGTGAGACGTTGTCACTAGATTATTGCCCGATTGTAAACTCGCGAACGGGTCGGGAGTGTCTCATTGGTTGATTACGCCCAAGATGTGGCGCCACGTCCAATCAGCAGCCGAGAACTCTCTCACCTTGACCAAAACCGGACAGGTCGGTTTGCTGATCAATGCGGCTGTCTCACTCGGCGAGAGCCGCAAGAGGGATCTTCCGTTCACGTGACCGGCTCAGAGGGTGGTAAGTATCTGGGGTTCCAGCCCATTCCGCCCAGAATACGTAAGCCTTGACTTTCGCTTTTGTCAATTCTCGCCTAACACGACCTTTCCCAGAAAAAAACTTTACATGCCGCTCCTGAAATACACTAATCCGGTTCATTTCACTTATATTTCAAGCCTCCTCCTCACTCGTTTTCTGCGTGCGAAGTCGGAATTTAATAGTCGAAGCGAGAACGGAATCACGGTAACCATTTGCCTGTCTCGGCATGGACAATTTTGTGCTGCAGCTTCGTTTGACATCTCTTTCGCACGAGAGGGAGGGCGAATGAGACGCAAGACGAAGACACGTGCTCCCGTAGCAGTGCCGAGCTGCAGCACTGTGGAAGTTACGCTAGCCTTGACAACGTAGCAGAAAGTAGTTGATGCGGAGATTTTTTATAGGCATATTCTCTCCACAAAATCGGTCTTGTGACTAGGAAATCCTTTATGCGGCCCTTGAGAGAGAGCCGAGTTGACCAGCAAACCACCCCAGGAGTAGGACTGTTTAATGATCAGTGATGCGAGAATTCCGCACTAGGTCGCGCTACCTGTCCAATCGAGCCCCGCTAATCTTCGGAGATGAGAGTCGCTGTCACCCGTTCACTCACACGCAAGGGCGGAGCATGCAAGAAAAGCCTTCACGTTTCTTTACCTCTGGCGAGCATTCTGAAAATTCCCAAAGCTTGTGTCAGTTTTATCACCGCCTACTTACACACGACGAAAAAAAAAAAAAGTACAAATTAGAAGATTACATATTCGAAAGGGTTGAGAGATTCAAGGAATTGTCTATATTTCGCTTTTACTGACGTAGCCGACGCTACAAACGTGAGCATGTGGCCCTGAACAGTACCTCCACTGCACGAGCGCGCGTGCTTGGCAAGGACACTAAAAGCAAGGAGCTCGCGATTTTAGCATCGGCTGCGACTGGACTTAAAAAAAAAAAAAAAACTAAAACACTTCTTAAAAAAAAAAAAAAGAAAAAAAAAACGAGTTAAAGGTTAGTTTCAGCGTATTTTTACCTCC
Source organism: Ixodes scapularis (assembly GCF_016920785.2). NCBI lineage: Eukaryota > Metazoa > Arthropoda > Arachnida > Ixodida > Ixodidae > Ixodes > Ixodes scapularis. The sequence continues at coordinate 84,821,222 of NW_024609884.1, forward strand.
TGAACATGAATATCACGTTCGTTTTCCCCGAAGATGTAACTAAACGCGAGGAAACACGAAAACGTTCCGACCAGTCGTGACGTCATATTAGGATCTTTGGGCCGCCAAGCGCGTGCAATTGCGAGCTTGCCAGGGATATTCCCTCGCAGTGACACCAGTTGTGACGTATCTTTCTGACCTTTTTAAAAATAGCGAGAGTGCGCGTGCCTAGCTTTGAGAGGCGCTGAAGATGTGCGAGAGCGGAGATTTCGAAAATTCCTAATATGACGTCACGTCCCAGGAAGGAGGGGCTTCAGCGGTACTTTGAAAATCAATTTCTGCAACGTCCGCGCACAAAATTAAAAAAAAAAAAACCTCAATATTTGTGATTCTGGAGGTCAAATGCAGACGATATAAATGTTTTTCCTCAAATTCAGAACCGCTTTAGTTTCCTTTCAAGCTGAAACGAAGTCTAGAAGATTCCTCTTTTGACGATCTCCTCATTGGGTATGCGTCGCAACCGAAGGAAACGAGGATGAAACGGCATTCTTTAATCGTCGCTCATTCGCTGGGGCGTGTAAGATGCACTTCGTTAGCTTGATGAGTAAGCAGCCAATATTTTTTTGTTTTAATTCATTGATCGAGACTGTTTTGTAGATGCCTTCCAAATGTGATATTTTCCCATCGCGGGCTCTGGTTCTCGAACGAACACTTGTAAGAAGAAACTGGAAATTCCGTTATCCACATGGTTGCCTCTGACGAAGATTGCGCAACCACAAACACAGACACACACAAACACATAGAAGAAAGAAAGCCGTGGTGTACGAACGGCTAGCTGTGAACTTTTTTTTAGTTCGGTAAGCGGCGAGAGTGCATATTTCGAGTCCTACTGAGAATGCATCATCGGGTCGAGCGAGCGCCTATGGATCGCAGTGTCAACAATTTAATGGACACTATTTCTATCCAGCCCATTGAGCTCGGAACATTTTGTAGGCACCGTGGGAAATTTGGAGCAATAGGAATTATTCGCATGCTGTCACCTGTGCATAAAGAAAGTTATCCTCTGCCATGAACGTCAGTGTAGACGAAGCCAGTGAAACTTTCTGTTTTGATCACGGATCATTTTAACCATCTGACGTGACCTCTAAAGAGGAAATGGGCAACATATGCAGATGAAGGTACCGTACCGATTGAATAGGATAAATGTAGTGCAGTGGTTGGCATACCTGACCGCTAATCAGGACAAACCAGAGTTCTCAACCCGGGCTTCAAAATATTTAGTTTTACGGCGGTTTCGTAACATATATCCAGTGTTGGAACTAACGCGTTAGTTTTTTGACTAACGTACCAATGTACTCCTTTGTATCTGAAATGACTAACGAGTAAAGTAACATCGTTATTATATTACGGTAGCTCCTCTCAAATTTCGTTACCCGTTACTCGTTAATTTTGATTACAAATGGCCGCATGATTGTTTTGAAACAATTTAACTTTCATTATGTACATTATGTAAAAGTGGCAAAGAAACCCCAACAAAGCTATGTGTAAGCGGCGTCATTTCAACCTTCTTCAGAAGACACTTTGAACGTCCCCACGACCGGGCCCAAAAGGCGCGAGATTATCGCTGCACGGAACCCCTAAGCGTCTTTAGTGCAGTTTTTGTATAGAAGCTGCTATGATCACCGGTCGCCGTAACCTGAGCAGCCGTCTTGCTGGAAAAAGACATCTGTTCAGAAGCCAACAGTCTGCCGCCGCTCGAAAGATTTTGCCTGGGCGTGCCTAGCTACTCAAGCTGGTCACATCTAGGGTGTCTTCATGTGCTCTTCAAAACAACTGAATTCTCGTTCAATCAACAACAGAAAGGATAAACTCCAAGTTTGGAAGCGTTGACCTTCCCACGCTTTGAATCAAAACAGGCGTGTCAGCATAGCCGGGTGCTGACGTGTCGTTCTCCGAATCGCGCTAGCGAACCGTCACGTGTCCGAGGATGTAGATTCCTTATCCTGCCCAGGTGAGACAAACAAGACATGTTCAGGACATACATTATAGTTGTACGAATCGTGCTCTCGAAGCGTCACGTGTTCGAGGATATACATTACACAAACAAGCTGGCCCGGATACCAAAGTTATCGCAGCATTGAACGCCGACCGTCATCAGAGAGACGTCACCATCGTTTCGAATCCCTGCCACTCTGGTTCTGTTTGTGTGAGTCTCCAACGTATAAATGTGATCTGTACCCCACTCCTCTGCGGTACTGCTTAGGCGCGGCAGAGTACAGATAAATACGTAATCACTTTGAACAAGTGTATTGTTGCCGAAGTTGATAGAGGCAGTTTATTTTAAACAAATATTATATACTAACAGTGAAATAGAAAGTAATGACAAAGTAACGTAAAAGTAACGTCCGTTAGTCATGGCAAGTAACGACACCGGTATTTCGTTACATTTGCAAAATGGTAACGGAGCTGTGTAGCGCGTTAGCTTTTTTCCTAGGTAACGAGTAACGCTATTTCGTTACTTATTTTTGGTAACGGGCACAACACTGCATCTATCCCATTCAGTGAGTACGGTTCTTTCATCTGCATATTCCGGCTACTCTCTATACCTAGATGCAGTTAACGTTCAAATTTATTTCATATGGAAACGGCCTGGACGACGAATTATCTTTTGACTACTCCAATGTTATCAGCCCGAAGGTGCTATTTATTATTATTATTTGTTTTACGTTTGTTTTAGCTTCAACTTTCTTGCTTTTTCGTATTCTTTATAAGTACGACCATTTTTTTTTCTTCTAATCTCGAATATTTCTGCTGACGTTTACGTTTTTTGCAGGCTGTCACCATTATTTCAAGTCCACTGTTCAAGCCCCTCGTAAAAATAAGTAATATTATTTTTACTAATATTATCCATACTATATCTTTACTTCATATGAAAAGTTGCAAATCTCTCCGTTTCGCTGTCTAGTTTGCGACGCTATCGCTATTTTTTTATATACTGCTTTCAGTGGTTAGCTTCTTCCTTTTATGTTTTTTCCCCTTTATTCCTGTGACAGTCGCGTGCTAGGGTGAGCTTGAAGGCAGGCTTTTTCCCCTCCCGCATGCAGCTCGACCTTCGGGACCGAGAAGCGAGCCACGAGCCACCAACGTGTCCCGTCAGCGAACGAGTGCGCGCAGCCCCGGTCGCCGTCCTCCCTCCGAGTGTCGAGGAGCGAGGCAGCCGGCGATAGCATCCGGCCCGACGGCGGCGGCCGAGCAAGGTGTGTGCAAAGCAGCCGGGGCGGCCGGGGCGGCCGGCGCGAGGCGGCGCAACTGGTCTCCGTATAAAGTGCGGCCACCTCGATTCCAGTCGGCTTTTGGCGCCGGACAAGGGATGCTCACGATGGCTTGGATACGCACGCTCGTCGCCCTCACTGCGCTCCTCTCTCAAGGTACGCGCCCCTTCGTCTTCTCCGCGGTTGACAAAGCCGTGCGCGGGACATTTTGATGTCGCCGTTCGCGATGCTCGCTAGCCAACCTGGCTGTCAGATGCGGTTGACAGAGCACCCCAAGCCCTCCTTTTTCGCTGGGCCACTCACGCCACGCGTACGGGGACAAGTCGACAACCGAACCGGCAACGGAGCTGACTTAATAGAATAGAATAGAATAGTTTTTTTTTTATGCATATATTTTCAAAAAGTACAATGATGAGCCGGTATAAGCCTGAAGAGCTTGTGGCAATTTTAGTAGCAGTTCCCCGGTAACTCCCATAATGACACCCGATATACAGCGCCGACGCCTTTGCGCAGGCACCTTAGCGTTCTCGGGTAGCGTTAACGAAGCGCATAAAACGATCTTCTAAAAACGTCGAACCTCCCGAAGGCACTCGGCTTCTTCGTCTTCCAACGCCGGCTACCTCCGAAGCGAGGTAAACCTCGCATCGCGTGCGAACCGATCTTGTGTCTCTGGACGGGCATGACCGGCCACGAGCGGAAAAGAGCGGTGTTGTGTTTGTTCGCGCGCTCACCGCATCGTTGACCCGCACATCCCCCGTACATTGCTGTATGGACTCTTTTGTTCGCGCACACCTGTCGTATAAATCGTGACCGTGCTTTTAGTGCGGGCCGAAAGCGAGATGCTGGGAGCCGTTTATTCGTATTTAAACGGGTGTTGAGGTCCGCGATCGAATGTTCCACATTGAAGGACTAGACGCGTGAGCTCCTTGGCCAGCGTTATAACGCGCCTGTTGTTTCTGTCGAGTGACTTTGACAGTTACGTTTCTTCTTATGTGAGATGCCCTGTATTGTGGTGCATGTGTCTTAATGCCTCGTAAACCATGCTCTAGATTGAGTTTGCGAGCACAGTACTAGCAGAGGGCACATTTTGTTTGCCGCAGTTCTGCCAGATGTAGTCTGTTCCGTCCGACCACGTTGACATATTTTGCCGCGAGTCGAGAAACATTTGTTGCAGAGGGTTGCTTTGAAGGCAGAACTTGACTTTCATGAGAGAAAGAGAGAGAGAGAGAGAGAAAAAAAAGCGATTCGAGGCACCGATAACCGTCTCTTTCTTCTTGAAGAGGCGTCAAAAGTTGGAGAACAGTTACCTTTATTTGTTTATTTGTTCTTTAAACAAGAGTCTCATCTGTGCGTGTCTTGGGATAGTCTGGAAGTGATTACGACGGCAGACGCCGTCACAGGGCACGCAATTTTCGTGTCGCCCAAGCGCACTTGACGGATGTCCTGCCAGGTTCGGCGCGCAGAATAAAGTTTCTCCGAGCAACCTTGCCTCGTGGAATGTCGCCATGACCCACTCTAAGACTCGTTTTCCGTTAGACACCTACCGGCGCGACCACTCCCTCCTCGGCGCGTCCTTGAGAAAAGTCTCCGTCGAGATAATTGGCATCTAAATGCTCGAGTTGTCGTCGCTGGTGCGCCCTCCCTTTGGCCGCGATACTGGCGGTCCGAGACGCGGCTCACCCGGCACCGGACGTCTCGCGACATCGAGGGGGTTCGAGCACGACACTGCTACGCCTGGGATTGGAGCCAGTGAATATGCTAGGCTATACAGTGGCTCCAATATTGGCATTCCCTTCCCCGGTTGTCTCGTGGGCGCAGCCATTTTGTTGCCTAGTGCAGGGCGGGCGCCATTGGCGATCGGTTCGAAGCTGCGACATCCTGAGCTCTGGATACCATGTCAGGAAGCTCGGGCGGTTTTGCTCTGCCGCCAACTGTTTTTTGACATTCCTCGAGGACGGAAAATCCTTTCCTGAAATTGGAAGTAAAGCTTCGGACAAGTGACAACCATGATTCTGAGCACCGAGACCAGAAGAAAATTACCGACTCCCTCGCCGGGGAATGATGTTTTTAGTTCTTTTGCCCGATCCCCCCAAAGGCGATCACCTTCACGCCCTCCAGATAGTACAGAAATGCATCAGCTCGGGGGGTGAGGGAGGGGAGAGGAGAGGGAGAGGAGGAGGAGGAGAAGGCGGAGGAAGGGAGGGGAATAATTGTTTTGTGTTTTGTTTTTATGCTAGGTGGCGCAAGCTACCGCCCGTTGTAAAGGGTAGAGCCATTATTGTCCATACATCCATCCATCCGATGGCCCAAGTGGCGTTACTTTCAATCGTAGCTTATTCGGCGGGTTTAGGTTGGGTCTTCGGAAAACCTGGCAGAACTGGAATGTTTAATCGACGCTTTCACCTTTCCTCGACAGCCGCTTTATCGTAAATTACTCGAACGCCCTTCGAGTCGCCGCTTTCTGCATGTCTGAGGAGACGCACCACTGCGCATCGGGAAAAGGCTGCTTCTCCCCAGCACGACCGCTGTTTGAAAGGAAGTGTGCTCTGTGTCAAACTGTCAAACTTCTTTGTATAACGCTGACAAAGCCGCTGGCGCGTCACGAGGGCGCTTGATCTAGCGTTTGCTTTGCACGCCCTCTCGTGCAGGGGGAATGGCAGATGAAGCCATGCGCTCGCACCAGTGAGGTCGTGGTTTGGTGATGACGCCATTTGAGAGTGTCACTATAGTCAGTTACAGGTTAAGAAGGTAGCGGCAAATACCCCTCAAAGGGAATCAGATATCCCTCCGCCACCTCCGCATCCAATAGCGTCCCACCGTTTCCGTGACGTCGCGGCCAACGCGCGAGGAGGGTCTTGCCTTTTTGTACATATTTGCTTTATCTTTCGGCTTTGACTTAGCATTGTGGAAGCCACGAGAGGGAGATTAGAGTTCTCCCCCACCGACGGAAACAAATACGACTTTCGGGGATTAGCTTCCCCCCCGAAGGATACAAAGGCTGCTTTCAGGGGCTCGGTTCCCTCTCCGATGAATACAAAGGTCGCTTTCTTAAAAAGTGGGATCGGAGACAAGTGGGAATCCATTGAAGCGGAACAAGGAGCGTTTCCAGTGAACTCTTCTTTCGACTGCGGAGAGATTTGAAACGGGCGCATCACACTTGTGGGAGGAGCTTCTCCTACCTTCTTGACTTGTAACCGACTATAGCACTGCACCAGTTCCACTCCGCGTTGCACTATAGTTAGTGACAACTGAAGAAATGTGGGGCGTGACCAATACCGAGCATATTAGTTTCGCTCTGCAGTCAATCGGAGGGTGGCATTGGCCGATAAATAAACACGTAAGCAATAACCGCGAAGCGTCAACAGAATAAATTACGCCCGGTGTTTCTTAAGCTGTCAGTCTAGAGTAAATGCGTCAGCAAACGTGGCAACGACGGGTTGTTGGCATCGATCTTGGACAAGTCGCAACCGCGGCTGGCGATGAAGGACGATCCAACCCTCACATATCCATGAAGCGTGCGCCGACGAAACGTGTGTCGGCGAAAAGACGAGTATCCTCGGTCGAATACGCCTGCCACTTCTATTGGTCCGTTGGCCGGCGCGTGCGCGATCCGCCGAGAGCAGCGATGAACGTCCCTCTCTATCGTTGTTCCGTTTCCCGTCGGAGCTCGAGTGGGCGCCGCCAGTGTGTCGTGCGTACGCCGTGCGAGTTGAGTCAGGGGCCCTCATTATGGGCGTCTATCGTGGCTGAGACCGCCGTGGCCATTGTTTCTTTCTCCGGTTTTCCCCTTCGCCAACGTCTCTCGAAGGGCGTCTCGTTGGGGGCTTGCCGAGGAGCTTCCGGCCGCCAGTCTCCGCTTGCCGGTTAGACAGAGTCACAGAGGGTAGATAAAGCGGACGAATAATAAAACACGAGCTAATCGCGTGCACCTGCTGCGGGCGCTGATTTCCTAACTGTAGAACCCCTGCTGGGGCTTAGTACATGACAAATCTACAAAGTCTCGCTCACGTTGCTCCCTTTTTTGTGTTTTTTTTTTTTTTTTGTTAAATCCGCGAGCAGCAGAAAGTGGCCGAGCAGCAGGAAGCTGGAATCCGAGGTCGTTATTATCTCTCCAGAATCCACGCGGGAGCAATCGTCAGAATTTTTAACAACCGCAACGCTTCCATTTTTATCGCGAGAGAGGAATCTGGCGAATCCACATGTAGATTCGCCGGATCGGCTGGTGCTGTTTGCTCAAATATTTTGTACCCTGAGCACTTGATGGGTAGGCAACCCTCGCATCTCTGGCATTAGAACACCCCCGGTGATATTTCTGTGCGCTTGAATCTGCTTCCGGACCAAGAAAAGGCGCTCGCGCTCTCCATCGACGCAGTCGATCTCTCCCGGATTTCGGGGGAATCCCAACGAGGAGCATGCGAAGGGTTTGAGACGTGACGCAATCCACGTGTAGTGCGCACCGGACCGACCTTGTGACTCTGAAGCAGAAATGCACGAAACGTAACTAATATTGCGCGCCCGGATGTTTGGAAATGGCTATCAGCGGGGCAGTGGCCGTTTCTCAAGACAGTATTGCTCAGGAAGTGAACGTTATGATTGCGTAGACATCTCATCGACGCTGCGCACGCACCCTGCGTGATGCACCACTTCACCTTTGAACCAAACAACGTTTCTTCAAGAGTGAGAGGGCTATTGTGCCTCGTATCACGACCGGAATTGTGGTTGAAATACTGAGAAGGAGGCCCCCTATGCGTAGCTTGCTCTGACGTCACATCGGTTGCCATTGTGAGGGATCTTTCTGCTGCACACCCACCTTCTTGAGCAGATATTTCCCACCACCGAATTGATTATCTGTTACAGTGAAGTTGCGACAAAAACACCTCGTGAGTTGTCTGACATGCCTCCTTTTTAACGTTGCAGAGACTACACTCTAAAAAAAGGCCCGTGCGTCTCCTTTCCCGCACAACACTTGGAGACCCAATCAGCGGAACGTGCGGAGGCAGCTCAGCGAATGACGATGCCGAAGCATATGTTTAGATCAATAGACGTAGTCTGAGTTGTGACATTAAGCAATGCAAAACGTCACGCTTGCATTGCTTAATGTCACACCTCAGACTGCGTTTTTTGGTCTAAACATATGTTTCGGCATCGTCATTTGCTGAGCTGCCCCCGTAAGTTGCGGTGATTGACTCTCCGAGTGTTGTGCGGGAAAGGAGACTCAAGAGCTTTTTTTTAGAGTGCATGCTTACTTACAACTACTCTCGTTCTAATAAAAATTTGGTTGATATAGGAAATTAATTTTCTTACTCAAGCCCTCGTAGAAAGCAAGTAAATCGTGCGTGAGAGCTATCAAAAGGCGCACGACCGTATACCCCCGAACAAGCTTAATTGGTTACGCCAGTACTCGGGAAAATGAGAAAGCGTGATCTGGAACTTCATCCCCGTACCCGGTTCTTCGACAGCGGTGCACAGAACTCCGAAGACGGAGCGTGGTCGGCAGAGGCGTTTTCAGGAGTGATCGTCTGCCCGCTACCGTTGCATGTATTGGTGCGTTTGGGCCGGCAGGGTGGGGAGCTCGCGCCTTGCGGGCCCTCCGTTCGCATGGTGTGGCGACCTTGTCGTGGCCGGGTCCTTTGGGGCCACCCTCGATGTTCTGGAGCTGGAGTCAGTCTCGGGGAGGCAGCTCAGACGGTGACATGTTGTCACGATGACAGAGCGGTCAAAAGTATGTGCTCTACTTTGCACAGCGCTTGACGCTTAAAGATTGGACGCAGTATTGCCTTGAGTGGCGAGCGCCGCAGAGATAGGCGCACTTCGAGCTGACTGACGTAACCGTCAAAATAATTAAACTGCTTAGTCGTTGTGAGTAATTCATGATGGAGGTGGAGCTGGCCGAGCTGTGCATAAAACCTTCGTTGAGGCTGAAAAAGAAAAAAAAAAAAAGGTTAGCCACACACTTTATACCAATAAAACCGAAACTAATAAAAAGAAAAAGGACAATTACACACACACTTTTCGACGCTGTGTATGGTTATCCATTTGTTTTTTTACTTGTTTCCAGTCTCGAGTTTATCGTAAAGTGTGTGGTTGAACTTGTTTTTTTTGTTTTTTTTCTGGTCTCAGATTTGAGCCAATTTCAAGCTACTAACTGGTTTCGTCTACACTCTAAAAAAATGCCATTCGCGTTTACTCACCCGCAAAACGCTCAAAGAGCCATTCTCTGCGATCTACAAATTCAGCTCAGCGAATGATGAGGCGGAACATCTGTTTAGACTTAAAAATTAAGTCTGCGCTGTGGCATTACGCAATGCAAAGCGTCATGCTTGCATTCCGCAATGCCACAGTGCAGACTTAATTTTTAGGTCCAAATAAATGTTCTGCCTCATCATTCGCCGAGCTGATTTCGTAGATCTCAGAGAATGGCTCTTTGAGTGTTTTTCAGGTAAGTATAACGCGCAGGAATTTTTAAGAGAGTAAAATGACAGTCTTAGAATTCTTCAATTGAAACGTGTTTTTGCTCAGCTCAACGAAGGCTCCAAGCACATGTTGAGATGATTGTCGGAGGAATCGGCCAACCACGGGTAAGTGGCGAACACGAGAGCTTGGGCCTGGTTTCCCGCAGTCTCCTTAGCGGGGGAGCTGGCCGAGTTGTAGCGATGGCCTTCGATGCCAGATCCAGATTTTGTTATCCAGAGTTGTTTATGTGTCCCAAGACGATTCTCTCGTGCGCAGACCGTGCCTAAAGACAAACCATTCACACTTCAACGATATCGTACGTAGAGGAAGGAGGGGCACAAGTTGTTGCTTGAGGGTGCTGACTCCAGCGAATTGAGCTAGCACTCTGCGTCAACACCTACAACGGTTTTCATCTGACGCCCGCAACGTAATTATCTGGCCTCTAATTAGGCGTAAGACAAAGCGTGGTGATGTTTATCACTGCAGCACCCGTGAGGGTCGAATCTCGCAGTCGTTGTGCTCACCCAGAGCCTCCTGTACACTCTAAGAAAAAGGGGGTGTATACGGGTACTCCCCTTGTCCCATATGTAACTCCCCAAAACTACATTTCGTCGTTCAGCCTCCTCTGTAAGGTGGTTATGGACGACCTATAGCTTCCTCTGTAACGTGGTTACGGATGACCCACAGCCTCCTGTATACCGGACGCTATAGCTATTCCATAGCTTCCTGTGCACAGGATATAGAGAGGATATAGAGATACTATAATGTACGCTAGAGGTTTAGCTGGCGCTATTGTGCTGTTGCAAATTGAAGCACACATCAACCAGTCGAAGATTAACTTCTGATAACGAATTTCCACGGGGAAACGCGGGTGCATTTTTTCTTTGGGCTTGATAAGAGCAAATATTACGAATAAATAAAACGTAGTAAATAACTTGGAACATTTCTTAATCCCGTTAATGAAAATATTGGTCGATTACAGTGTTTTTCTTTCAAATTCGTTGCATTAAACACTGTGCTGAAATAGCTTCAAACCTGCATTTATGTGCAGTGTCGGACACCTTTAGCGCGAACACGGCTGCTGCGCTTTTCTCCATGGGGGATTTACGTGCCAAGGGAACGAAGGACATCTTAAAAACCAAAAGAAACAACAAGAACTACGCAGTGTCACTGAATCAGTAACTCCCTGTTCATGTAGACGATCAACATAAAGTGCAAACCAAGTAATATAGTCCAATTTGCAAGCAATAAATAAGTATTGTTTTATTCTCTCTGCTCATGCATATTTACGAGGATGCTTGTTCTGCGTTAGAGACATAACCCGCACGCTCGAAATCTTTGAATATAGCTAGAAGCCAGAGCGCAGGTGCTCGTTGGAACCTGCCCGTTATAGGAAATAATAATAATAAAAAAACATATTGGGTAGTCCACATACGTTATTCTTAATGTTTTGAATGTTTTAACAGCTCGATCTTAAAGATGCACGACGGGGTCATCTTCATATAGTGACCGGATTGGCATATTAGCAATATATGAGCGTCATTGGAACGCAGGCCGAACCTTGAACACACTCTACGTTCCTTTCGATTGTTATTTTGCTTACAATCGTCCCTCCTTTTTACACACCTGCTATGCAACATAGGTTTGGCCTTTAAAAATAGCGAAGTTTAACACCGTTCATTGAAGAAAAATACGGTAACTAAAGCAATTGACCTTTTTCAGAGATCGCTGGGCGCATGCGCCGGCTCCGAGAGAGGGGAGGAAAGGGAAAGGCGCCATTTTTGGTGGCTCTCTTATCCGCTCGGTCGCTCAGACAGTGCTGGTTAGGCTTGACTCCTCCGCTATTCTCGCGACTTGGCTTCATAATCATCGCGCCTCACCACCGCGCAGCTGTAGGTTGTCCAAATAACAGCAAAAATGGTTCAAATGCAAGGCTTTATAGAGTTTCAGCAGCCTTTTGCGGATGGTTCATGAAAGCACTCGATGTCAAACACCCCGCCCTTTTTGCTCTGCTTTCACAAGCCTATGACGCGAATCCCCCGTGTCAGGTGGCCGGGTCATCAATGTGACGGCGGGACATTCTGCTTTTAACTAAAAGACAGTAAATGTGAACATGATGGTAAACCGGAAACTGGGGTAGGAGAGCGAAAACGCAAAAGGAGACAAAAAAAAAGAACAGGGAACGTCTCTTGAGACGTTGCCTGTTTTTCCTTTGGGTTTTCCATTTCCTACCCCAGTCTCAGGTTTAATAATTGAAAACGGACGAGTTGGTGAATAGATACGAATACATGGAAGGATAAAAATTGAAGGAAACGGGACTTCTTGAAAGAAGTCCTCTTTCCGTCCCTGTCCTCGATGTTTTATCCTTTCATGTATTCGTATATCAAGTTTACCATCATGTTCAACTTACACCAGCTCGCCTACACTCTGGCTATTTTTCGTTAATAGTAAATGTGAAGCGAGGTTGTGTGACGTAAGCATGCCGTACACGGTACTCAAGTAAAGAATAACAGGATAAAGCTTTTCGTCCTTGAGGCGTGCGCTATACAAATTCACGTCTTGCCACGTTAAAAGAGCAGAAAAAACATGAAAAAAAATATCAGTCACTGGCAAAATACTTAAAGCGTGCGAAACAAATTTAAGTCTTGCAGAAACAGAACCCTGGTGGAATGCCTTGGCAACCGACTGTGAACTCCCCTGTTTGCTGGGCTCACTTTGTTGAACGTTCGCAACGTGCCGAATTTAGATAGAGATTGTTTCTAATATACCGTTCCTTATTTTTGACGGTGCAGGCAAGCCTTCGCGATATCAAGACCGCCCGGATTTCACACCTTCCAAGTTTGTTTACACAATCCCGGTGCGTTCGCGCGGTACACAGGACAGCGAAGTGACGGACGCAATAAGCTTGGATAACAACCGATCAAGGAGAAAAATCAGCTGTTTGTAGTGGCCGAGTTTTATAAACGGAACTCACAAGCTCCTCACAAGGTGAATGGTTGGGTCGGTACCGAAACTGTTCACCATTACTTTCCTTACATAACACTCTGCGACTCTGCCTTGAAAGCAGACCCCTTTTTTAGTTGCTTGTAAGACGCGACACCTAAGTGGCGATTGTGACTCCGAGTCGATGATAGGAACGATGCAGCGTCGGCGGTCTGTCCATCCTTGAAGGTATAAAAACGAACGAGGTCCTCTGTATCGTAGACAGCGGCTTTTATTAATTTTCCAGGGTCGTCCTCAGCCATTTCGAAGAAAATATGAACGCGAAACGACGACGGAAAGACACTTTCAGAATGGTGAAAGACGGAACAACGCCACCAGAGAACACAAGTAAACAAACACATAGACCGGGAGGTACGCCACCCCTGCCGCGGACGGCGGAGAGACGGTCCCGGAGCCACCAAAAGTGTTTCGGGCGATTCCCGCGAGGGCGCGCCACGATCGTGGCCAAACTATGAAAAAGGTCAATTACACTTTTTTTTAATATTAATGAAGTTACCTACTATTCTCTACGACCCAAGTAACAAAGAACATTTCTGTTATTCTCCGGCGAAGAGACAAAATGCAAGCGCGTTTTTCCATAGGAATGCACAGGAGCACCGCAAAAGTGCGCTGGTTGCCTGGTTGCAGTCTGCTTCAATTCGCATCCTGGATGTCGCATAGACGCTAGCGCCAGTTGAACCTCTAGCGTACATTCTAATAAGTCTATGGTATACGAGACTATGGCTGACCAATCTCGTCCTCTGTGACGTGGTTAGGGATGACCCCTAGCCTATTTTTTGGGCGCTGAGGCTGATTCACAGGCTCCTGTTTACTGGACGCTCTGGCTTACCCATAGCCTCCTGTTTACTGGATGCTATGGCTGACCCACAGACCCCTATATACAGGAGGCTATGGCTACTCTATAGTCTCCTCTGTAAGGTGGTTATGACTGACCCACAACCTCCTGATTAGTGGACGCTAAAGCTGAGCCACAGCCTCCTGTTTACTAGACGTCCGACCCCCACCCCCCTGTATACAGGAGGCTGGCTGACCCACAGCCACCTCTTTACTGGACACTAAAGCTGACCTACAGTCTCCTGCTTACTGGATCCCTTGTCTGACCCACAGTCCCCTCTATACAAGAGGCTATGACTGACCCATAGCCTCCTGTTTAGTCGACGCTATGGCTTACGCACAGTCCCTTTTATACAGGAGGCTATGGCTGACCTATAGCCTCCTCTTTAAGGTGATAATGAGTAACCCACAGCCTCCTGTTTAGTGGACAATAAAGCTAACGCACAGCCTCCTGCTTACTGGACGCTTTGTCTGACCTACAGCCCCCTGTATACAGGAGGCTATGACTGACCCACAATTCCCTGTTTACTGGAGGCTATGACTGACCCATAGCCTCCTGTTTAGTTGACGCTATGGCTTACGTACAGTTCCCTGTATACAGGAAGCTATGGCTGACCAATAGCCTCCTCTTTAAGGTGGCAATGAATGACCCACAGCCGCCTGTTTAGTGGACACTAAAGCTGACCCACGGCCTCCTGCTTACTGGACGTTTTTTCTGCCCCATAGCTCCCTGTGTACAGGAGGATATGACTGACCCACAGCCCCCTGTATACAGGAGGCTATGACTGACCAATAGCCTCTTGTTTAGTCGTCGCTATGTACAGTCCCCTGCATACACGAGGCTATGGCTGACCCATAGTCTCCTCTTTAATGTGGATATGAATGACCCACAACCGCCTGTTTAGTGGACACTAAAGCTGACCCACAGTCTCCTGCTTACTGGACGCTTTTCTGACCCACTGCCCCCTGTATACAGGAGGCTATGACTGACCGATAGCCTCCTGTTTAGTCGACGCTATGGCTGACCCATAGCCTCCTCTTTAGGGTGGTAATGAGTGACCCACAGCCTCCTCTTTAGTGGAAAAAGCTGACCCGCAGCCTCCTGCTTACCGGACGCCTTGTCTGACCCACATCCCCATGTATAGAGTATACAGGAGGCTATGACTGACCCACAGCCCCCTGTATACAGGAGCCTATGACTGCCCCGTAGGCCTCTGTTTAGTTGTCACTGTGGCTTATGTACAGCCCCCTGCATACACGAACTCAACTCTGTTACGTCACTCCGCTGTGGTAGCGTGTCGGGCGCACTTCCGGTCTGGGGCTGTGGGCGGAAGTCACCGTGCGAGACATGCATTCCTGTGTTCTTTTGGAAGAAACTAGACAAAAACCTGCCTTCTCGTCAAAATGCTGCCACGGGGACTGTACCAAAAGAGTCGGGAAAGGTTTGAAGATCAGTTTTCATGTGTTTTTTGCCTCCTCCGTTCGTCCGAGAACGTGGATAGGAGCCGTGAAAAGGGCAAACCAGATGCCGTTGAACTACGATTGCTTCTGCGGTAAACACTTTGGGTTGAATTTACGGATACTTGTGGTCGTCAGATTTATTTGTTTTGTTCCAACGTAATGCGGGAAAACCACCGAGTTGTCCGGACTACCTGCGGGTTCAGTGCGTCTTCAAGTTCAAACGGCCGCCTGATCGTTCGAACTGTCGTCTGCTCTTCCAAACTTGTCTGCTTTTTGTCGTCTGCTCGTTCAAACAAAAGCGGTCCGTAGACCAAACGTTGACCCGGTGATTGCGATAAGAAGTAAGTGCAGGCAACAAGATATATTTAGGTAGGCTCGGTGTAAACTGTAGATACAAGATGTTGATCATTGGTACCAGTTGCCATCACCGACTTTTTTCGCTTGATTCACTCGGTCTGTTTCCGTTTCAGATTTTCAGTATCGATGTCGATCATCACCGCTACCGTCTACACTTTTGCAGCACGAGCGACGTCGCGACCGAAAATAGCGAAAAGAATCTCACCATGGTTTTGGCATCCATTCTGCGGCGTTCACGTGAATGAATCGCCGCACGCCAAATTATTTACGCGAAGTTTTGCGGCGTAACGAGGCCTCACACAGACGCCGACAATGTGACCTTCCAGTGGTTTGTTGACGCGGGACGCGGTGCTTTTTGCCCACACTCCATCGCGCATGCGCGGCGGCAGTGGCGTGCCGCTAGGGGCGCTCCGGTTTGTTTGTAAATATGAGCTGGTGTATACTGCATGAGGCTATGGCTGACTGAAAAAAACCTCCGAGAAGCGGTATGAGCGTGCTTTTGGTAGCCTTGCATATGTTGGCATATGTCTGAAGGAGGCAAAACTGTTTGAATGGGCTGTCGCCACATTCCTCTCGGCACTTGGCAAGGAGTGATCAGTAGGGGAAACGAGAGAGCGAGGCCGGAGCCCTCCAGCCTCGCGTCGTCGGCGCTTTCGCACGGCCGTCCTTGTCGCGCTCCTGGCGCTGGACAGAGGCAAGGAAGCTAAGGATGGGGCTCGTGGGGGGAACCTCCCTTCCTGCCCACGGCGCTCCGGCGACCGCAACAATGGCCTCGTCAGGCGCGCCTTCCACGCTCCGTGGCGCCGGCAGCTGCGAAGGCCGTCGAAAAAATAATGGACTACTGGGAAAGTGAAATCCGCTTTAACTGGTGGGGAGCAAATGGTCTCGCTGTAAAGGCCATGTGAGTCGAGTTCAGAGAAACAAGGAAGCGACCCCACAAAGATAAAGGGCCCGCGCATTTCGAAACTGGTCCCAGGCCCCGAAGAAGCGATTGCGGCCGAGCTCGATTTCAACAGAGCATGGCGTGCACGGTACAATGGCTCGGGCGCTCCGGCTTGCTGCTGAGCGGACGCGAGGGAGCTGGGCTGAAAACGAGAGTTGTCTTTGCCGAGGTACTTAACTCTCGGCGTCTGCCTGCACGACACTTTTCGAAAGAGCGCAGGGGCATGGGAAGTGTTCGGGAGGTGGGGGGAGCAGCGGGAGGGGGATTTCATTCCCTTCTCCCGAAATGTTTACTTGAAATGTTTGAAATGTCTGTAGAGGTGATCCGTCCCCCCCCCCCCCCCCCCCCCCACACACACACACACACACACATTTCTTTGTTCCGACGTCACTGGAGGACATGATGGAGTGATGGAGACTATAGCAAATTCTGTTTGTATTTCTGACCCAGCGGCTCGGCTTATGTACGCTATTGCTGAGTGAGCTCTCTTTGAGTCTAAAAAGGAAATTACACATTTAAGTAGTCCCAGACGCACGCTGACACAGCACTCGTGTCCAGTCTGTGAACCGTGCTCGATCGAGAAAGATGACGTCACGAACCCACAGGCCTTGTGTTGGGTAAAGTCACTGGATTCGCGCCATCGTATACTGAAAGCGTTCCTCGCAAATATAAGCGTCTATGACACTGTGCAAGCAATCAACTTATCAATCGTGCTTATCTCCACGTATCTTACAATGACACTGTTATTCTTGCGTACTTCAAGACAGGACAATTATTTCTCAATGCCACCAGGCACCGGCGCGGCGTGTGGTGGCGGCGCGAACATGTGCGCTTGTTTCGCCGGCGTTACGAAAACAAAATCTCGTTACGAAAAAAAAAAAAAAGTCTTTATAAAGCAATCTGTCAACGGAAATTTGGATCTGCTCACAAAGAGTGGAGAGGACAAGGAGGAACTGATCGTGTCGTACACCAAAATAGCGACCATACGGGGATCATGGCGCTACTTTTTCAAGATGCAGTGACTTTAGTGTTGGGTAAGAGCCGAGCTCTGCGGAAAACAACCTCGACAATGCGACCCCCTATAGTTTGATCTCAACGCCAATAGGGGAAGTCGACTATCGCGAGTTTCCACGCGCGCAATGCTTTGATACGTGGCTTTCTAGCACGAGCGCGGTTCGTGCCACGTTACTTTATCGGAATTGTAGCGCGTTACTTTTCCCTGTAATTTTCGAGTGCTGGCTTACGTGACAGGTGCCAGACTTGACGCGAGGTAAGGGCGTCTGGTACAAGGCACTAAACAAATCGCTTAATGGAGAACGGCAGGCACCTCGTTGACTTTACTAGACGCTTGGAAGGGGCTACTCTTTGGAACGGTGGGTTGGAGTTCGGGTATCCAGCAACGAGCGCGCCCACGCAGTAGTCCACTTAAGGCCTGTTCACACATGTAGCCCAGCGCTACAAGCGTAGCGCTGACCTCGCGCTAAGCGCGTGCTGACGGGAGCGTTCACCAGCTTTGTATCGCACTGTCAATACTGTTGTTCATGGCAGACAATAAGTAGCGGACGGCACGTGATAAGCGCTACATTAGCGCTTCGCTGCATGTGTGAACCGGCCTTTACTCTGTGCGTGGCATTCCTGCTCTGTTCTTTTGTCAATTTAGGGTTCAGAGGAGGGCGACGTTGGTGCCGTATTCGTACTTGGGAAAATGTAACGAAACAATGTGAGCCGTCACGCAGTCAAAAAGTGGCTAAACTACGGTACTTCTTCATATTCTGAATATTTAAACTTGGCTGCTAAAGGAAGTAACCAGTTACATTACAAGTAACGCGTTACATATAAGTCTTGCTCCAAGCCGACATAAAATGGAGCGCCGTTCCACTGTTTCCTTGAACGCGCATGAGCGTTGAAACTGGCCTCTAGAAGAACTCTATCTTAACTTTGCCGCCTCCCTTTTATGAACCGAGTTCATAATGCACTAACACCTAACTCACATTGCTCGCAGAGACGACGCACCCGAATTCATAGCCTAAACCCCCAGACACTGAGAAATAAAATAACGAACAAGGCGACACAAAATGTGTGTCGCCTTGTTCGTAATTTTATTTCTCCGTGTCTCGGGGTTTAGATCACGATCTTTCCTAACCAGCTCGCCGGCATAGTTTCGCTTCTTGAGAAACCCGGCTTGCTGGCAGCCTCTTGCACGTTTCCGCGCCACCAACCTGTCAAATACAAACGTGTTACCGTAGCTATTGACAGGTCCTGCCCCTGAAAGTCTGAAGTCCGACCGTGTCACCAACAATATTTAGTCTTATCACGTCTTCCAGCAGTTTGCGTTTCAATGTTCCCTCAGGGGAACTCGGGCTTCGAAGATTCCATAGCGTTGCCTGCCCTTCGGCGCGAAGAAAAAGTCTTTTCGTTGCCTTTCATTCACTCGCACCGGTAAGCAACCACTGCAGCGTGAGCGTTGACGAATCGCTCTTCCTCGTATTGCAATCAGGGCTTCCTGGGGATGTCCACCTTGCGGTTGAAAAGTTTCCGCGGCTGCATTCCCGCTGGACAAGCGCGTAGTATATGCAAGGACCTTAGAGATCGTGCAACATAGAATTGTTACAGAGTGGAAGCGAAACTGGAAAACACAAAACTAAGCTTTCTTTTTGTCACCGCATAACCTCCGGTATAGCTCACCACTATAATTAGTCGAATAAGCGAAGCGAACGTCGAGGCCCGAAGAGTGCTTGCACCCGAAAATGCAATATGTGCTGCAATGAAAACATCCTGCCGAGTGTCGCCGAAAATCGGCATTCGCTTCGGGCTTATGCCATAGAGCGAAAGGATTAGCTCGATGTGTGCTTTGTGGCACAGCAGACAGCAGACGTGCAGGCCTAGTTTATAAACAAAGCGGAAAGTATTCGAGCAATAAAAAAAAGAAAAAGAAAAAAAGAGAGAATTTTGCAGAACTCAGTTCTTTATATATATATTTTTTTTTTAATTTCTGCCGTTTAAATGGTAGAACGAAATCACGGAGTTTTTCAGTGGCCTCGCTCCGGCGATGACCGATTTCGACATCCAGGACTCATCTACTAATAAAAATCGATTGCAAAGCCCTTTCTGGGCGTTCGTATATTAACGTTCTCCTTCTTGTTTTGATTGTATCGCATATTTAAACAGAATAAATTAATTCAACCGTATAAATACGGGTGACACCTGGTTGCTTCGGTAAATACAATTCTTCCGTTGTATAAGGTTCTTATTGTGCCGGTGAACTTTTTCTTCAAAGAAAAAATTAAAACCCTTGTTTCTCTGCAGTTGAAGGAGCAAGTTAGGTTATTCCAAGAAGCGAAGGTGTGCAGGCGAGCTGGATAGGATAGGAAACATCATAATCTAAAACCTGAAACACGGAGGAAATAAAATAACGCACAGGGTCATGATAGATTCTAACGTTCTTTTCTTTATTAATTTTGTTTTTGCGCAGTTCAAATGCCCCCCCCCCCCCCCCGGTAGGCATTAGTAAACTCTCTCTAACGGACGAAACGTTCTTAAAATTTGAAGAAACCCCAGGTCTCGTATCTGAGATGGCAAAAGAACCTCCGTAAAGTTAATTTATAATTGGGCGTGGCACTTTCTGCTCATTCACGCGCATAAAAAAACTACACCGACCAAAAAAAAAGAAACGAAGAAAAAAAAAAAACGAAAGCAACTGGTTTGTTCGATGACCGATCAGCGCCGCAATCTCATCCAACAACTCCTCCTCAGCGAGTCTGGGGCTGTGGACGTGAGCTGCTGCCGGTCACCGCTGTCGGCAGCGTCGGAATGCTGGCGAGCTTCCAGGTGGACGTTGCGATCGATGCCGCCAGGACTTCTGTCGAGTTTGTCGACCTGCCACGCTTCAGCGACCGCTGTCCGACCTGCATCGGCGTTGCTACGACGACCACGTGCTTGGCCCATTGCTCCCGGGGTCGCTTGCACAGTGTGCCACGTATACGCATGCATGACTCCTTGGTCCCCTTTGAGCGACTCCGCAATTAGCGCCTGTTCCGGTCACGCGTATCCGACAGCAGAGCAAGTGGCGCGAGGGCGCCCCCAGCGTTTCCGTGTTTGCTCGCCGTTTTTGCTCGCATTACCACCTAGAAGACGAGGCCTGTGCATGACATCATCGATAGTGGATCCCAGGACCGCCCCAAGACTAGTGTAAGAACTTCGATTTTGACGGTGTTGGCAGTATTGGTTTAAAAGCGCAATGATTTCCAGCTGCCACCATGCTAATTACAAACACCATCGAACTTGTTGTTCATAGTGTCACGAGAGGTAACCATAGGAGGGCGCCACCCAAACATCTCGCCGTTAAAGGGATACTGAACCAAAGAATGTAGTGCCCATAATAACTGGCGCACGTTCTTTCCACGCGCCAGCAGCCGCCGGTGTGCGCAAGCACACGCAACGAAAATGACGTCAAAGACCTCCATTCGCGCTTAAGAGGACAGCGAAATGCATGGGCTTCGGGTCAAAAGAGAATAAAGACAGGTTTTTCATTTCTATAAGTGAAAGCTACGTGCTTGTTAGAGCAATTAATCGCTTACCTTTTACACCAGACACCACTATGTAGATGAAAAACTTGTCTTTATTCTCCTTTGGCCCGAAGCCCATACATTTCACTGTCATATTAACCGCAAATGGAGGTCTTTGACGTCATTTTTGTTGCGTGTGCTCGCGCACGCCGGCGGCTGCTGGCTCGTGGGAAGAACGTGCGCCACTTATTATGGACACTAAATTCCTTGGTTTAGTATCCCTTTAATATTGCTCAAGCACCAAGGACTGCTGGGAACGTATAGCCACACGCGCTGCACGCGCTGGCGTTATTGGCACAACAGATTCAAAACAACAAAAACAAGGCTTCGACGAACGCGCTTGCAAAGTGTCATTTCTTTTAAAGGAGCTGTGCAACAATATTCAATTGGAATGTTTTTCTCTCTACCCGAGCTTACTGGCACACCTGGGACTCAAGGATACTCACACGCAACGTCATTGACCAAGAAACTCCTTTGTTGCGGTGTAATTTCAAGGACAAAAGCGATCATTTTCATTCAATCTCTCCTTTGCAAAATTTGATGACGTAACTCGGGGATCGCAATACACCCAAGTGACGATATTTGAATGCGGTTCATAGATTGGACCCGAGCATTGCGTGGGCACTCGACTTGGGCTCGTGACAATTGCTAGCTCGAGAAGCATTCGGGCTGTGACCCGTGTCCAATCGCTGCAACGACGACAAGAGCCGAGCCATAACAATGTCTGGAACTCAGCGCGTGTCCTGTGCTTTGCCAACCCCAGCGCGTGGCTATGATCAACACTGGTGGCATAGAATCGGCTCCAGATCACGTGGCCGCTTGTTCTGGCTGCGAGTTGAGGGGGCGAACGCCGCTCATTTTTCTTAAAATTTTTTCTGGGACTTCTATTGCGTGGGGTGAAAAACGAACGCGTGTTTCATAGGTCATTAACGTTAGGGATCCGTTTTAAGCGGTATTTGTGCACAGTACAAAAATTGTTGCACAGCTCCTTTAAGTTTTTGATTTGGAACGGTTACCGCTGGTAGGCGGCAGTACGCTTTACACACGCGCCAGACTACGGCCGCCATTGCCGACCACCTCTTGTCTTACCGCTCATTCACACTGGAAGCGGATCCGCGTTCGCAAAGCGGTTGCGAACGCGGTTGTATAACGATCCAGTACAATTGCACGCGCAATCGATGGCATCGAGCGCGCGTGCAATTGCACAGGATCTTTATACAACCGCGCTCGCAACCGCTTTGCGAACGCGGATCCGCTTCCAGTGTGGATGAGCGGTTACTGAGGTACCGAGGCTCTGAAACGGGCGTCGGCGAGCCTCGACAAAGGCCAGTGTTAAGGAGAACCAAGCAACAAAAACAACAACAAAAAAAAAAAAAAGAAGAAAAGTCAGCGACCTGGCCTGCAATGGTAGTGACGAAGTGAAATAAACGGAATAGGAGGAAATAAAAACTGAAGGTCGGTTATGGCGGCGCCCATGCACAGCTGCCTGAAAGCGTCTAGAGATCTTTCCAGAAAATAGCTTCAGGCTAGTGCCTTTTTTCGGCGTGATTAGCTCGCTTTCCGAAGGGACGAACATGCGCTTGCTGAGCTGTGGAGATCCCACGCTAGGCTGTCGATTTGTAAACATTGGAACGCTTTATAGTTTTGCGTTACGTTCGCGAAGGAGCAGGACTGCACGAACCATAAACCGCTCAAAGAGGCAAGGCCCATAACGTCGGCTTTGCGCGCGGCGCATCGCGCGTAATGCCGATCGTCGAGATCTGCGTTTTTGTTTAACAGCGGAGGATGAACCTGAGATAAGGTTCCAGCGCGAGAGACGTCTTCTACGTTGCAACACCGAGGAGCGAACAAGGATTGGTGGGATCCTCCTCACTGGACTTATTGTAAGTGAGGACTCTGTCGGTGGTCCGCGGGAAAGTACGCCCACGGGTCTTATTGGTATAAATGCTTGCTGTGGATCCAACAGTTTAGTCGCGCGATTTCTTTACTCCGTACAAGGACCGAACGGAACGTGCGTTGATTTTCCCTAGATTTTTTTTTTTTTTTTTGTATATCAAGTATCCACTAATCTGATTCGCCCAAGAAGATTGCCGGCTCGTATGCTCGCTCCGGTTGCGCTGGAGCTGCGTTTCAATCTCTACGCCTCAGACACTAAGCCTAAAGGCCCGTTCACACTCTTGCAACCGAGTACGACCGAGAGAGACTAGACCGGTTTTTAAGCCTCTTGCGATCTCTTACGACCAGCTCCGCTGCCGCGCATCCGGTCCTAAAGGCCCATACGCACATTCGCGTTTGAGCGCGGTGCGTTCCGTAGCGGCAAGCGGACGCGTTGCGTTGCGAAGACCGCTTGCGCCAAGCTTGTACGCACAGTTGCGTTGACACGCAGTCAACCGCAGTCAAGAGCCAATAAGAACGCGCTATCGTCGCTAGTGGCTCACCAATAGTAAGCGAAATCCAAGGCAACATGGCGGCGCACGGCGACGGCGTCGGTGTTCGATCTTGGGACAATCTCGCCGGCTTCCCCGATGTTTTGTCAGGCTTGAACCATCGCAGCCTTGGAAAATACAGTCCCCACCGCTCCCCAAAACGAAAAAGCAAGCACTGCGAACGGCGAACCGGATACGTCTCGCCGAGTCGGCCGGGTGGGGCGAGCGAACACGTCATCCCCTCTCCTCTTTCGACTTCTGATTGGTCGAACGCACCCGAACGCACCGCAACGCTTCGGAAAGTTGAGCGAGTCTCTACTCGCTTGCGTCGCGCTACCGAGCGTTGCGGGAAGGCGCGCGTCGCTCCGCAAGCGACCGCGCCTGGCCGCAAGGACTTCGCAACGCACTCAAACGCGTTCAAACGCGAATGTGCGTATGGCCCTTAAGAAGTCGCAAAAGGCTTAAAAACCGGTCCGGTCTCTCTCGGTCGAAGTCGGTCACAAGAGTGTGAACGGCGCTTAACACTCGACTTCGGTGCGTTTCGAGGCGAGAGAAAGAGACGAGGCAGCGATGAGCGAGTCACGCGCCGCTCGGAACGAAGGAAAGAACTTTAATGAAAACAGACCAGTGTCGCCACAGACGAGGAAAGTGGATTGAAGAGCTCGCCAAGAACGAACGCCTTACTGTGTACGCGCTTCGCTTCGACCGCACTGGGCGGCGCCATTTTGGAGACGGGTTGAAGCGCGACTGCTGCGTCGGCACTCGGTTTTAAAACGAGGCTTGGGAGTTTGAGTACTCTGGGAACATTCAGTGATTCTAAGCGAAGCGGGTGACGAGTCTGATGACGATCTAGAAAGCCTTCGCTCGTAAAAGGTTCACCGTGGTGTTTAGTAAGGGACCTCTCATGTGGCCATATAGTGATCTCATGGAGTGACCAGAATAAGAACCATTAAGAAAGTGTGAAAAGACACTATTTACTTTTCTGCAAATAACTTGGGCAGCCAATCAGTACGAGCAACTAAAAGATACTAACGAGTGACGAAAATTAGACCTTGGTGTTTGCGATGTGCGGAGGAAGAATGAGAAAGTGAATCGTCATGCTCATTGCCCTCGCCCACATTGCACGCCACACGTCTGATCGTCTTCATGAGCTTCGGCATCCGCTGCTAATACTGACGTCTTTGCGCTTAAAGTCCATTGATTCTTTATTTTACAATTGTAACGACAACCCATACAAATGACAAAGCACGTTCCGCTGGAACAAAATGGCGTCATTCAGTTCAGTCTTCTGCTGTGCGCCGCCATTCGCTTCCTAAAACCTGCAGCGTCACGCAGTCGGCGTTTAAAAAAATGTTGCTACCCGTAGGAAGCTATTATCTGAACTTCCGTTGCTCACGAGGGATGTCTGCCTCCGAGCTCTATAATAACAAAATAGTGGACACACAGGTTTTCTGAGAGCGAAGTTATGATTTCGCCAATGTGTGCATTTCCCTAGTGGCGTGTAGAGACCACTCCAATAGCCGCCTTCTGTGCGCTGCCACCTTCGTCTACTCGGCTGCGGAACTCTTTCTAAACAAGCATAGCGCGGCTTCTTTCTGCGGGATATCGTACACGCGCAGACGGTGCAGACGGTCCATTCGATTGCAGAGTCCCGGAGATCTGCCTCGGGCGGGCACAGGGTGCGTGAACGTCGCCCTGGTATCTTTCCCGCACGGCGTTGCTTCACGTCACTTTGGGGGGGACACGACTGGAAGCCGGTCACGACACCTGTCGTGTACTGACCTGCCGTCGCGCCCTCGAGGCGCTCCAAACACCGGCGTCCCACATCGGCAGGATGCGCGCCCGCTCGGCGTGCACGGGATCGCGGCAACAGGTGCCGCCGGTCCGCGGTCGACTGAGGAAGCCCCGCACGGGCTCACCACTGCGGACGAGCACGTGTGCGGGAAACGAACACGTGCTACGAGGACGAAAGCAGGATCAGCTTTCCCGCTTACTGAGAGCACTGGAATAGACCCCTTTTAAAAACCCAAGCAGGCCACAATGGCGGTCGCCATTTCTAGGGCACGAAGAGTGTGATTGAATCCGTGTCCTCGCCGATCGCTGACGCAGCCCTCGTGTCCAAATACATCATCAGATTATGTACCCAAACAATGGCAGACTCGGATGATTGTCGTATAGCAGCTCTTTCATGGCGCCCACTTTTGGAAAGGCTCTATTTTTGGCGCGGCGCTGATGAACGGGCAGCCTCGGTGGCAGCGGACCTCATACCTGCACAGTTAGATCGTTCGATTGACCGGCACCAACCTGCACCGGTACAGGAAAGTACAGGAAGGCAGTGCAGTTCCGGAATGTCTCTTAAGATAGGCTGCACTCGTCAATCGAATACGACTGCGTTCACCCGGTGTAGCTGACATCATCGCAACCCCTGTGCAAGAAGCAGACGAACTTGCACTCCGCATAGCGGGGATTGACCTGTACTTGTCCTGCGAGAAACGATAGGCACGGGCAGTTTTTTAGTTTTTTTTTTAAATTATTGTTTGTAACGTTTTGCTCATATGTCATCATATGTAATATACGCGTAGTCCCACGTAATACATTCAGGTAGCATCATAATTGTACTTTTGATTTTTGCTCGTTCCTTCGAGTCTGTCAGCAATTTTGGCTCAATAATCCGAAGTGGTTGGTGCTCCATTTGTCCCGCGGGAAAGCAGAACTAATCGGAAGTGTGATAAAATGTGCTGACTCTAGACTCCACGCACGTACACGGAGCGAAGAGTTGCGTAATCGATTAACATGTTCTCGCGTCCATTTTACCCTCCCCCCCCCCCCCCCCCCCCCAAATCATGCTCGGTAATCCCTGCGAGGTATGCTGGCGAATGACGAAGTCATACATGGTTTAACCCAGACATACGATATGCACACAGACACTGAGCGTGACATATCATATACTCAGTGTCCCTGAACGCAGACCTAACGTAATATAACTTAATGAACGTCTTCAGATTGTAAGCATAGTGAGGCGAAACGCTCAAAACTTTAGTGCAATCTAACCATGCACTGAAAAATAAAATAATTAGGGGGCAGTTTTAAAAGTGAGCGAGTGCTGATCACGCCCAATTTCTTGCAGGAGTGCTCGGCAGCTATCATGGCATCAAGATAGGCCCATTGAAAACACAAGCACATGGTGTCAGGGGAGACGTATACGCTGCAAATGACGTCAACTTTTACATCGCAAATTTTTACTACGATGGCGACGCACCAGGTTTGTTTTTCTGACATTTTTCGCGGTTGAAAGGACATGGCGGATGATAGCCTTCGCCCGGCGAAATGAGAACTGTAGCGATGGCTGAAAAGAGCGTAAAATTTAGTTTGGTGATTAGCAGCTTTGCTGTCTGGAGAGTCTGCTAATAGCACCCCGATGGCTCGGCCCTTCAGCCCCAAATAGAGTATACATACTCTGGATATGGGACCAACTGAAAGGCCGCTTATTGCTGGTACGGCTTGGATCTTATTTGTCTTAACTGTACTTTTTTTTAGCCGGTCCACAGAATAAGCGAGCAAGGTGCAAACATTTGGAGATAATTTGGGTTGTCCATAAAATTCTTTTCAGGCTAAAGGAATACAGAAAAAGAAAAAAGAAAAAAAAAAGAAGTAAAGTGTGGTTTTCTGGCGCCGTGCACCACATCCAATATGGAGGACATGTACTTTTGTCTATCCGTTGTTTTGTACGGATCATGTTGCGAATCTGTCGTGTTTGCGCGACCAGGGAAGGCCAGTGAGTCCGACTTGTGACGTATAAACACAGAAAAGGTTAGGAGCTTGAGAGGCTGCTTCCACCGCACGAGCTATAGTGCGCAGGGATGATCGGTGCGACACCGTCGACTTCAGTGTTGTCATTTAGGGATGCACCTGTCATGGCGTGACTAAGACGTGCTGCACCGCAGAGCAGCATTGATACAGCATATCGACACGCGGTTATGGGTTTATATTTGCGTGGAGATCACGTCGCTTTCTGCGAAACCCGGATGCCACCATTCCTCCGGCTCGTCGAGCGGAGTTCTCACCGAGCGGCGATGTTGTTTCCAGCGGCGCACTTCCAGGTCGGCACTGAAAGCGAGCCCGGCCCTCACGGTACCAACCTGCCCGACGAAACCGGAAGGTGAGTGGGAACCATCCGTTTCGCGTAGGACAAATCTAAGCCATTCATCATGCTTGCACGAGACGTTCAATTAGGTGAAAGCAAAAGAACTATACGTTGATGTTTCGGCTGTTTCAATCTTTAGCCTGATGTTCCAGGGGAAAACATCTGACCGCCGGATAGCCAGAAAACCGTGCTTTTCGTGTAAAGGCTGATTCCCACACTTCCGTCGAGTCCGACGGAGTGGAACTGCAAGGGCTTGGGACGTACGGGTTGTCATGGCAACAGATGCTTGGGCTCTAACAAAACTGGTTTTTACCCCGTTATATAGCAACCTATACACGCAGCTGTTGCCATAGCAACCCCCTACGCGGTCGGACTCACGCAAGTGTGTGAACCAAACTGAAAGGGCGATTCACACACTTGCGTTTGGGTCCGACCGAGTGCGAGGGTTGCTATGGTAGCAGCTTCGTCGGCTCCAACAAAGCCGGTTTTTACCCGGTTTTGTTGGAGCTGACGCAGCTGTTGCCATAGCAACCCTCGCACTCTGTCCCACTCAACCCAAGTGCGTGAATCGCCCTTTAGGCTCGTCAAAATATGAGGCGCTGAAGAAAATCAGCGATCTGCGTTCAGTCCTTATTTAGAACACTTTTTGTTCAGGTTCCGTCCATTGAAACGCGCATGAATAGAGCCGAAACACATACCTAGGTAATCTCGTCACACCAGCGTATCATTTTTCGCGTTATAAAGTTCGTTGTTAACAGGCACCGAATGCGAATATACGCGCACGACAACGTAGCGTCTGAAGCCAGCAACAGCCAGTGCCATTTTTTCGAATGGAGTCTGCTATCACCGCGGCATACGCTATCGTCGTTCGATTTCCCTGTACCTCCCGCACCGGTGTAGGAAACTGTAGGGCAGTGCACTTCCCGTATGTGTACTGAGAAACGACCGGACATTCACCGCCTACACCTTTCTGCACCGGTGCAGGAGGTGAAGCTAAATCGAACGAAGCTGCTATATCTGGGAACTTCTGTACTCCGTTCCCCCTTAAGCTGAGACTGCAGCCAGTGCCACAAGCACGAGAGCTCGCGGTCGCTGCTTTGAAGCGTTCTTCCGCGGAACAAGCGCTCGCACTAGAAATGCATGTCTCAAAGCACAGGCTAGCTCGCGGTTGTAGCTTTAGCAGCAGTCTAAGCTTAAAGATTGGTTCACACACACCTAATGCGACTGCAATGGCTTGCGATGTTAATCATTTTACGGGTTGCTTTCGCAACGGGGTTTTAAGCCGCTTCCAAACCGACTTAAAACCCCGTTGCACCAAGCCTCGCCGGAACCGCCAAGGGTTCAGCAGGCGGCTGCGTCCTGCTCTTAGCCCCTAACACATGAACGACAAAAGCAGACGTCGCTGCGACGTGTACCAATGCCGTGCTGCATGCCACACCCTAAAAATAGTCCGTGCGTCTACTTTCCCTCACAACACTCGGAGACCTAATCACCGCAACTTACGGAGGCAGCTCAGCGAATACGATGCCGAAACATATGTTTAGACCAAAAAACGCAATCTGAGTTGGGACATTACGCAATGCAAGCGTAACCTTTTGCATCGCTAAAAAAAAAAAAGAAAAAGGGGGGGGGGGGGGGGGGGGAGGGGGGTTTAACAGTTTTCGGACTTCGGTCAAATATTTGTGGAAGTTGCACTCCGGCCCTTCTAAGGTAAAGAGCAGCGAACCGATTTCGCATGCGTGTCCTAGTTGTCGTGTAAAAAAAAAAAAAAAAAAAAAAAAAAAAAAAGATAAATATTGGTATATCTCGCACCCGTCAATTCACTCCCAGTCTTTGGGGTCCCACCTGGTCGCACTCCTAGTGACGTAATTCGGGGTGCCGTGTAGCTTCAAGGTGTGCTCTCCCGGAAGACGTTTCCTCTCCCTCTCCCTGCTGACATTAGCGGGCGCAATGCTGCAGCTTTGAACCGAGCGAGTTCACGTAAGCTTCTCGCAGTAGTTCCTTCGACTGCCACTCGCGGCTGGAGGCGGGGGAAAAAGCTCTACTTTTGCTTTGCGATTATGCAGCGGATTCACGACATTTCTTAATGAAGGAGATGTTGTTTCTATCCTCCAGGACACTATAAACAACGTAAAAATGACAAGATGCAAATTCTTTTAGCCTTAAAATCGTTGCACCCGCCCTTTAATGTCACAACTAAGACTGCGTTTTTTGGTCTAAACATATGTTTGAGCATCGTCATTCGCTGAGCTGCCTCCGTAAGTTGCGGTGACTGGCTCTCCGAGTGTTGTGCGGGAAAGTAGAAGCACGGGCGTTTTTTAGAGTGTACGTCACAGCGTCCGCGGCGGTTGCTGTGAAAACCACCGCGCGGCGCCCGTTTCCGTCGCTCATGTGTTTGGGGCTAAAGCGACCCCCGCACCAGCGCGGTCTGGCATTGGCTTGCATTGCCGCGTTGACATTAGTAGACGCGATTTGGGAAATGCGGTTGTTGCTGGCTTCAGACGCTGTAGCTGCGTTCGCGTGTGCATCCACTGAACCATTGAGGAGACGCTTCGCTGTCGTGGCGGCGGAAACAAGAGCAGTCCAAGCTTTGTGCAGAAGTAGACGGCGGTGTGGCGAAATCAGGTGCGTGTTCGGGTTTTTTCGCCGTGCCGTTCAATGGGCTAAAGTGAACAAGAAAGTTCAAAATAAGGACTTAACACAAACTAATTTATTCTTTTTTTTTTTTTTTCGGTGCCTAATGTTCTGACATGCTTTACGCGAAAATGTTGTTTTTAGCTCGGAATTTGGACAAACTTTTTTTTTTACGGCAACAAGGGGATAAAATGACGATGGCCCGGTGTTTCTTCCTGTTGCATTTTCGGGCAGCCATGTTATCGCTGTGAGCCGCATCTCAGCTTTGCAAGGTGTATCGAGATGGTTGTTATTTCTTGTTGCTGTTATCGTTATATTCGTTGTTATTTATTAATGGCTGGTCAAAGAAGCACCTTTCCCTAAAACGGTCTACTCCTCACTCTTGAGAAAGCCCACATGTCAATTCCCCTACATTCTATATATATATAAAAAAAAGCTTTTATGCATTTTTTTGCAGATTACTAGGCAGGTAATCACCAGTGTCAATGGAAGGACCGTAGCGAATGTAGAAGACCAAAACACGGTTAGACCTGAACAATGCGATGTGCGCAGTGGCGATGGGCATGACGTTTCCCTCTTTCACTATCCCTGCACAAAAAAAAATCTTCAAGTCCAATCGCGCCCTCTGAGCTTCGTGATTCGCTGGGACCCTTCCGTTGCTCGCGTCGATTGACTAACTGAGTATATTTAGAATAGTTGAGCACGCCAAAGTTTTTTTTCTTTTTTTTTTCTTTTTGTAGAGCTTACAGAGCAAGCTGAATTATAGATAAGCCGTCTCATCCTCGGAAGGAGCCTGGTCACTACACATGGACGGTTCCCATGCAAGTGCCCCAGCGCTAATCGTCTTTTTGAGTAGTTTGAGTAAAAACGTTATTGATCCTTATCGTTCGTTGTTAGACTCTTATTGAGCGCGTAGATTGGCTTTGGGAGCGCTGCGCACAGAAGAAAACAGGCAAGCATTTGGTTTGGTATTCCGAGGTGTCCTGCCAGACGCTGCTCCGTCCGTTTCTGCCCGCGGGGCGTTTCCGATTGAGACGCGCATGTACACCGCCGCCAAGACCATTTTTGCTCGAAAGGAGACTAACTCCTTCTCTTTACCGCAATGTATACCGCCTTTCTTGAAATGGAAACGTCTGGCCTTTCTTATTCCCCGATGAACACTTGAGGAACGGATAGTTTCAATCTACGCAAAGTTGCCGCGAAAGACGAAATAAACGACACGTTAACGACAAAAAAAAAAATCGTTTTTCTCATATATCTAGGCGCATGAGCCGACATTCCCAGTGTTCTCGTATGACAGGGATTGCAGCAATAAAAAGTTGTTAATTAAACTGTACTTGATATTCACACTACTTCTTTCTTTCGTATTGTTATCAGTATAAGCGGTTACGTTGACCAGTCAATGTGCGTGCCACGTTGAAATATACATCTAGTGGTAAAGCATCACTATTTTCTACCCACGGTGATTTAACTCAGAATAATCTGATTTAAATTAAATAAGACCGATTTAAATAAATCTTACTAATTATTTTTAAAAAATGTTGATTTTCTTCTACCTTTTTTGTAAGCATGAGCAGCATGCCATCTATCAGGCGCACTGCGCGGGTCCACAGTCCAATGACTCGGCAGTTTTTGTTCTGGTGGAAAGCGCTGGAAAGGTGTATAAACAGTGCACAAATTGCCAAGAAAATGTGTTATTAAAGAGTAAAAAAATAAGACAATATATTACTGAAGTCACCCAGAAATTGTTGCACCCGTTGTGGCCGAGGCAACGCGCGAATTGCGAACGTGACCGCCACGTCCTGACTGACTTCCGTTGACGGCAAACCTTTTTTCGATTCCAGCACGGCCCCCTTGAAGGGTTACCGCGGGGCCAACATCACCATCAGAGTGCCTGACAACAAGAAAATCACCGACTTCAAGTACCTGGGCGTGTGGTGCGAGAGCTTCGGGGTAATGACGAGTCTCAGTGTTCCCGGAAGGAGCGTTGACGTGGCGCGTGTGGGACAGGTTTTATCGATCGCGTCGGTGTCATTTCCACGACTGGAACTCAAAGTGGCTTCCGCCAGTGGCACCGGACGTCCGGAGAGGATCGCGTGAGCCCTTCTTTCCAGCGGGCGCCACAGCCAGGCCCCGTGCACTTGGGTTCGAGCACTTCCGAAGCGTTCAGAGTAGACTTGCGCTAACGTTGCATTTCTTCGAACGATTTCTGCGCTCTCTATGAGCCATGCCCGCGCGTCTGCTTTCCCCCCACATCGCCCGGAAGGGGAATATCACTTGGGTCAGCAGAGTGCGCCCAGAAGGACAACGCTGGAAGAAACGCTTTCGAAAAAAAACTGTTCGTTGGCGGGGTCTTTAGACAGACTAAAACCCTTCCTTGAATTGGTGCTTGGTGCCTCTGCTTCGAGGGCTTTGAGACCGGTGCAGTACGACTCCGAATTTAGGGTCCTTAAAGTGTGTCCTGCTGTAGCTAATACACGATCCCTCACCAGTACGATGCCCCCTATAGACGCTTTACACACGCGCCAGGTTGATCCGCCATTGCCGACCCTCTCTTTTCTTACCGAGATGCCGAGCCACTGAAGCGGGCGTTGACGAGCCTCTAGAGAAGCCTATGCTGGGGAGAAGGACACAGTAGCAGTTAAAGTGGCAATAATCTGTCCTGCTGTGACAATGGTGAAGTGAAGCGAACGGAATAAGAGGAAACGAAAATTGAAGGTCGGTTATGGCGGCGCCCATGCACAGCTGCCTGAAAGCGTCTATATCCATACCGGCAGGAGTGGGTATTGAACTCAGTATCCCTGCCTGGCTTCCGTAACTTGCGCTTTGTCTTTACATGCCCCGAGCTGCGTAGCGATTGCTAGCACACTCGGCCACCGATCTTGAAAACGCCACCTACGCGCGAATAATGAGCATTATGAATATCAGCTCAATGTCCCAATAGGGAGTACTCACTGGCGGCCATAGCTATGTGCGCGAATGCTGAGCGCGTGCTGATGGCGAGCTTCCACAGTGTTTTTGTCAACGTGCATTCCGCACCATCAAGATTGCTGGTCTTAGCAGGCTATTAATGTGACCTCGTTTTTAGCATCGGTCTAAAGTCTAAACAGTGTCCTCAAATATGGCGTGCAGTGAATATTTTCTATAGAGTTCGGGTTTACGAGTAAAGCTGGTTCTTGAACATCGTTGTTCTTTGCAGGCGCACTCTGTAGATCGCAGTTACTGGGCGTCCGTCTGCTGTGCGAGGACGTTGACACTCAAGCATTTGCTTTAACACTGGGTTAACGAGGCCTGACTCTAGCCTCGTGTTCAACGGTGCTCTAGACGCGCGGACCGTGGCCATAAACGGGCAGCATATCTTTGATCTGCGCATTCTCTGGCAGCGATAGTTGTGGGCGCCGCTGCTAAGCTCGTGCTACAGGGTGTTTTCACCGGGTTAATCTGGCATTGCCAAAGCTAAATTTACTATAGCCACTGAAAGGATAAGAAAGGCTAGGAGACCTTTCAGTTGTCCCGCCTCCAGCGCTAACTTCCCACCTGCGATAACATTTTGACGTCTCGTGAGCTTGGAACATACACGCACTACCAACGCAAGGCAACGCGCGTGTGCCTTGAAACTCAAAATAAACGCCTTGCGCTTCTTGTCCTCTCAGTGGGTATAAACAGAGCTATGTGCCGCTAAACTGAAGGAGAGGAGGAGATGAGAGGGGGCGCCAGAACGCCGAGCTCTGGTTGGAACGATTAGGGGGTCGAGCTAAAGCTGGCTGCCTTTGTCTCCCTCCACTGCACTCGTCGAACGCGTTAGAATGCGAGAGCCAAGCGCCGGACGCCGGCGTTTCAGGTTCCAACGCGGCCGACGAGAGCAGTGAAGACAAAAGGCAGCCCCCCTCCCTCAGCTTTAGCATAGAGTAATATACACAAGGGAAAGGGCGGACACTGCCATAGGCCCCAGCGACCCAGATAGACCAGTGACAGCTATAATAGCGCTCCCAGCAGACAGCATGAAGCATAACCTGGTTCAGGTTCCGGTCAAGTTGTTTCGGTTTCAGTTTGAGCATTTCTGATTCGGTTCTCCGGTACCCTTCTCCTTCTCTTTCTCTCCGTCTTTCCCCCTTGCCTCCCTCCTCGCTAGTCTCTCGGGAGCTCCTCGTCTCCCCGAGCCGCTGTTCTTTTTTTTTTGTGTGTGTGTGTGTGTGTGTGTGTTTTTTATGTTGACTCAGTTTTATTTCAAAAGCAAGCCTTAACAGCACACACGGCCCTCCGTACATCCTCAGGGTGTCCTAAAGTTTTTGGGTCGCTCAACAGCTTGATTCCGCCCGATTAGGCTGCGCTCCGTTCGCTCCTCAAGAAATCGCACAACGGGGTGTTTGGAAGTAAACGTAACTTGGCTTTAATCATTTCTCTGGTTGCTGGGTGCCTGTCTTGTTCTCGTGCCCGGGAGACGGCCTGGCTGTCCTCGCTGGCCACTGGCCGCCGGTCCTGAAGCAGCCGAGTGACGGGGAAATACGACGGCCGCTCCAGTTCTCGGTTCCTGGCGTTCTCCTCGTGCTCCACGTTCTTTTCCTTTTCTCGCGCTTGCCCCAGGCTGGCACCCCCTCGCGCCTCTCTCGGCCGTCCTCTTCTTCTCACGACGCCCCCATAAGTTTCATGGATGTCTTGGATGTCCCTTGGATGTCCATAGGATATATATGCTGCTTGGGACCTTTATTAAATATCTAAATTTTATGCATGAGTTTGTTGTCTTCAACTGCATCTTTGTCGTCTTCAACTTCAACTAGGCGCCATTCATCACGTGGTTTTTGCGACGTATTAGATTAGAACTATTTAGTCGTTTTAAGTATCTTAAATACTTATAAAGCATAACAATATAAGAAATAAATACTCCTCATGGAAAGAGTTCTAATTAATTTTAACCAAATTACAGAAAAGCGCCACATAGCGGAGGGCATTAAACGCACTATCTGGGCCGCTATTCTGCTTTATTCTACTCTCTTTGCGTTTGCTATGTTACTCTATGGCTTTAGGTGTAGCTACGAAGCGTTCCAACCAGGGCTGGGCCTTCTGCCGTTCCCGCGGGCTCTCGTCTCTTCCTCTCCTTCAGTTTATCGGCGCATTGTTCTCGACCTCGAAAAAGTTGATCCACCTGATGTCCCATGCGTGCAGGCGCGTGCAAGATGCACGTGAAGGTTCCCCGCGGTACTCAATCTATAAGGAAGGTGCGGGTGTAGGGACTTTATTTAGGTTTATGGTTATGGGGCGGATATGCCGCGAAAAATCGGCGAATTTCGCCCGGCGGCTTTTGCTCTGCGCGTGGCATCAGCAAAGTGGCTGCTACTTCGCGTGCAAGGCGAGCGTGCCGTCGGGCGACGTTCGTCAGTCATTCG
This sequence comes from Ixodes scapularis, assembly GCF_016920785.2. Taxonomy (NCBI): domain Eukaryota; kingdom Metazoa; phylum Arthropoda; class Arachnida; order Ixodida; family Ixodidae; genus Ixodes; species Ixodes scapularis. Next base: position 84,856,677 of record NW_024609884.1, read on the forward strand.
TCGCATAATTCGCTCCGTGGAGTACAGCCTTTACGTTACAAAAACGGTCGCCCTAGCGTCACTTCTCCCCAGAGAAGTAAAGGTTAAACCCCATGGAGCGATTTATGCGACGAATGACTGACGAACGTCGCCCGACGGCACTCTCGCCTTGCACACGACGTAGCAGCCACTGTGCTGATGCCACGCGCAGAGCAAAAACCAACTGGACGAAATTCGCCGACTTTTCGCAACATATTCGCCCCATGGAGTCCAGCCTTAAAGCGATCAATTGCGAAATGGATGTAGGTTGTACTCGTGGGTCAGTAGTCCTCCCATTGTCGTTGGGTCATCGAGTTAGCAGCACCTGTATCCGTGCCCTTACCCTTTAGGCTGTAAACTGTCACATGGCGGCACTTGATATATTACGTTATACTGCTACTGATTTCTATCCATCACTCCCACCCTGATGATTGGAAACTTATTTTTTGTGGGCGACAATCTCGTAAAAAGTGCGCTGACGGATGCCCCCCCCCTCTCTCCGCGACGTCAGGCACATATGTTGCGTTCGTACTTGGTACTGGCTGAGAGGCGTAGTGACGCCATTTCTCTTTGGGAATTTGTTCAGACAGCTGTTCAGACATGCACCCTCACAAGTCCCTGCGTGGGTGCCACTGACCCGCAACGCAACGTATTAGCTTGGTGGTCGGGCGTGTCGTATGGAATAAATCCTAATTGTTTTGATCGGTAAACGATTTCTCTTTCGAAGCTGGACAGATTCGCCGGTACCGCGAACGACAGTTCTGAAGTAGAGGTCCCACGCCCGTCGTCCTCCGCCATCGCTTAGTCCGCTTCGTTCAGCCGTCCAGCCCAGGACTTCTGCCGCGATACGATGCCATGTTGAGAATTACGTTGAGTATGCACAGAGTGCTTCCGATCGTCTGCGCAACTTTTTTTTTTTTGTCAACATAATTGCAGCCTTTTAGAAGCCACAAAAATTGGGTATCATATTATTTTTATTTTTGATAGTGAGTGTGCGCCTTCGATGACCCAAGACTATGATTATATTTGATGTTTGTGTCTAAACCATAGAAAATGGCACGTGACCACGGAGAAGAGAGTGAGTGCGACTCAAATTGGGCAGTTCTCGATCGGCGGTTTTCGGGCAGAAAGAAAGCGAATTTCGAGCCGCAGATTGTGTTCTGGGTAGTTTGGCTTTCATATGTCACGTGGAAATAAAAACCATGGCGAGCACAAAACCCTGCCAGTGTCTCTTTAAAGGGACGCTAAACACCCCCCCCCCCCTCCCTCCCCCCCCCCCCCCCCCCCCCCCCCCCCACTCAGGAAAAAAAAGAAATTTCTCTGAGTGTTTAGGACGCATGTCTCGCAAAATGAGCTTTCCAAGTTCCAAGAAATCAAATGTTTTTAGCGCAATATTTGCGTCGCCATGGTACCTGACAGAATTACAACGGCAGGGGGAGCCTAAGTTCTCCTGCCTCTAGGGTGCCTACATGTTTGTCTGTCTCAGGGTGAAGACATCCATTGTTGCCCTGAATGTGCCAGCGCGTGACGCTCTCATGCACTCAGTGCGTGCCATGGGCGGTATAATGGCGTCTATGCATTAGCCAAAGCTACGCGCTCGAGCTGAGTGAAACCGGATAGCGCGCACTTCAAAATGCATAAAAAAACGATTGGGCGGAAAGATGGCTGAGATATCACCACTCAAGCAAAAGCGCGCGTGTGTATAAAGGCACTCTACCTGCCTAGAAATAATGGAAACAGCGCGCAAACGACAAGGACGGGAGGAAAAGGAGTACACAGGACGAGCGCTGAACTGACAACTGAATATTTATTGAAAAGGACCCAACGAAGAAAACACCCACAAAAAACACACTCGCATCAACACGTGTCCATGAAAGTAATCTCCTTCTTATGTAAATACACAGAAGTTTGACTCACGCAGTTCTGTTCCCCCTCCTTCTTTATTCCATACGCTTCTAAAATTTCCCTGGCTGTTTTATCTGCTCCCCTCCCCATGATTGTGATCTTATTGAAATCAGGATGACATTTGCATGTTCCGCAGTGCAGGGGCAAATGCCCTCCTGCTGTTGAATGAAGCGACCAGTCATGTTCGCGTGCCCTTTCATTTATGCAACGGCCCGTCTGTCCGATGTAAACTCTTCCACAGCTTAACGGGATCCTGTACACCACTCCGATCGCACATTCCACGTACTTCTTTCTGTGGTTTACAGTGCATTGGTTCCCACCCCCCCCTCCTCTCGGCTACTTTAGAACAAACGTGTGCCAGCTTACGAGGCGCCGAAAACACGACAGGGACATCAAACCTCCCCGCCACCTTTTTCAGGTTGTGGGAAATTCTGTGCTGATACGGGATAACCTGAGGTCTCTTGCTAGGTCTATCCAGCCGCTGATGAGGTCCCCCCTTAATCTTTCTTAACAGCGTTTCCTCTGTTTTGCTGGCGGTAGCGGAAACGCTGTTAAGAAAGATTAAGGGGGGACCTCATCAGCGGCTGGATAGACCTAGCAAGAGACCTCAGGTTATCCCGTATCAGCACAGAATTTCCCACAACCTGAAAAAGGTGGCGGGGAGGTTGTGGTCGGTTTGCCTTGCTGCATACCCGACCCGGAGGAACAACACGGAGCCAACGGTTTCAACAACAAGAAACTACATTTAATGGGACATGGACGAGACGATTAACATGGTTACCAGCGGCGCCTGAGTCCAGGCAGCGACTCCCCGTGCGCCGCCTCTGATCTGCCTTATCAAGGCGGCGCATCCGATGTGCGCGTGGCTGGCGTGACGTCGCCGCCACGCGGGAAAAGTTCGGCTTGAGCCTCGCAGTCGGGCAACTTGGCTTGGGAGCCGCCAGGGTGCCCACACTTCCCCCCCCTCAAGCTCCGTCCGGCATGTCGATGACGGAGACGTTGTGGGCGTCAGGGGGTGGATGGCGCTGTTGGGCGGACTGACGTTGTAAGTCCGGCCGGCGCCTGCTGGACGAGCGCGGCGGCTGCTGACGAGCGCGGCGGCTGCTGACGAGCGCGGCGGCTGCTGACGAGCGCGGCGGCTCGGTCAGCTCCAGCTTGTCGCTTGTTCGGGATCAGGGCTCCACCAGGTGGCTGCTTTGCCCGTGGTCCTGTAGAGGGTGGCCGCGGTCCAGGATGAGACCGGCCGCCGTGTCGTTCAGATGGCGGGTGTGGCGACGGCACGTAGTTCCGCTCGGCATGAAGAGCTTCCTCGATGAGGCGGGCGCCCCGGGCTAGCTCTTCAAGGGTCTCAAAGGTGCGGTTGATCAGGTAGACGTGGTACCTTGGGTGACACTGTCTTCTGACCCGAGCTACTCTGTCCGACTCCGGTGACTTCGGGTCCGCCCTCTTGAAGAGCTCTTGCATGACCCGAACGTACCGGACCAGACTTTCATCCGGGTGCTGCGTCCTTGCCTCGAGCTCTCGGAGAATCTGCGTCGCGTAGCCTGCAGGCAGGAACTCTTCTCGAAGCCTTGTCTGGAAGCCCGCCAGGCTGGTGAAGGGGGTCTGTGACCCCAACCAGCACCTGGCGCTGGCTTGTAACGCCAGCGGGACAATCCGGTCCACGATGAAGGCTTCTGAGGCACCGGAGGCAAGGTGGTACGTCTGCAGCTCGCCCAGGAAGTCTGCCACGGACTTGACGTCGTCGTACCCCATGTAGACCGGAACAGTCAAGTGTGGTCTGGGCTCTCGCGGTGGGGTCTCCTGCTGGCCAGGCGTGTGGGCCAGGCGCTGCATCACGGAGTCGCACATCTCCGTGACCTTCGTGAGCAGGTTCATTTGTGCTGCTGCGGCCATCGCGGCTTCCTGCTCCCGCGTGAGCATTCCTGCAAGCACAAAAAAAAAAAGAAACGCCCCCAAAAACCCAACACAAGCGCGCAAAACGATTGCCGCGTTCACAAAGACGCGGTCACAAACACGCCAATACAACAAACGTGGACGTGACGGAAGCACGAAACAACGATAGGAAACACGGGGAATATGAGAAAGGCTTACCGAAAGAAGAAACCAAGCCCCGTGAAATTCCTGCGAGTGGGTAGCATACGACGGTTGGGCGCCATTGTGGTCGGTTTGCCTTGCTGCATACCCGACCCGGAGGAACAACACGGAGCCAACGGTTTCAACAACAAGAAACTACATTTAATGGGACATGGACGAGACGATTAACATGGTTACCAGCGGCGCCTGAGTCCAGGCAGCGACTCCCCGTGCGCCGCCTCTGATCTGCCTTATCAAGGCGGCGCATCCGATGTGCGCGTGGCTGGCGTGACGTCGCCGCCACGCGGGAAAAGTTCGGCTTGAGCCTCGCAGTCGGGCAACTTGGCTTGGGAGCCGCCAGGGTGCCCACAAGGTTTGATGTCCCTGTCGTGTTTTCGGCGCCTCGTAAGCTGGCACACCTTTGTTCTAAAGTAGCCGAGAGGAGGGGGGGGTGGGAACCAATGCACTGTAAACCACAGAAAGAAGTACGTGGAATGTGCGATCGGAGTGGTGTACAGGATCCCGTTAAGCTGTGGAAGAGTTTACATCGGACAGACGGGCCGTTGCATAAATGAAAGGGCACGCGAACATGACTGGTCGCTTCATTCAACAGCAGGAGGGCATTTGCCCCTGCACTGCGGAACATGCAAATGTCATCCTGATTTCAATAAGATCACAATCATGGGGAGGGGAGCAGATAAAACAGCCAGGGAAATTTTAGAAGCGTATGGAATAAAGAAGGAGGGGGAACAGAACTGCGTGAGTCAAACTTCTGTGTATTTACATAAGAAGGAGATTACTTTCATGGACACGTGTTGATGCGAGTGTGTTTTTTGTGGGTGTTTTCTTCGTTGGGTCCTTTTCAATAAATATTCAGTTGTCAGTTCAGCGCTCGTCCTGTGTACTCCTTTTCCTCCCGTCCTTGTCGTTTGCGCGCTGTTTCCATTATTTCTAAGCATGAACCAACTCGCCCACATCGCTACTCTGATTCTCTACCTGCCTCCAGCGAGAGCTTCCTACCTTCGGTAACGCTTCGGCATCTCGCGAGCCTCGAGCGTGCACGAGCAGTACGGTGAAAGGTAAACGAGCACGTGCTGCTGGGTGCTTTCGAAAGTGACACTGTTCGCGTGTTGTGACTGTGCGGGGTGAACGGAGCATCGTAGGTCGCAACATTACTTCGGTCTTGCCTTTCGCCAATCTTCCTCCGAAGACTACGGCAAGTGGCTCTGCCAAGTGCTTTGCAGAACGGTAGACGCACCGTATTTCTTAGAGTGTGTTGGAGGCGTTTCTGAGACAGCCAAGTATACAAAAATGCCAGTGGCTCAGGCATTCCTCGTGGCTTTCTTTCAGGTTAACTTTGGTCACGTGGTGATTCCTTCGGACTTCAAGTTGCCGCAGCCGCAAACCATCGGAACGGGCGTCACTGGTGCCCATGGCGTTAAGATCGGCTCGGTCGTCCTCACGGACGCCAATACGATCCAACTCACCAACTTCCACTACGACGGAGCGGCACCCGGTGAGTGAGGCTGAAGTCCCTCGATAAAATACACGCTTACAAGTACCGCCAACCGCTGTTGTGGGAACGCGGAATACACGTGCCACGAGTGGGTGCGCCGCCGCCATTCGCTTCCGAGGGCCGCCATTTGCTTTCAAGGGCTGCTCAAGGCACGGGCCTCGTACAGTGGCGCATTTGACGCTACTTGCAAGACAAACGCTAATGGATCGAGGGGCTTTAAGTGAGGCCCACCTCCCGCTCTTCCTCTGTTCGCACTTCGAAACCGGGATCCCCTTGCGCGTTGTGCCAGCGATTTTGCCGCCCAGCGACAAAATCGTAAAATGATTGACTGACCTACGAGGGCTGTCTTTACTTTCAACTTTCGATGACTTGGCTGAAAAAAGAAAAAAGTGATAGAAATGTTTTAATATGCACTAAAATTAGAGATACTGTTCTCCATGTAATCACCGCGCAGATATAGGCATCACACTAGCTGTTCAACAAGACTGTCAGTGTCCACTGTCGCCACAGACGTTCTTTTCTGACCTTCATTATCCTGGCCGTCTGTTCGTCCTCGAAACTTCACTCAGTCTCCTCCACACGCTCGTGACTCGTGATGGGATGGCTGAGATCCCAGGCGGTGACCTTCTTTGAGGAGGGGATCCAACAGCTTTTGTCACGTCATGATAAGTGTCGAAATCTACGCGGTGATTACGTGGAGCAGTAGCCACAGCATGTGTCTAAATTTTGGGTATAATGATCGTGTCGTCACTCTGGTCTTTTTACTTTCTTTTACACAATTCATCAAAAATTAAAAAAAAAAAAACAGTAAGTTTTTCAATATTCGCTCTTCCTCGCGTGAGTTGAAGCGTGGTGTAAATAAGCCCCCAAACACTCCCGGTCCTGACCTAGACGGGGGATTTTTGCAGTACTTGCGAAATCAAATATACCGGCTTTCTTCTGGAAATGGCCACTAAGGGGCACTGTCAGACCTTATTCTATCTTACGATGAAAGAATGATGAGTAAACCGGAAGTGTGCCGGGGCTGCCCAATAGATGGCGCCACTAAGTTTGTTGCCAAACAAAAAAATGGCGAATAGGTGGTATTCACTGGACGCCATATTTGAGGGCGCGGTTTAAAGCACATGCTCAGAACGAGCTCATCTTAAGAAGGTGCTGAGATCGGCAATCTTGATGGTGTTGAATGCACGTCGCAAAAGAACAGTGGAAACTCGCCATCAGCCCGCGCTGAGCAGTCGCGCGCAGAGCTATGGCCGCCAGTGAAGAGTGAGACCCTTTTGCTGTTTCCAAACATGAACCGCACTCGCATGCCAAGCGACTTCCGTTCGCTCCGTCTTTGCAAGCCTGTCGAGCTTGCTTATGACACCAGTGCTAGAGAGCATAAATGCTACATGGACAACAAAGTTGGAGATTTAGAGAGAGCCTTCGGCTGTACAATTTAACGTCGAATATTTGAACATTTTTAACATATCTCGCGCTTCTTCGTTATTTTTTTTCGTTCACCTGGAAAACTTGTAGTTTAACGTTTCATCGTTACTCAGAGCAGCGGTTTTGAGGTGGGCTTTGTTCATTATTTTTAAGAACGGGAAAGGGGGGGGGGGGGGGGGGGGGGGTTCTCTGGGAAGTCAGGGACTGGAGCACCGCCTGGTGGCGTTTGCCATGAAAAGAGGCTATACCCCCTATGTATGCGTGTATGCAGTTTCATAAAGGCCCGAAAAAATTACTTACACACAGTCGAGTTGTTTGCGCATGAATCTGAGCATGTAAAATATCACAATAAGCTTTGCACACTCGCTGCGCAGACACCATTTCCATGCTACGACATAAATCTTTGCCCAGTCATTTGCTCGGCAACTTCTGTGAATCCCAATAATTGGCTCTAGTGCAACGCTTCAAAACAGACACGCGGGCCTCGTCCATAATCAATGTGTGATGAATCGTTCGAGTAATTACCCTACAAAGATCGCTTGAGCATTTACACCTTTGCCGAACACACAGAGAGCCAATCACTGCTGTCTACGAGAACCAAGTGAACTACATGAGACAAACGGAATTATTATCCCCAACAGTGTAGTCGCAGCGATTGGTTCTTTGCGTTTTCTGCGGCAAAGTAGGCACACGCTGGCCTTTAGGGTAGTGTGTAAATTGCTACGAGTTTATTTCAATTCTATTCCGTGTGATTGGTTTTATTTATAAGAGATCTTAATAAAGACGGAAATAAGGGAGTTGCCATTACGTTGACACCTGTGTGTTTATCGGGCTCGGCCGACATCAGATCATGAGGGATAATTGTCATAATCAGTTGGCTACTTATGTAAGATGTGTCAAGTAACATTTTAATTTTTACGAGGCATGGACTCTAAGAAATCTGGAGCGTCTGTTCCCTGCAAAAGCACTTGGTATCGCCAATCGCTGCAATCTAAGCGAATGACAGGGCTATAAATGACAGGGCTATAAATAAACCTAAAAAAAAAACTGTTTGCGCTGTGGCACTGAGTAAGGTGAAACCTCATGCTCAGTGCCACAGCGCAGACAGGTTTTCTTTTAGGTTTGAATGTATTATCTGTCCCCTCATTCGCTGAGCACCCTCCGCAGAATGTATGAATTGGTTTAACCTCTAATAATGACACCTTCCAAACTGCAGTTGTAACATAAACCATAAAAGGCAATGATTATAGTTATTTTATACATTTTGTCTAATTATGCAACTGATCGTGACGGTCATCCCACATTTTGGGTTTTAGATTTGAAGTTATCGAGTTAGTTCCACCGAGTTAACTCAGTTTGAGACGCCGTGTGTGTTCTTTTTTTTTAATTTGTTCCAGTCTCGGGTTTTTATAATGGACATCCTCTATCTGATATGCCCGCCAAGCACTAGTATAAACACACAGTAAAAATGGTACTCACGCGACGGTCACCCCCTTTTATTAATAAATCTACATGGATTAGGAAACAATCGTCCCGTACGTACCAAACGCTTCACGAATGGCCGCCCAAAAATGTTCGGGTAAAAAGTATACGCATTGTAGAGAAATAAGATTGGTACCGCATTGGTCACAATCAGGATAACCACTGGTTGAGCTAGATTGAGTATAATTAAACTTTCAGTTAGCTTCGCATGATAAACATTTTAGATAGTAAAAATTTAAAAAAAAATGAAAGCGTGTCAGTTTTAATTGTGCTACGTAATCACGAAGTTGACTTTGCGCTCACTCTTTTTTTATATGCACCTTTTCACCACTCATCACGCCAATAAGAACTGCCAAGTTCGTGGTCCCTGGGCTGGGAATGACAGCGTGGCGTCTGCACATCGTCGGAAACCACTTAGTCGAGTCTAGAAATACTTGGAGCTCGACCTTCGTTTTTCTGGGTTCCGAAACTGCAGCCAGCTTTGACGCGTGGTTTATATCCGTTTCTTTAGTAATTTATGATCTGCTTTGCGCATGCAACGGTAACGTTTGCGCTCCAGCAGGCCTCCTACCTGTTCAAGATTTTCTTGACTGATTTAGTGATTTTCGATGATGCTAGCAAGTTTCTAATTGGAGTTATATTTACAAATTAAAAGTTGAATACGCACAACTGATTAAGCATTCAATTGTGCGAAACTCTACTGATAAAACATGCTATGCAACTTAAAGTGTCGGGCTATAATTGTCAATTTTCCCGCAGACGCGCACTTTTTTGTGAGTCCCGAGCCCAAGCCCCCCCGTGCCAGCGGTGGAACCAAGCTGCTCAACGAGAATGGCAGGTGAGGGCGGTCACTTAGACCGGCGCTCGTGGCTGTCGCTGCTCGAAGCCCGGTATTTTTCGCTTCGGCTTTCCGTGTCCGTGTGAACTGTTTCATGCGACGCCTTCGCTGATATATAGACCTTTTCTATGCGGCTACTGCCAGAAAACCCTCCACTCTTTTCACTTTAGCAGAGCGAACGCTGGAGAGAAGGCGAGTGGAGAGGAGGAAACAACCAGTCATGCCGAGCAGAGAGTTATGTTGAAGGGTCATGTCCTTCTATTCGCGACCTGCTACGGACTATAATGCTAGGAGGCACTCTAATGGAGAGACGGTTTGCTCGGTAGATCGAAATATCGACACATGTGTTTTTTAGACTTTCTCGGATAGGACGTTATTTCGTGCTAACGATCAAGCTAGCGGCACATGCTTCGATTGCTCAGAGCGGCACCGACGCATGTTTTTCGCATGCGCTGAACTTTCTACCGAAGCCTGTTCGATACTCGCCGTTTGGTGCAGTTTGGTGCAGGACAAAGTTTGTTACAAGTAATTTCACGTTTGGGTCTCTTGGGTCTGGGGCGCTGGGACTCGTCAAGCTGCAGGCCTGCAGCTTTCTTTCCAGCTCCCCTGTCACAAATGTACTGTTTGTGGCAAAATAAACGAATTTGAATTTGAATTTCAATAGTCCGTCTCAACGTACGAAGCGCAGGAGTGGTGCCGCCCTCGAATTTCCAGAGAACAATGGCGTCTCTACACTGCTTAGTACGAACCAACGTTATTAGACTAACTCAGTTACGCAACTGCCACAGACGCTGCTTCCAAAAGCAGTATCCCCCCCCCCCCCCCCCCCCCTTCTGCCCCAAGATCCGCCTCCCATCGCTTGACGCACCTCCGTTTCTTGAGGAGGGGGGGGGGGGGGGGGGGGCGCTGCTGTGTTAGGTAAGTCACACAGGTTTCGAAACACAGTGTTTCTAGAAGGCGCTTCATAATCGCGACTCGTAGAGTAACTGTATAGTGTCTTGCAGAGTCAGAGTATCGCGTTCCTTTGCCTTTGGCCGCCCACTCCGTATTGGCGGAGAAGCGGTCAAGTGGGCCGAGCTGGATCCAAACTTAATGCAGGAAAGCGACCTTGCAGGCACCGAGTTTTGGGAGCAGCATGTTTCTCGATTTTGCATCTGCGAAATATACATGGTACACTAAAATCGAACGAACTGGAAGGTTCCTTGTCGATTGAACATTATGTGTAACCACTAAGTACAGTATAATCGCGCTCTTTTACAACGCGAGGGATGTTTTAAAACATTCGTTTTGAAAGTCTGGGAGGCAGACGACCGAGCTCAGGAACGACTGGGCGTGGCTAGTTCTGACGGCGTTCACTGCGTCGTAAGTTGTTCCTGATTGTTCAGTCACAGGTAGCCGCCTTCTTAGGCCGGTAATGTCTATATGCCGCATTAACTCGAAAGCGCAAAACACTGCTTAGGAACAAGACCCGCGCGGCTATGTGCGTGGTAAGGGGCGTGGATATCGAACTATAGTGGACGCTGTGTTCAGCTTTTTTGCCTCGCTTCTCGGTGTTTACCCTGCACAAGGCCTGTGGATTACCATCAACCTCGATCGAGCATGGAGCAGATTGAACAGACTGTCGCGTCAGCGATCAGCTGGGTCTCCTATTCAATCGGGGCCCCACTGACTGAACACGAGCCCCAGTCGAAGGCTGGCTCAAAAACAAAGAACTCAGTTATTCTTATTTCCCACGCAGCTGAAGGGAACCGTTAGAGGCGTAACTGTTCGGTCTCTTGTCCAATAACCAATCACAGCGATCGACCGAAGGAGTACAGGGAATAATGACCATGTTCTGGAAGTGTTTGCTCGAGAAAGTGCGATCTGCATTGGACTCCTGGCTTGCCAAACGCCACGTTTTCGCCTGAGAGACATCACCTCGGTATCGTCATTTATTGTGTTACTCCCAGAGATCGGAATGATTGGCTGTGCGCACGATCGGCGGAAAAGTTGACGAGCGGTTCAGAAAACGGCGCGCGAAGTATTCGGACTAACGCCGCGGTCCGTCTCCAATCACCCGCTTTCGCACCCGTCCGTGACGTCACGGGCACGCGAAGATGGCAACTGAGAGGAATGCGTTCGGTGTGGTTGCAGCAATGACAAGCTGCCGGCGTACACCGGCAAGGACGTCACCCTGAAGCTTCCCGGCAAGAGCACGTGGGCCGACTACAAGTGGTTCTCGGTGTTCTGCCTGATGGCCGACACCAGCTTCGCCACCGTCGACATCCCGAACGTGCTCACCGTTCCCGCTTTTCCGGAGACCGGAGGTACGTCTGTCGTCCCCACCGGCGCCATTCCTGGGCACGCTGCAGGCACCGAGAACACGTGGTACCCCCGATGCTCCTTCACTGGGAGAGCCCAATGGGCCATCCCAATAGACGAACTATGGAAGAGATCTAGGGAATGAAAGGGCAGAGCAAATGTTTCGTTTCCGAAATAAAACCCGCTGTGAGATTCAGCGTGCGCAAAGTATCTCTTATGGCAGGTGAAGTTATTGGGTCCAAAGTTCGTGGCTTCGACAGTCATCGGCAATAAATGGCTCTCTGCAGGGTATGCGGCGATGAAGATTCCGTCGCATTTTTAGGGGAAAAAATTAACTGATATTTAAAAAGTCGCACGGTAACAAAGAACAGGGACCGGTTCGCCATTCTCGCCACGGGATCTGTTCACCAGTAGGCAGTATCGGAACGGCGTCTCAGAGGTACCGAGCTGTCGTCACATTCCAAAAAATATAATTTTTCGCGAACAAAAAAGAAGAAAAAAGATAATAAGTAAATTGGACAACCCGTTTTTGTGAGGTCGTGGTCTCACCTGAAAACTTGTCTTTCCTCAATCTGCTTCGCAAACCAGAGCTGCAGCGCGCTATCCATTTCCGCTTTATGTCGGGCTCATTTGTTTTCTCAGCGGGCATACTGTACAACTTGAGCCTTACAGTTTCTTTATACCATTAAATACACACGTACACGCACGCACACACGCACACACACACACACTAAAGATAAGAAACCTAAAAGAACAAAGAATGTAAATATGGACTTCCCAACAGCCTTGTAATGGAATCCTTATAAAGCGTAAACTCCCACAAAAAACATGAAAAAAACAAAGAAAAACTTTTTAGCTATTCTATTCTATTTCTTTTTTTCACGCTACCCACACCGAAGGCCGTCTCAAGCGGCATTCCTCGCAGGTTTTGCCAGGTCCACGGTTCTCCGTTCAGCGTGACGCGCTTCTGCGCCAAATCTAACGTTGACTCGCAATTTTCTGATGCAGCAGAGTGTCTCAGTCAGGCGTAGTAGCGACGGCTGGCGACGGCGGACTGCGACAACGCGACTGTGGAACGACGTTGGAAATCTCCGATCTAAGCAAAATAAACACACGTCTGACGCGTTTATTCCAAGCTTCAGCTATCCTCTTTGGCAATATCCCCCCCCCCCCCCCCCCCAAAAAAAAAAAAAAAAAAAAAAAAAAAAAATTTTTTTTTTGTTTTTTAGTTTTGCTGAAAAAGAAATCCTATTTCACGGGTTCAGGCTTGAGACGCGACGTTCTAAAACGATCCTCCCCATGAAATACGCTCGAGCAGAACACTTCGGATTGCAAATCTGAACGATCTGGTGCGCGAATGAACAAGTCAAGAAAGCGATGTGACCCATAATTGCGATCTAGGCAGGAACACGCAACGAAGTTTCGTACGCATCGCATCACTGCGGATATTCGTAGTTTATAGATAACGTTTTTGCCTCTTCGTGCGCTGGAGTCACTTGAGTAGGCTGCAACGATCACTTCTCTGCTTGTGCTACGAGGAAGTGGACGCGCGCACCACTTTATAGAAGCCTATTCGACACGATTTCGGACACGTAGAGTTTCGGCATTGGAAGGACGATTTTCTCCCTGTTGTTTAAAGCGTTCCGATATTTGCTCAGGAAATCACGCTGCGCAAAGCCTGCCGTCGGTGTTCCTCTCCTTGGGGCTGGCCTTGTTCGTGGCTCTCCGGCTGGGACAACCTTCGGGGTCGAGCTGAAAAGGTTGGTGCAAGTTTCTCGCTGCGACTCCTGTCACGCGGCTCGGCCTACCATCGCATCTCGAGAGGAGGGGGTTCACACGTTAAACTCAACTTTTGGTCTATAGCATGAGGAAGCAGGAACTATGCTTGCTAGTGATTTATTGGCCCACAAAGTGACGAGGTATATTTCGGTTATACTCAGCAAGACACGTGAGGGTAACAATGGCGGCCGCAAGCACAACCATGATCAACCTTTTTCAGATGCTTCCTACCTTTGAAGTGATATGCTTACTTTTCATGTTATTCGATGGCACTGAGTGTAAACCTGGACCTGCTGCGGCCGAGCTTGTCGCGCAGCTTCAGAGAATTGCCATGACCTTATTGCCATCAAAGAAGACAAGGTTTGAGCCCACTGGCTAATACCCGGGACAATTAAGCTCGAGGCCACCCACACTCGAGCAAGAGGTAGACACTTTGATCAACGTAACAGCCACGCTGTGAGCTATTCAGGGCAACTTTTGATTCCTTGAAAAGGACCTCGACAGTTTTTTTGGAAAACAATTGGCGCTATAGAAGCAAGGACCCCACGCAGCAACCTGGATCCGAGATTTACGAAACGACGTATTAAGAGAACGGCTCCATGGAGGGATCCGTCACCAATGAAGTATCCGAGGATATGCTGAAAATATAAACTGCCGATATAGAGACAGCATATACGTATATATGCTCGGGGAAAAAAGGACGAATGAAATCAGGTCAGATATACTTATTCTTGACAGAGGAGCTAAAGTAATGCACAGCTTTTAAAGGGTTCTAGCTCCTGTATAACAAATAAATCTGAGAATAATAATAAAAAAAAATCCTCTGTCAGTTTTAATGATTTATGAAAAATGGTGTAAAACTCCACCTGTCGCTCGGCAAAATTAATATAAACGGGCAAACATAGCCTCGGGTGATAGTGCTGATGCTAGCGTACCACTAGATCATGCTAGGCAGCTTACCTTTGCTCTAATGTGCCGCGTCGTTCAATTTAACGTTAAAAGAAGTTGCAGTTTTTTTTTTCTTTGCTTATTTTGGCGCAAGTGAGAGAAAGGGCGCCACCTTCCCCCGAAATACTGCGATTCCGCCGCGTAATCTCGAAGGAAGACTCGCATTGTTTCCCGATCTGTAGCCGCGTCAGGCGGTCATAACGCTGTCATGTCATGGAGGAGTACACACTAGAGTTCCTGAATAGCTAGCTACCTACGGTAGCAGAGTTGCGCCTTCAGCCTCGGCGAGTGGCCGTAGCGCCGGCTTCCCCGCAAGCCCTGGATGCTTTGCTCCTCACGTGACTAAATTTGGCGAATAGCGGCGCCGTGCGCGCCGCCGCGCGAGGAAAACAGGAGAGGAGGAAAAGGAGGCGGAAAGCAGGGAAACATACGCCGGGGCGCGAGAAACGTCGGCGGAGCGACCGTAAAGGTGGCTTTCTTGCACGCCACCGGATGCTTTGCTCCTCACGTGATGGATCTCGGCGAATAGCGGCGTGGCGGCGCGGGGAAAACAAATGCGCAACTCTGGCTCCCGTAGGGAGCCTATACAGGAACTCTAGTACACACCAGAGCCGTATATTGGGAGAGTTTGGCCAGTGGGTGTGGCGACGAAGGCGCCGGAATGGAGAAAAGTAATTGAAGGGGAGGAGAGCGCCGAAGGAGCGAGAGAGAAAGAAGGGAGCGGAGAGGAGACGACCGCCATTTTTGAGCAACGCTGTCGGAGACTGGTCGGAGAAGAGCACTGCTGAGGCTACGCGTCGTCTGCTACGGGCCGACTTCTTTTTCGCCTGAATAAAAGTTTGTGGCCATACGCCGAAAAATCTTCATTTATTAGCTTTTTAACCCACCGAGGAATAACAGAATGTCATTTTCTTGCCAGAGCCATCGATATAAAAGGCAATAATCGAGATTTAGATGCCGATCTCACGCATTCTGCCGGGAGAATGATCGAAGATGGCGGCCCTCCCCACTCAGCTGGGAGCAGCCGGGAGTTCACGCGCATGCGCTCATGCCTCTCGCTCTGCGCCGCGTGCTGATTGGCTCACTCGGAAGGAGAGCGTTACGGCGGCGAGATCATAGACTGACCAAACTCTCCCCATATACGGCTCTGGTACACACGATTTCGTAGCGCCATCTAACGGAAGTCAAAAAAGCTATTCCCGCCCTCCCCGACTCTCGGCGGTGCTAAGCGAGTGCGGTGCTCTATTGTAGCCTAACTGGACATTGGAAAGTCGACAATCGCGGTGGAGAACAGAACCCAACAGGAAAACACGTGGTACCTCCTGTGACCTCACTGCGCACGTCACTCGAAGGACGGTGCGAGAGCTGTGGAGTATCCCGAACATCAACAATGTTTCTTTCTCTCTAAAAAAGAAGAAGAAAAAACTGCGCACGCAAGAAAAACTCTTTTTCTGTTCTTCATTCTATAAGTGACAGTCTAATTTCCGCAATTAATTGGCCAAAATCCGAAAATCGTTGCACCGCTTCTTTAACGACGAATGCAACTTTCTGTAGCTACAAATACGATTATTTTACCCACTCTGATGTAATCAATGCATTTCAACTAACATACCACTAAGAATAATTAATGTTAATGTTAGAAACACTGATAATATTATTATTCAATTGGAAGGCATTATTCTTACCTACGACCTAGACATTTTATCATTACCCCATATTGGCTTTCCACACCTCTGCTTCCGAAGAAGTTACAATGAAACGTTGTCAGATTTTCTTCGTAGTGCTTTCCCCTCAAATATTGTAAACATCAGATTTGAGGCACTTGGTGAGCGGGAATAATTGATTGCGTAAAAGGAATTGCCGATAACTATTTTGTTGCAAAAAGCTTTTACGACTACTGCGACCTTTAGTTACAACCACGTTCCCGAAATCTCACTGAGCTTGCTTTGAGTACCAAGTATTTAATTATCAAATAAATTTTTTTTCCCGCCGTGCTGTTGACATTAGATGAAAAGGTCTTGTGGTTGAACTATAATTCCTACTACATTCCTAAAAAAAAGTTACGCAAAGTGGTAGCCTACCTTTCTTTCTGCCATTGAGTACAGCATAATGCAAGGTCAAGGTGTAAAACTTAAGCAGGTGAAAAAGATAAAAGTTATACCCATTTATAAGGCAAGTGATAAAAATACCTGAAAATTATAAGCCAGTTTCTCTAGTTTCTTGCGTGGCAAGGTTCTAGAACAGCTTTAAATCTAGAAAGCTTATGAGACTGTCTGAGACTAACGACGTTTACCATGGCTTTAGGAGCTGCTACCGTCCGTAACGTATCGCCATTATGCTCCGAAATAGTGTCGAAAAATTGTTTGATCGAAAGCGTCTAGATAAAAGAAACGGCGACATTCTAGACGGCTCTGACTGGTGCCACTGCACAGAATTCAGAGCAAAAATGGCGAAGCCTGCAGAATAAACTGTAAAAACGCCATATTGTTCCTGGAGAATATGCTCCGTCATCTGTGTTGGTGGTCGTTGCTCGCAAAAGGCCACTCCGAACATCGCGGAACCTCAGTTTGAGCTTATGTCATACCCAAAACTGCTTAGTAACCTGAGGTGAATATATTTTTCAATTTCAAATTTTCAATTTATTTCTTCGATAATTCACTGTTGTTTTTCAGAAAGATTTTTTAAAGCCATAAAAGGCACTTTATAAACAAAACAGCCGCCTAGGTGGCTATGGGGAAAAGTGCCGGCGCAAGTTCCGGGAAATACCTGCGAGGGCAGACCGCGGTACTGTTAACACGAACGAGTGATTACTGAATGTCCCCATTTGTCTCCCGCAATTGAAGTGTTGTCATGAAGACTGCCAGTGTGGTGGAATGCGCTTCTCCTAATCGCTAACTTAGTCGGTAAAATGTAGCGTTTGTCCCTACTCTCTCTAATGGTGAAGTCCACTGGTTGATCCGGAGCGCTTTCCAAAATCTGCGAGGGAGGCAAAATTCCGCTCCGTGTGACCCGCTCCGAATCGGCGAGGGGAAGATAAACTTGCATTTTTGGAGCGACCTCCCCAACACCCCTCCCCACTGTTTCTCCCTCCGCCGCTCAACATGTCCGCTGCTCGAACTTGACAACCCCACCAACGCCCCAGCCGACTGATCTTTCCGACGACCAGTGACGATTGCCACTGCTTAGCTGCAGAAATAACACGCGACACAGGCCGGGCGAAATTATACGTACCACGGCGCCCATGTCACAAATCACGAATACGTCCGCGTTCGGCACCGTCACATACCTTTCGGCCGCCTCGAAGCGGCGGGGCACGGACAGCGATTGCCAGCGGTGGAGTTTAGATTTCTGGCACGACTTTAATAAACACAGAGGTAACAAACCATCACTTGCGCTGTCATCGCCTGATCACTTCTTGCTTTATTTCACGGGAAAACGCCGGCGGAATGCAGTGTAAAAAGGTAAACAATCATTGGCTGCAGAATGAACAGACCTAACCTTGCGTCTGCCTCCGGCTTTTCTGTCGCTCTTCCTCTCACGATCACAGATGTCAGCGCTTACGATTTACCAAGCTCCACAATCCCGGCTTTGTATCCCTGATCTACGCGAGGTAGAAGCGTTCGCCGCGTAAACAACCGACGCACCCGCACAGATCCAACTCGACGGCCCGACCGGCCCGCCGACCTCTCCAACCTCGCCGCGCATGCGCACTGCCGATTTTGGCGAAAATCACGTGGGCCGCTCTGTCAACTTCCGGAGAAATCTGTGAAATCCCGCAGAGCAAGTTCGGCTGGGTCGGAGGCGCTCCGTGGAGCGGGCGCTGCCTGAGATCTACGTGCGGAAGATGACCAACTCGAGCCAGATCTGCGAGCGGAACATGCGCGCTCCAAATGGAGCGCTTTTAGAGCGCTCGAGATCTGCGAGCGGAATTCACCATTAGTAACCTGCAAAACAGCGCCGATGTCGTTTTGGCACAAACTGTGCCGCGCAGTGGCACCGTTAGCGCCAACACAACATTGATGTTTTTTGTTTTTTTTTGCCACAATAGTAGCTTAGATGACAGCATTTCAGGTTTAAGAGAAAAATAGACAAAGAAAAGGGTGATCTCTTGATTGCACTAACAGAGTCGCACTGATTGGCTGTCTCACTGTTCTGCACGAAAGTGAACTCACGGACTTTCTTTTTTGGATGGAGTGTGCTAGCGTCTGCGCACGAAATCTGCATTGTTTTCCCGAACACTGCGTGTGAGCTTGTTTTCTTGTCTCCTTCTGCCAAGGGACGACGTCTTAGCCGAGGATCTCCGGTACCGTCCTGCACGACGCTCGCTTGAAACGGCACGAAAGGAATAGCTGGCTGCTTCCTGCTGCTACAAACGCGGTATCCCAAACAAACTTTGTGTGCGAATAAAAAAATAAATAAAAGAAGAAAAACGTGATCTGATGTGTGCACTCTTTCTGAATCGAATCCCACGCCTGTATTTACTGTAGTCACGGACAGCTCAAGAAATACAGGATGTGGCGAGTCAGGTGTATTTCATTATCACTCCGCAACCAATGATATTGCGACGCTTGACGATAATAGCTCTAAAGAACCAATCTCTAAGCAAGGAGCGTGAGTGTGATAAGCAACGCCCAGATTTTCTTAAGCTGTCAGCGACTGTAGTAAAGGGTGTCCCAAGCGGACTATGAGCCGGAGAAATCGGCGCCTGCGCATAAAAAGCTCCAACTTTCACCCAATGTGCACTAAGCAGGTCCATTTTACTGTGGGAAATTTCAAGTCGCAGTTCGATTTCTGTAAAAAATTAGAGCAACGGAAACTCGCAAAAAGTCAGGGTTGGGCGGCGCTCACAGACAGATCGAGTTAGCGACGCTATTTACGCGTGGCGCCATCATCCGAGAGGGCGCAGCGAGCAGACGACGCACTCTGTTGTCTGCTCGCTGCACCTATCGGTAGATGGAGCCACACAAGTAAATAGCGTCGCTAATTCTGTCGTCTGCGAACGCGGCCAACCTTGACTTCAGCAAGATTTTTTTTTTTTACTTTAATTTTCAACAGGAAGAGAACTGCTCCTCGAAATTTCACACGGAAAAACTGACCTACACAGAGCATATTTGGTGAAAGTGTGAGCTTTGTATGTGCAGGCGCCGATTTTTCCGGCTCGTTTTACTGCAGAATGTCCGCTTGGGTCATCCTATACTCGATTCATTCCTGCTCCGTTTATTAACGTGGTCTGCCCGTCTGAATATTCGCGCAGAGCACGTGCATCGGTAGCCTTTAAGATCCACGAAATGAGCCTAATGGATGACGAGGCCCTTAAAGTGTTTGTTCGCCAGATTCTGGGTATGTGAAATGCACCATGCCAAGTGTCACAGTGCAAGTGTTTGTCACAACGCTCTTGACGCATCAAATATACCAATCAATATACGCAACATTAGATCTAAGTCTATTCTGAGCAGCGCTGCGTCTGGTGGTTCGAAAATCAACCGGGTTAAACGTCCCAAAAACAAAACTGCTGAGTAAAAAACAAAGTGATTGTGCGATCTAAACGTAACTTCAACATTCCGATGGAACGGTGGGTTGCGATCTTCAAGCGCTTCGTGTTGAATTAGACGGGCAACATATATAAAATTCGTTTAGCAAATCCTTGATTATGACCAAGTGCGTAACGCCGTGGCGCAGCCGCCGCTATGCGCAAATAGGAAAAATCAAGTCGCACCAAAAGCGCGATGTCACGACATTCATCTTTGTTTGTGTGCGTAGTCATTGGCTATAAACCAATCTAGGGCAGAGCACGCGCCTTACCTCGCGGGTTTAGTCTATGTGTGCATGCTTTTGTGTCTCCTATATATTTGTCAAATATTGACAACTATATGGCAACATTTGCTTGCCAATTTGTCCTCTGCATAATGGATGCGGTGTATAGCATTCCCCTTTCCTGTGGTAGATCACATGTGGAACAAACTGTACGGTGTCTAAATAAGAGGCTACGGTAGTATATCTTTAAATTCCACGCGGGAGGACATTTGCTGCTTCATTGCAGTTCCTGTGGTTGTACGGCAACCTATCCTGGCATCAGAAATATTGTGTACTATCGAGATAGGCCCGCCAGAGTTTTGAAAGCGTTCACCATTTCCAGGTTAGAAGAACAATGTGTTAGCCAGCCATCTGTAGCACTATTAGAAAATTAACTCGAGTTTTCAAACATGCTACGAGGAAAGGTTGAAGGGAAATTTTGGAGGCTGTTTCTGAACCACCAGTCAAAATTCACGTGCCTTGTCCTACGTTTTTTTTTTTCTTTTTTACTCCTGCTTTTTTGCTACCTGGTTCCTCTTCTTTCTTCTTTTTTAATATATTTCAGTTGCGAGTCAGCACGTATGTGTTCTGTGTTCGTTCCTGGTGTACCGTCCTTTTGAGTGGTGGGCATTAGGTAGAGTATAAAAAACATCTCATGGTTTCTTTGCAGCCAACGGGATTGCGATATTCACCGATAAGAACGTAAAAGTACCAATTGCAAAGCAAGGAGCAGAAACTTCTTAAGTCACGTGTGCCTTAAGCTGTCAACGACTGTAGACGGTCCGGCCGCGTTGGTGTACCTGGTCGACAGTATTCAAACACTCTAATACAGAATTCACACGACCGTAAAGGTACCTTTGGCTAAGGGGCCTTTATTCTCTGCGGCCAATCAATTAACGAACTTCCGCGCGTTGCGTGTGCTCGCGACTCATGAGCACGGGCTGATTCGCCGATAGCAAAGCTACCTTTATGTTGACCGTGTGAATGGGGTATTACTCGGATTTCTTACGATCTTCTCTGACTGGGAAGATCGGTCGGCTGATTCGGCGGGCGCACTCGTTGCGAAAGAGACGTGCCGCCCCGAAACTCTTGTCTCGGCTTTCCAAACCAACGTCTCGGTACGCCCGGCACGTTCCCTCGTCCGGTTCGAGCAACCCGCGGAAGAATGCTCACCGACGCTGCTACTGAGAACCTGGGCGGTTCTGCAGACTGGAAAATTCGTGCCGTCGACGTTCTAGCATTCCGGGCATGCCGAGTCAAACGAACACTGCCGTATTTACTTAGATATAAAAACTTCTTCATAAACCCCTTTCAAAAAAAAAAAAAAAAGTTGGTGGTGATGATGCAACTATAGTCGGTTACAAGTCAAGAAGGTAGCGGCAAAAGCCCCTCAAAGGGAATCTTGTATTCCTCCGCCACCAATCGCGTCCCGTTGTTTCCGTGACGTCACGACCTGCCCGAACCAATCTTGTTCTGGCAAATGAATATTTTCAACATGGCTGCCGGGCAGATTTTCTACGACTCGAGTATCTTGCAGCAATTATTCTGTTTTTAATGCGGTTTTTCACTTACCCGAGCATACGTCGCTAAGTCGTAACCGCGTCCACTTTTATTCGCAATAGGTTCTGCGCGACAGCGTGAGAATCCAGCGATAGCATTGCCATTGAAAATTTCGATGCGGGAGTAAGGCCTAGCATCGTACATACGTCGAACGCCGTCTGCTTCTCTGCCTCGGGTTGCGCCTCAACATCGTGAAGGCATCGGCTTTTCTTCGCAGTGGTTTCCGTGGAGCGACGTTAAAATGCAGCGGTCACCAAACTCTTCTTTATAAGTGTAGTGGGCTGTGCGGGAGGGGCATAAGTGAACCGCGAACACAGTAAGTGTCTTTACCCAATTTCGACCGTACCTTTGCTGGCGTTAATAAATAGTGTGTCTACTGAAATGACGCTTTCGAAGCAGTATGCATTCATCTGTGAAACGTGGCGTCCTTGTCAAGTTTCCGCGTCGCAATCGGCTGCACGGTAATCTATGAGTGCGATAGTACCCGCGGGTACACCCTCGTTCGCAATAATGAGCTGTTACATACAGGTGGCACACAAATGATAAAGCCAGTGATGCGTATGTTACAAACATTTAATTGATATTGTTTTGGACGTTAAGAGGCTGATGTCTTCTTTTGGAAGAAATACCAGAGAATTTGAGGGAAGCAGATTCGGTTCTCTCAAATGCTTCCGAACATTCTGCTTGCTCTCGAGGCGCTGTCAGTCGTATGTTTATGCTTCGAAACCCGGGTACGTGACGCCTGTACCTCCACTCGCTTTGCGTCGCGGCCTGAGGTATTACCGGTAAACACGCACCAATTTTTCCAATTTACTTAAGAAGGAAAATGGGTCCACAATACTGGATCGCAGCGTTGGTTTAATAATTTGTAAAAGATGAAAAGTATGGTCAATAAAAATTGATTGTAAGGGCAGTTTCCTGCTTCATGAATTGTGGCTTTCTTATATGCGAAATATTTGTTTAAATCAAGAATTGAAAACATACCGAATACTCTTGATCTTGGTCCGAATGCAGGTGGCAGAATGATTTGTCTTTATAACAATAAAATCAACAATGTTTGAATCAAGCAACAGCTCAAACCGCCTAATTGCATTCCTGATGTATGTTTATCTCTGGATCATACCAGGCCGTAGCCGCGAACGAGCTCTTCAGAATCTGCCATCGTCTTTCTGGTCTACCTTGGCAAAGACAGACTTGTGTAAAAACATTGAGCTTCTTGGAGGCAACCTTGCAGTCCTCATTGTCAGAGCCTCCATGGAACCATTGGAAAGAAGGGTCCCTGTTGTTTCATCGACACGTTTCATCAACTTTTTACGACTCGTTTCAATGATACTGCCACACTGTGCTGTGAAGTTTCATCGACACAAAAATTTCACGCTGTAGGAACGTTTTGTTGTGCGTTTATCACTGAAGCACATATTAAACTATCCGACCGACCCAGTTCACGACGCTTTGCGGCGACAGTCTCCAGCAGTTCATTACAAAAATGTGGACCCACCCAGCCCACCCGTACAAGCCGCTTCGCAGCAGCGTGTAAGGGTGGTCCTACCCCCTGCATGTACCCGTACCCTTGCTCACCAACTAAGCAGCACACCCCTAACCAAACCAAGATCTTGTCGACGAAACATTGCAAGATATGTCGATGAGCGAGTGTCGATGAAACAATCTGTTGATAAAGCGTCACAGCGTTGAAACAAACTATCGGGGAAATGTCATTTGATGAAATGAGTGGCGGCGAAAAAAAAGCCTGTTCCCGAGCCGCGTTACTTAAACACTATCGCAGGCATCATTTTAGATACTCATTGCCAGAACAAATGCACTCTAAACAAAGAAGAAAATGAATTTCGCGCCCCTCTGCTGTTAAAGTTCACAACCCGGAATTGGATAAGGGGCCATAAGGCAAATTTGATATGGTTCTGGACTGGACAAGACAACCTTTCGGTACTTCACAACTCTGCCCTTGGCAACAAGTCTGGCTGCAATCTGTGCATTGTGGTTCTTATCAGCTTTGAAAACGTTAGATTTAATCCTGTACATTGCACTAGTCCGGGAGGCTCAAAACTGAGGTCTCTATGGAAGACCGCTTCACTTCATCACAGCGTTTCTGCAAGACTGACAATATCAAGCTTGAGCTAGGCCCAGTTACTGGCATTGGCATTCCCCAGATCTCCGTCCTCTCACCAATCCTTCATCAATGTTGTAGCCGACATTTTCTCATGTCAAGCAATTAGTGCTGTTTTTACGATATATTTCAAGCGAGTACAATGGCGCCTCTTAAATTCAGGAAATCTATGCCGCACTACTTCAGACCGCACTTCGGCGCACAGGGCAGCCTGCTCCTCATCTACCACGAGGTGTTGGCCAACTCGCCAAAGTGCGACCCAAGAGTCATAATGGCCGTCGACTTCAAGGGAACTTTCGACGCGTCTACTCAGCTTCGAAACGAAGCACTAGCACTCGCATTTTGCTCTCCACTGTGCTAACACAAGGTATTGTTATTCCCAGGGTGGCCTCAGTCGTGTGAATGGCCACAGACGTCCTGTTTATGTTTTGAAACGAGATCATTAGCAGTTAGAGTTAGCTGCACACAGTGCTGACAGACGTTATTGTTATTCTCAGAGTGGCCTCGGTCGTGTGGATGGCCACCGACGTCCAGTTTATGCTTCGAAACAGGTTATTGGCAGTTAGAGTTAGCTGCCAGCAGCGCTGATGCACGTTATTGTTATTCTCAGAGTGGCCTCGGTCGTGTGGATGGCCACCGACGTCCAGTTTATGCTTCGAAACAGGTCATTGGCAGTTAGAGTTAGCTGCCAGCAGCGCTGATGCACGTTATTGTTATTCTCAGAGTGGCCTCGGTCGTGTGGATGGCCACCGACGTCCAGTTTATGCTTCGAAACAGGTCATTAGCAGTTAGAGTTAGCTGCCCGCAGCGCTGATGCACGTTATTGTTATTCTCAGAGTGGCCTCGGTCGTGTGGATGGCCACCGACGTCCAGTTTATGCTTCGAAACAGGTCATTAGCAGTTAGAGTTAGCTGCCCGCAGCGCTGATGCACGTTATTGTTATTCTCAGAGTGGCCTCGGACGTGTGGATGGCCACTGACGTCCAGTTTATGCTTCGAAACAGGTCACTGGCAGTTAGAGTTAGCTGCCCGCAGCGCTGATGCACGTTATTGTTATTCTCAGAGTGGCCTCAGTCGTGTGGATGGCCACTGACGTCCAGTTTATGCTTCGAAACAGGTCACTGGCAGTTAGAGTTAGGTGCCCGCAGCGCTGATGCACGTTATTGTTATTCTCAGAGTGGCCTCAGTCGTGTGGATGGCCACTGGCGTCCAGTTTATGCTTCGAAAAAGGTCACTGGCAGTTAGAGTTAGCTGCCCGCAGCGCTGATGCACGTTATTGTTATTCTCAGAGTGGCCTCAGTCGTGTGGATGGCCACTGACGTCCAGTTTATGCTTCGAAATAGGTCACTGGCAGTTATAGTTAGCTGCCCGCAGCGCTGATGCACGTTATTGTTGTTTTCAGAGGGGCCTCGATCATGTGAATGACCATAGGCGTTCCCTTTAGACTTAGAAACAGAGTACTGGTACTGCGATTTCGCTCTCCACTGTGCTAACACACGGCTTTGTTATTCCCAGAAGCCTCAGTCATGTAAATGGCCACAGACGTCCCATTTATGCTTTAAAGCAGAGCACTGGCAGTGATATGTTGTGTCGTTTTTCTTAGACAAAAAAGAGCTTATTTGCAATCAAAATTCCATTTGCTGCGTAGCAAAGATCTTTAGACAGCGGGAAGGGTCAATATGGCATCTGATGTCTTTGCCGTAGATGGGCTGCAAACTTTTGTTTTCGTGAAGTTGAAATCTATACTGGTGATTTATGGCACAGTGCAATGTATAGACCAGCTTAGACATTATCGCAACAAAAATAAAAAGTTTGTCTGGTGGCTGCATATCGAAATGCTATTCGGCAACGAGCAGAGAAGCATGACAACATGAGACACGGGAGGTTAGTGGTGGTCAAGAACAACAATCCGATCTTAAAGCAAATAAGTGGTCCTTAAAAGGACCGTTTTGTGTTCCGAGATGTTCCACGCTTTCTCCATAATGGTGGCCTTAAGCTTCGTCAAGGGGCTCGACACCAGACAGGTCACTCTCGGATGGGGTGTCCTCTCCATCCAGCTGGATGACGATGGGCTGGATGTGGGCACTTGTGGCACCGCCTCGTCGGAACGTTGCTTCAATGTCAATAACGTGCCTGACAGCATTAATCCAGTTGTCAGTGGTGACCTTGTCAACTTCTTCGTTGAGGAGTCTCCCCACGTCGACAATCTTGAACGTCGTGTTTCGGGCAGCAACGCCGTTCTTGATCTGCGCCCATATCAGTTCAATGGGGTTGAACTCGCAGTGATACGGTGGGAGCCTGACCACAGTGCAGCCAGCTGTCTCGGCAGCAGTGTCCACACGATACTTTAGGTGCTGTGGCTTCACCAAGGCCACAATGTCGAGCAGCTGCTTCTTCACCATCTTGGGGTCCCATGAAATTTTCTTAGACGTCAGCCACTGTCGGATGTCGTCCTTCCGGGAACTCGTCGTCGGCACTGCTTCCAACCGCCGTGAATGGTAAGAAGCGTTGTCCATGACGATAACGCTTCCTGTTGGCAGTTTGTCGAGGACACCGTCGAACCACTTCTCGAAGCGGGCGCCATCCATCTCCTCGTGGTAATCACCGGTTTTTTGTCCACGGAACACGTCCAGGCAGCCGTCGACGAAGCCTTCATCGCTGCCGATGTGGGTGACAATAAGACGCTGGCCCTTCCCCGATGGCTGCTTGAGGCCAGTCGAGAGACCACGCATGAAGGCGTCGTGAGACGAGGCCACTGTCGTGTCTACCCACACCTTTGAGACAGTGTGCCCTGCCGTCACCCACGTCTCGTCCAAGTAGAAGATCTTCCGACCATCTTGTCGGTGACGTGCGATCTCATGCAGGTACTTCTGCTGCCAGGCGACTATGTCCTCTCGTTCAATCAACCGGGAGTTTCGTTCCCTCTTGTCATGCTCGAATCCGATGTCGTGGAGAAGGCGACGCACAGTCCAAGCCTTCAACGAGGGAAGTTCAGTGCTCGCGCAGAATTCGGCCGTTATCTTCTTGACCGTGGGGACCTCGTTCCGTCGAAAGAAACGGTGGACGCACGATCTTAGCGCGCACAACGTGAACTCGCCGTACCTGACTTTGCGCCGCCTCTTGCCTTCACTTGCTGGGCGCTTCCGAGAAGGTGTCACAACTTGTCCCTCGGTTTCTTTCGCCTGCTTCCTAATCTCGAGGACGGTGCGTACACCAACGCCAAGCAGCTTGCTGACTTTGATGCAGGACTCCTCCACAGTGAGGCCGGGCTGGCCGGGCTTGGCGGGCGGTTCGTGTCGCACCTGAACGTACGCGTTCATTATCAGCTGCCGTGCAGCTCGGTTGAGGACATCGCCGCTCTTATGCTTCTTGTAGAGGCGCCTTGGCGTAGGCGGCGAGGCTGCACCAGACTCTCTTGACGAAGAAGAATCGGAGGAATCGCATTCCGCTGTCTCCACGTTGGGATTCATAACGGAAAACGGCGACATTGTTAAAACGCGAATCGCAGGAACTTTCAAAACCCGAAACGCAGGTTTTTTTTAACAAACGCAGAAAATACAGGGAATGTACCTAATTCGAGTAGGAAGGTTATCAAGCTAAAACCAACAACCATATATGCATTACGTATAAAAGTTACAATTTTCGTTGCACTGAAGCCTTCTTTTTACGTCAACCTTCAGGAGCGAGTAATTTGCCTCGGCTAGGTGGCGCAAGCTGCCGCCCGCTACAAGGTCTGTCTGTAGTCAATATCCATCCATTGAAGTAGAAGGGGCGCTTTCAGCGAACTATCTTCTCGACTGCGGAGGCGTCTGAAGCGGGCGCATCACGCTTATGGGGAGGGGCACTTGTAACCGACTATAGTGTGACTCTCGCGACCCCTAGTATCTATAGAAAGTGTCTTGGACATGCTTGGCCTGTTTAAACCCGCTCAGTGCAGCTCTCCACCTGTGTTGTGTATTCCGAGTTTTCCGGCCGTCTTGGGAAGTCGCCAATTTATTTGATTTATTTATGCTACGTACCCTTCTTGGCACTATCTTCCACAGTGAGAGTCAGTGCTCGATGACGGGTCCATATCACATGAGCGAATGACGTTTTAGCGAACAGCGACATTTGAGCGAATCGACGTTTTAGCGAATAGCGGGGGCGCGTGTTAACCCACCGCCTCACGCTGCGCTTAGGTCGCTTCGCAGCGACAGTCTGCGCGGCTCATTACAAAAATGTTAACCCACTTGGCACACCCGTAAAGGCCGCTTCGCGGCGGCCGACTGTTCGCTAAACCGTCATTCGGTGAAACGTCGGCGTTCGCTAAAACGTTATTCGATCAAGTGAGTGCCCCCCACTCGACTCGTGGCATGAGTGTTTTCTATTGAAGCCTTTCTGCTCGGTATTCTACGGAAACGAACGAAGGGAACTATGTCGAACGGTTTGCAACGCGGGACATTGCGAACAATGATAAACTGTTCTTCTCTGAGATAATCTCAAGTTGGCCTTCGCTAAAATCAGCCACTTGGGTTGGGGTAGGAGCAGGCGCGTAGCCAGAATTTCGATTCGGGGAGAAGGGGGGGGGGGGGGGGGGGCACCCATGACAAGGTGTGTTTTAAAGCGTTTCATATGACGACTCGTAAAAGCGAGCTCCCATGAATCAGGAAGACGAAATTATATCACCCTTTAAGTAAAGACCTTCACCGTTGAATGAACAGCGAAACCGGTGAGTCAACTCTCTTCGAAACACCCGAAGAAGAAGTTAATCATGTTTAACACTTACGCCGTGTGCGCCAGCGGAAGGCCTGTTCAGTGTGGTTCACTGTTTAGGCGCATGAGGCTGTTGCGGTGTAAACAGGAAAATCTGAGTTCTGGTAAATATATATAGTGTCAATAAAATGAGCACGAACTACATGCTGCCTGAAGATACTAAATAGGTAATGCCAAAGTAATTTTATTACTTTTAGTGTGCGGTAATTTGAAATGTAATTTAATAGCATTTCGCAGTTTTCAGAAAAGTAATTAGTAATGAAATTTATATAATTTTAGAAAGTAAATTATTCACCTCTGCTGACGTCAGAACGAGACAACAGGTGTCTTGTAGGTGGTCCGAAAATATAGTGCTACCAAAAGCAAGTTTTTTTTTTTTTTTGTTTTTTATGGGCAGATTTTTTTTTTGGGGTATTTTGATTGCGCGTGTTCTTGTCTTTCAACTTTTGAACTTGATTACATGTTATAACTATGCTGCGTTTCTACGTCGCGCGAGGTGTTAATAAAAAAACTACAACAGCACCTGCATTTCCGGTTACTAGGGGGTTCTGAGCTTAGCGCACGCTGCTGATTACGGACCCTCTATCACATGGCGGTGCAAGGTGTACTCTTTAGGCGAGGACACTGCCCGACGCGGAGCGACGAGATAGAGTCCTCTCACGAGCGCACGCACGCTCCCCAACAGCCCGCGGAGAACTAGCGTCGTTCGCCGGCGAAACGATGCGACTGTGAAAAAAAACACAACTAAAATATCTCGTAGCCATGGTATCAGACGAGCACGAGCTTCTAGCTCAAGGGTGTGCTCCGGCTGCACGAGAGGTGCCACGGCAACGAGATATTTAATTTGTGCATTTTCACAGTTGCGTCGTTTCGCCAGCGGGCGACGCTAGTTCCCCGCGGGCTGTTGGGCGCGCGTGTGCGCTCGTGAGAGGACTTTATCTGGTCGATCGGGTCTCATTGTTCTTCGCGCCAGTGTCCTTACCTAAAGAGTATATATGCAAATATCTCTTACACCGTGGGTCACTTGCACAGTCACTCTTCAAAGTGCCGCCGGAACTCCCACTAGCAACGGCAGCCCGTTGCGCTCGCTAACCTAAAACTCTCTGCAATGGGAATTTTTCTCTAACGGCCCTTGTGTCATTCATGCCGTAGTAATCGGCAGCGTAAAGTTGGCAATTCTTATTCAGTTCTTATTGCAGTGCAAATATGTTTTTTTTTTTGTTCTATCATAGTCAAAACCAGCTCCAAGCTAAACTGCCTCTATGAAGTGTCAATTTTTTTTTTCTTCATGGCACCGAACACTTTTTAATCACGCACGCGTCGTTGGCTTGTAACGTTACTGCTATCTGAACATTCTACATTGAATCCAGATTTTTGTTATAACACCTATTACCCGCCCCTCGGTCGGCTGCGGATATTTAAATCAATAAATACTCTCATATTTAGGTCATCAACCGTTCGGTCGGTATTCCTCATGTACTTGAGAAGACACAAAAGGGCACACCAATGTGCATCTCAATTATGCGACGCACAAGGTGGAGTTTGGGGGGGAGTGTGTCTAGCGCTATTTTTTTTTAGATTTCTAGTCTGTGTTTAAAATACTTAATAGGAAGATATATTTTAGCGACTACAGTTTTATTTTATTTTTTTTATCAACAAAGGCAATAGAAAATATTTTAACTTAACTCGATAAAAAGTGTAGTAAAGATGCTCCTTAAACATATAATATAATTTTGATATATTTTTAAACCTGTGGCGTCTATTGGCCTCAATATCAGTGAGGAAATACAAATTCTGTCAACTCATAAAAGAAAAAGTATTAAATCTGGCAGCTGGAAATATTATTCTATCTCGATAGGTGTTATAGGAACTTGAGGCTATAGCTTTCTATCGCAATAAAGGTTATATAAAGTCTGTTCACTTACGTTGACATAAAGCAGATTAAATAGTATCTATTGAATTTGATTCAAGTTTTTGATGAGGTTGTCTGTACGCCAACTTAGCTCTGTTACGTCAAGGCGCGCGGTGGCGCGTCGGGCGCACTTCAGGTGTGGCAGGTGCGGCTGTGGGCGGAAGTCACCATCAGGGGAGTACATTCCTTTGTTGTTTTCGAAGAAACCAGACAAAAACCTGCCTTCTCGTCGAAACGCCGCGACTGGGGCTGTACCAAAAGAGTCGGGAAGAGTTTGAAGGTCAGTTTTTACGTGTTTTCTGCCTTCTCAGTTAGTCCGAGAACGTGGATAGGGGCCGTGAAAAGGGAAAACCAGACACCGTCGGACCACAATTGCTTCTGCGGGAAGCACTTTGGGTCGAATTCACGGATACTTTTGGTCGTCATATTTATTTGTTTTGTTCAATAATGAACGCGGGAAAACCGCCAATTTGTACGGACCACCCGCGGACTACGTTCAGTGCGTCATCAAGCACAAACGGCCGCCTGATCTTTCGAGCTGTCGTCTGCTCTCTCAAAAGATTCTGGTTGTTGTCGTCTGCTCGTACGAACGACAGCGGCCCGTAGACCGAACGTTGATCCGGTAATTGCGATAAGAAGTAAGTGCAGGCCTCAGAAGACTTTTAAGTTTGAAGGTTTGTTGGGGCAAGTAGGCTCGGTGCAAACAGTAGATACTAGGAGATGTTGATAATTGTTACCAGTGGCCATCACCGACTTGTTATGCCTAATTCACTTGGTCCGATTCTGCTTGCGATTTGCAGTATCGACGTCCACCATCTCAGCTACGGTTTAGGCTTTCGCAGCTCGAGCGACGTCATGAATGAAAATAGCGAGCAGAGTCTCATCGTACGAATCAGGCTTTAGCGTCCATTCTGCGGCGTCGACGCGGAATAAATCGCCGCATGTCACATTGTTCACGCGAAGTTTTGAGGTGTAACGATGCCTCATTAATTTCGCTGAGGCCGCTACAGTAGTCATCATTAACAGGAAAACGTCCAATCAACCATTCATAGGCAAAAAAGTGCACGGGAACTCACACCGACGCCGACAACATCGCATTCCAATCGTTTCCAATGTCGCATTCCAATGTCGCTAAGAAGTCAGCAATTTTTTAGAGCACTGCTCTTAGGCTCCCGTTTCTGGCTTGAGCGGCGTCGCCGTCGCCGTCGTCCGCGTTGGCGTAACCACGATTTGCATTGTGGGTAAATTTCCCCGATAAATTTAGCGGGAAATTAGTGAAAAGTTCCCGCTGAATGGCAGGGGAGCAGGAGAGGAGGACGGGAGGGGAAGGAGGGGAATACCCTCCCCTCCTCTTCTAGAGCTGCGCTCTATTTCGGCATTACTGAGAATTGTCAACGACTCATTTTTTTTATAAGCGTTTAAGAATTTTAGAGTATCGACCTCTATTGAAGCAACACTCTTTTGCATATTATGTCGTGGGACGGTTAGTATTCCACTGGCAGGGAAGCCAACGCCAAATCCAGCTCAAGGACTATCATTCGATACAGCTGAGTTCTTACAAATACAGGGTATACATTTGTGACCACATGTTACTTATGCAAGTTGACCCCTTCGTGTTTGTAAATAAACGAGACTCCCTTTTTCTATTTATTCTCATCTTGAAAATTGAAAAGCTCGAAGGACGCTTAAGCTTCACCTTTAAGATTGAAACGCGCGCTAGCGCTATCGGTCCCCGTTCGCACTGCCTTCTCATTCGTAGTGGCGGTGGTGTGGCGTAGTGGTGTGGCGTAGTTAGTAGCGTGTCTTGCCTCGCAGCAGTAGAATCCCACCTAAGGTTCTTCCAATTTTTTCACTGAAGGCAAAATAATTACTTTATAAAGCGAAATCACTTGAGACTTCCGGCGACCTTTAATTCGCATTACATGTCATGTTTTTTATCCAATTTCATCCACGTCTGACACCACGTTTCATGTGAGAGTTGTGAATTGTTCGAAATTCCCGTGCGAGGTCATGTGGTTGTTACGTCATGACCCTATCGACCAATCAGGATTTTCTCTCACGCCGCCGACGCCGGCTTTTCTGCCACGCCACCGAAGCCGGATTTTCTGCAACACGAGCTCCTTAACGCTATGGCGTTAAAATTGGAAACACCGCGAATTTGAACTCGGAGTTTTGGAGATTTGGGAGCCTAACAGAGGGGGGCAAACTTCGGATGAACTCCAATTTTTTGGCAAGAAAATAAACTCCTAAAACACCTTCCGAATTTCCCGAAATATAAACTCGAAAAACACGGAACCCTACCCTACCTATAAGCAAAGGTACCCTGTGCACTCTCGTTCTTTTCCAATGCGACGCTGTGAACAATAACGTCAGCCTCTCCACGCAGCCCCGAGCAGCAGTCACCTAGCGAGCGCCTGGCTTCAAGGACTGACCAGGAGGCTCCTGCCTGTGTACAGAAGGACACAGAGTACGTCTACTCTGTGTCCTTCTGTACAAGCGCCAGGGCGTAGTCGCATATGCGCCAAGGTCAAACTCTTATTCGGAGGAACAACGAGCCACTAGACACAGCACGGCGGTCTTAAGTTTTAAGTTTCAAAAATGTATTTTAAGACAGATAAACTCACGACTGGCACGTAGAGGAGACCCATATTTATTACGGTGTCCCCCTTTTTTCTCTGGACCTTGAGGCAATACAATGCAATGCCTTCTCATTTATTATAAAAGTGATGAAGAGGAAGCCGGGAAAAAAGCTATAAAACAGCGTGACGAATACAAAAAAAAAACAACCTCTTGGTTTTACACAATATGTAATTAAATCAAAATTCAAGATACAAAAAAAAAAAAAAAACGCTCTGTTCGACACAATTTATACAATTCAATCCCAAACATGTATTAACAATGCTCATAGGTTTCGTAGTTGATTAATGGTAAGATATTGCATGCTCGAATAGGCCATTTGCAGTATTCCCAAGCGCCCCGGCCCGCAGTCAAGGAATGCATTAGTATGCATCAACACGGCTTCAGAAAAACTTACTCATGTGAAACTCAACTACTCGCCTTTACTAACGACTTATTCTCTGCTGCAGATCACTTAGTAACTGTTGACTGCATTTTCATCGACTTTTCTAAAGCATTCGATAGTGTTTGTCATAGTCTGCTCCTCTATAAATTAAGTAAACTTATCATGGACCCTAATATTTTTAAATGGATAAAATGCTTCTTGTTTAATTGCACGCAATATGCAACCGCCAATGACCATAACTCCCCTCACTGTCCTGTAACGTCCGGTGTCCCACAGGGGTCAGTGCTAGGGCCCTTGCTTTTTCTTATTTATATTAACGACTTACCTAGTTGCATTTCTTCATCTATAAAACTTTTTGCTGACGACTGTGTTCTTTATCGCAAAATTCTGGAACCTGCTGATCATCATGCTTTTCAGTCTGACCTCGATAACATTTCATTTTGGTGTGACACCTGGCTAATGAAACTTAACCCTGCCAAATGTAAGTCAATGAGAATTGCACGTCATTCAAATCACATCCTACCGTGTGACTACTTACTTAACGGTGTTCGCCTAACGCAAGTTTCGTCCTACAAATATCTTGGCATTATCATTTCTGCTAACTTTTCATGACAAGATCACGTCGACTACATCACGAGTAATGCTAATCGCGCACTCGGTTATCTACGGCGTAATTTTTCTTTAGTCCCAACTAACTTGAAACTCATACTTTATAAAACTTTAGTGAGGTCAAAGCTTGAATATGCATTATCAATCTGGGACTCTCATATTAACTCCATCATTCTTCAAATAGAAGCCATTCAAAACCGTTCCGCGCGTTTCATCTTCTCAAATTACTTTCTAACTGCCAGCGTCACTTCTATGAAATCTAATCTTAACTTACCCGATCTTTCATTGCGTCGTAAACTATCTCGTCTTTGTCTCTTTCATAAGGTTTATCATTTCAATTCTCTACTCAGTGACTCTCTCTTTCTGCCACCATCATACATTTCTTCCCGCAGCGACCATCAGTTCAAGGTTGGCGTCCCGAGCAGCCGCACCAATTTGCTCTTCCACTCATTCATTACCAAAACCTGCACAGACTGGAACCACCTCCCCGCCCCCATCGCTTCAATCACTGACACCGACCGTTTCAAAACTGCCGTTTGCAACCATTTTTTGTAATCCCTTTGCTGTGTTTATGTTCATGTTGTATTTCTTTTTTTGCTTCACCACTCCTCTCTGTAATGCTTCGGCCTTGAGAGTGAATAAATGAAATGAAATGAAATCATGTGAATGGTGTTCCTTCAGCTTCCTAGTGATCGCTAATTTTTGACGAAGTCCATGGTTACACAAATTTTGAGCGTAATTCGTGGTCACCCTGAACAAGCACCTGATCTACCCCAAGGACCTGTCATATTACTTTTAAATTTGCTCGTCAACGTCAGCATTTTTGATACTGCGCATGCGGTCCACCTTTCAACCTGGCCTGAGCTTCAGAAATCTCTTACAATATTATCATTCTCGTGATTGTTGCTTCATGCCGCGAGTGAGTTTCTGAGTTAGTGTGCGAGTGCCGAGGTTCTCGAAGATGGGGTACATGACCTTGTGCTGTTGTGTATGTGGGATGAGTAAAAGCGTCACTTCAGAGTAACCGGCAGTAATCCAAGCCCCCCTGTACATACACCCAAGTAACAGCAATCCAGAGGAGTAGGTATTATTATCCTTATCTTTAATCATGCCAGTAGGACGCACCTGCTCAGTTGACATAAGCCACATGCTCATCGAAAGGTTACAAGAGGCGAAACAAACGCATGTTCACATTCGCTGTGGCCTTGGAAGCTGCAGTGATAAAAAATGGCCTTCGCTTATTCACTATGTGCAATGGCGTTTGACACGGCAGTCGATACAAAAGGCCATTCCGCACTCTACGTGCCTCGAAGACTTGACACGCGTACTACGAGCGAGAACCCTTCAGAATGACGTTATCGACAAGTGCTGCTCCGCCTACCCATGTTCCGAAATTTGTCATTCGTCTTGAGAATGATTGTCAGGCGCGTATGCTATATTTCTTCCAGTCATCGATGGCATCAGTGTCTACGCTATTAGACAGGGTATTCGTGGTTTGCATTGACGAAGCCCAGGTCCTAGCCAAATAGCTATACTCCGTTTTATACATAGCGTGCAATGCTGAGAAAGGTAGGAAAATAGTACGCATGAGAAAAGAAAAGAAAAAAATGAAAGCCGCTTACAACTCCCTGTAACGCCGAATTAGAGCGCAGCTCTTGAGGAGGAGGAGGGAAGGGCACTGGGGGGGGGGGGGTTAAACTAACCAGGGGGGGGGTCACGTTACCTTGGGGGTCACGTGACCCCCAATGCCGATGATGTCATCACTGACGTCACTGATGACGTCATCAGTGACGATGACGATGCGGGTACCGATGACGTCATTAGTGACGTCACTGATGACTTCACCAGTGATGATGACGATGACGATGCGAATGTCGGTGACGTCATCAGTGACGTCGCTGATGACGTCATCAGTGATGATGACGATGACGATGCGGATGCCGGTGACGACATCAGTGGCGTCACTGATGACGTCATCAGTGATGATGACGATGACAATGCGGATGTTGGTGACGTCATCAGTGATGATGACGATGACGATGTGGATGCCGGTGACGTCATCAGTGATGATGACG
Source organism: Ixodes scapularis (assembly GCF_016920785.2). Taxonomy (NCBI): domain Eukaryota; kingdom Metazoa; phylum Arthropoda; class Arachnida; order Ixodida; family Ixodidae; genus Ixodes; species Ixodes scapularis. The sequence goes on from NW_024609884.1 coordinate 84,892,812, forward strand.
ATGACGATGTGGATGCCGGTGATGTCATCAGTGATGATGACGATGACGATGTGGATGCCGGTGACGTCATCAGTGATGATGACGATGACGATGCGGATGCCGGTGACGTCATCAGTGATGATGACGATGACGATGTGGATGCCGGTGACGTCATCAGTGATGATGACGATGACGATGTGGATGCCGGTGACGTCATCAGTGATGATGACGATGACGATGCGGATGCCGGTGACGTCATCAGTGATGACGATGACGATGCGGATGCCGGTGACGTCATCAGTGATGATGACGATGACGATGTGGATGCCGGTGACGTCATCAGTGGTGATGACGATGACGATGTGGATGCCGGTGACGTCATCGGGGGGTCACGCGACATCGGCGGGGGTCACGTGACCTCGAGGAGGGGGCCACGTGACCTCAGGGGAGTCACGTGACTTCGGGGGGTCACGTGACCCCCCACGAGGTCACGTGACCTTGGTGGGGGGCTCGCGCGGTGCATTATGGGACATTTCCCATGATGCACCGCGCGGTTACGCCGGCGCCGACGGCGACGGCGACGGCGACGGCGACGCCGACGCCGACGCCGACGGCGACGCCGCTCAAGCCGGAAACGGGCCCCTAAGAGCTGCGCTCTAAAAGTGTTACTCCGCAAATTTCGTGGAGGAGAGGTCTAGCACCGCGCCACTCCCGCGATCGCCGTGTCCCGCCTGCCTCAGTTCAAATCCACTTTCGAGACGAACTTCCTTTTTAGAGCGCAGCTCTTAGGGGCCCGTTTCCGTCTTGAGCGGCGTCGCCGTCGCCGTCGCCGTCGCCGTCGCCGTCGGCGTAACCGCGCGGTGCATCATGGGAAATATCCCATAATGCACCGCGCGAGCCCCCCACCGGGGTCACGTGACTTCGTGGGGAGGCACGTGACCCCCCCCGAGGTCACGTGACCCCCCCGAAGTCACGTGACTCCCCTGAGGTCACGTGACCCCCTCCTCGAGGTCACGTGACTCCCCTGAGGTCACGTGACCCCTCCTCGAGGTCACGTGACTCCCCTGAGGTCACGTGACCCCCTCCTCGAGGTCACGTGACCCCCCGAGGTCACGTGACCCCCCGATGACGTCATCGACACTGATGACGTCACCGGCATCCACATCGTCATCGTCATCATCAGTGATGACGATGACGATGCGGATGCCGGTGACGTCATAAGTGATGATGACGATGACGATGTGGATGCTGGTGACGTCATCAGTGATGATGACGATGACGATGCCGGTGACGTCATCAGTGATGATGACATCAATGATGATGACGTCATCAGTGACGATGACGATGTGGATGCCGGTGACGTCATCAGTGATGATGACGATGTGGATGCCGGTGACGTCATCAGTGATGACGTCATCAGTGGTGATGACGATGACGATGCAGATGCCGGTGACGTCATCAGTGATGATGACGATGTGGATGCCGGTGACGTCATCAGTGATGATGACGATGACGATGTGGATGCCGGTGACGTCATCGGTGATGATGACGATGACGATGTGGATGCCGGTGACGTTACCGACATCCGCATCGTCATCGTCATCATCACTGATGACGAAATCAGTGACGTCATTGATGTCGTCACCGGCATCCGCATCGTAATCGTCATCATCACTGATGACGTCGTCAGCGACGTCACTGATGACGTCACCGACATTCGCATCGTCATCGTCATCATCACTGGTGAAGTCATCAGTGACGTCACTAATGACGTCATCAGTGACGTCAGTGATGACATCATCGGCATTGGGGGTCAGGTGACCCCCCAAGGTCACGTAACCCCCCCTGGTTAGTCTAACCCCCCCCCCCCCCCAGCGCCCTTCCCTCCTCCTCCTCAAGAGCTGCGCTCCAATTCGGCGTTACAGGGAGTTGTAAGCGGCTTTCACTTTTTTAGATGTACTTCAAGTTTGTGCATTTTCCGGAAATACATATTTCAGTTCCTCTTATGCTTTGTAACTGTCATTTGTCTCCAGCACCAAGTTATGTTTTTTACACATGCAGGATGGAATGAGGAATTCCATCGATAGCAGTCTTGTCCCCAAGTTTCAACAGTATAATTAAACGTTAACATACAAGTAAGATTTGCGGCCTGTACAATTTATTTTGTTAGCTGTTTTTACTTGTGTCCATATGTTTCTTCCATTACGTGCTTCATAACATACCAAAACATGTTACTTCAACTAGGTCTGTATAAATCTGTATCTCATGTAGTTGTAAATGCAATTGGAAATCTAGCAGTTTGTTGAAGGCAATATGCTCACAATTGAGGCATAATTTTATAGCTCTACTCGCATCACTGTAAAAAAGAATGTGAAGAATCAATAAAAAAAACTTTACATGCCCATACATCACTGCCCCTCTCACATTACTTTCATGCTAAGAGGGGCAATAAAACGTGTTTGGATTTGAGTCATATATATTTTACTTAAGCATACTAACTCAAGTGCAGCACAAGTATACTGAATTCCTCCTGCACTCGTGATTTTTTTTTTTTTTTTTTAACAATACGAGGGTTGAACGACATCGAGAGACGCCCAATTTGCACAAAGTATTGTGGCCTTGAAAAAGGTCGTAGCTTCACATGTTCCACACTGGCAGAGGGCAGGTTATTCAAGTTCCTCGATGCCGCTGAGATATGCGCTGGATTTGTCGGAATTGCTGGAAGTGCTCTGGTCGTCTTCACGTTGTCTCTCAAGAAAAAGGAGCGAACTGAAGAAGACATCGCTGAACAGAAGCGTATATATGCCTTCTATCTTAAGATTGATTAATTAATGCATTGTATTTGCTATAACTATTTATCGGGTAATAGCTTGCGCCACCTAAGCTAGAAACATTTACACCTATCCGCTTTAAATTTTGCTATAATTTTCGTCTGTCGCTAAATAGTCTACCTTACCATTTTTGTGTATTATCGCGCTTCTCCGGACCTTCTCCACCGGTCATCAAATCTCGTTTTGGTGACTGTAATTTTTTGTTCCACCGTTCTTCCATCCTCGCCAGCTAAAGCCAGTGCTCCCGCCAAATCCATTTCCCCTTCAGGGAGGGTAGGTCGAAGCCTCGTGCACTTTAAAATCACATGTTCCAGCGTTTCGCTGTCACTCCGGAGTGCGTGCCGCACATATATGTGTCAATCTATTGAAATTGAGCCCTATGCGTCTTTGTCCTGAACACTCCCGTTCTCGCGTGAAACAGTAAAGTGCTTTCCCTAAATTACCAAACACTTATGTAATATACTTGAATCCTGTACACTGCAAGAGCTGATTCCTCTGACATTCGACCCTCGAACATGCTAATTTTTTTGCACATTTCTTTTTTTTTTTTTTACTGTACTAGTCTACTCAGTTCTATCACTAGTGTGCATACATGTCAGCTTTCGAGTTCGGTTTGATCATTTTCTTCGAAGAAACGCTATCGCATTAAACTGAAGTTCAACGTGATCGTCTGCAAAGGAGACACCGGAAAAAAGATAACAGCGTTTGGCAAGGGACAGAGAAGCAAGGTGCGCTCGTTCTGCTACGAGCAAAAGTTGAATAAGGGAGCGAGGTTCGTCTCACTGTAACCAGTGAAATATGGCCTTTATAAAAGACACGCCGAATGCGAGCGAAGCAGCACCAAATAGCAACCCCGTTCCTTTTTTGTTTTGTTTAATATGATAGCTGAAGCGGCCCGGGAAAAGGGGGGGGGGGGGGGGGGGGGGGGGGCAGCTGACTATTTTTAAGACCCAGATGTTTATTTCTTAATGTGCTCACGCGATCCGCGGTTCCGAAGCGTTGTTCATACTCATGTGGAGGAAGAGCTGGCAGGTGGTTATTCTACGATGTTTCTCTTTCGTAGCGCTTTTTGCTGTTCAACTGGTACACCTTAAGGTGGGCGGTAATAAGTGTAGGGCCTGTATTCAGCTGCATGCCTAAAGACGTAGTCGCATTGCTCATGTATCATACCGAAGACAAGGTGTTCTCTGCGGATATGATGACATCTGCTGACGAGCCTCACGCATGTTGGAAGCATGTTTGCTTTGTACATGTCTGCAAACCGTTTTTATACGACTAATATGACCGTCGTATACAAGGAGGAAACATGCCTCCGAGATCAGTGTGTGCAGGCTGTCGTTTGTGTACAATGTAGTAGTGGCAGTGTGCTCGCGGTTTAGACAGCCATAACGAGAGACTCGGCTGCACATGCATGAGAAGGCTGAACTGAACAGCGCTCAACGCCAGCAAACCCAACACTGTACTCTTCGTGACCGGACTGCGCGAACACGACGTATCTCGCAATCCCCATGAACGCCGTGGACTTTTGACCGAGGTGCCCGCAATCTTATGGAGGCTTATTGCGGAGGAGGCGCCGTGTAACCGAGCTTTCGGTTGCACGTCAAAAGATCCCCAGGTGGTCCAAATTAATCCTCAGTCCTCCGCTGGGGCGAGCCAGATGCCCGTCGTAGGTTTGGCACGTAAAACCCCCAAATTTGACCTTGACTTTGCCGTGCCCTTTTGTTTTTCGTGATCGAGCTCAATAATGCTAAATGAAACCCTCTCTTTGCCTCTTTTTTGCTTACAAGTGGCTGAGCGGAGGCGTCTATAAAAAAGTGTTGCACAAGCGCAGTTGAACCCAAGAGCCCACTTGGCACACTGATTCACCGCAGCGCCCCCTACTATATTATTTCAACTGAAATACGAAATGCTTTTGCAGGGGGGTCGACACTTTCGACGAATATTTCAACCACCAAGTGAAACGTCCTTGGTGCGGTAACAAGGCTCGCTTCATAGGTATCGTTAGAATTCTTACACGAAGTCTGACCAACGGACGGAAGATTACCATTTTATTGAGTGGATATGCGTGATTTCCTAGTGTCTGTCTCGAACGCACAGTGAAAGCGGGATCGGGGAGGTGAAGAGCTTATGCGTGCCATTAGCGAGCGGAGCGAAACTTGCGAGGCACTGCGTACAAGTAGGCCGGCAACTGTTCTCCGCTACGGCACCCAAGACTCCCACGGCAGCGGCGTCGGCATTAGCAGCGAGGCTCAGCAAAACTGACTAAAGCCTGAAACTGCAGAAAGCAAAAAAAAGGGATGGCGGTTGCGGGCATAAAAAAGAGTGCGTGTCCCTTTTGTTTGTGATTTGCCAGCTCGCCTGCGCACACAATCTTCTTTCAGTGAGGATGATCAATCTGTACATGGATCGTGGAAGGCGAGCGAAAAGGGGCGCCAAGAAGCCAGCTGCTTTGCATTCACGAAGCGCGGTCCGCGTAACATCGTTGCGCCAGTTGCCAACTCCGATTGATAAGCGAGTGCTCGCCTTGCGCCGGAGTCGCCGGGCACGTTCGGTTTTATGGCACTCGTACCGTTTCTCCCGTGAACTGATTAATCTGCAGCGGGGAAACGACGCCGCCCCTAGATTTAGGGCTACCGCATGAATGAATTGCGATTTGGAATCGAGCGCGTTTGACCCAGTAGTCAACGAACCGTGTAATATGTACAGAGAGGAAGTCATTGTGCCGGGATTGGTCTGCGGTGCTAGCGACACGCTGCGCTGCTGGCCAGGATATGCGCTGGCAGCGTCGCCCAAGGCGGAACATCGGCGCTCCCACCGCATGCTGGACAGGCTTCTTTCGTGTGCAATCACCGCTGCCTCATGTCCGTCGACGATGCTAAAGATGAGAGGTTAGCTGCTGCACCTACTCACTCGCCAAGCTGACGATTTGCAAACTAATGCGTGCCACCTATCGTGCGGTGCAAAAAATTCGGCATTCTGTGTGCGAGACTGGAACACGAATAAAAAAATTATAGGCTTCATGGTGCATGGAAATCACGTCAGAAGGTCACAAAATCGGACTACCCGTGACAAAATGCGTGCTCGTTCGGCTGCCATCGTGAGCTGTTTCACTTCGTTCTTTTCACGGCAACTATCCAAGGTTTTTCACTTCGCGGGATACAGTGGAAATCTAAAAATCTTGAATTTTCTTTTCATGTAAAAATAATTCTTTCAGTTATATAGGTGACACGGTGCGCTGACATTACGAGAAACAAAGTGACCAACGACGCAGCTTTCTTCTGCAGTTAGTGCGTGTAAACCGAACGGCGGCACGCACATTTGCTTTCAACCTTACAGAGGACGTTAGCATGGTTTCGCTCATGCGCAGCAGTTTTTTTTTACAAAAGGCCAATTATCTACAACGAAGACGAGTATCTACCGGCAGACTTACTTCTATCGGTGTAGACATGTCAAAAACGAGACTTTTGCGTGAAATTTCTGACTCTGTGTGAGCAGAAGTGTCGAGTAATGGATAGAGGCGAGTGCGCAGGTTAGAAAAGTTTCACCATTTAGTTTAAATCTAGTGGTATTTTATTGATAATTATAGGGCACTTCCTTTTTAAGCGTCGGAAATAAAACGGCAGCGTTTTGTAAATAAATAATGAAATAAATAGCCGGAGGTTCCCGTTTCAATCTTTACGAACGAGATTGTTCTCACGACCGGCAATTCTACACGTGCTGTTTCACTGTAAAGGCTAGTTCACACTGCCCCATTTTCTTACGTTAAGTTACGTTACGATATATTATGTTGAAGTCACCGGTACCTCTGTGCTTTATATTAACCGAGGCTACAAGTTCAAGGAGAAAGCACGACACGCGACACTAGAGACATGAATGTTTCGGTGACTTATACGTAACGTAACTTAACGTGAGAAAATGGGGCAGTGTGAATGAGCCTTAAGTGTGAGCGTAGCAGAAACTAGAAGACGGACCTCCGGGCCTTCAGCGTCCCTGCCAGGCAAGTGAGCTCGTACAGTGCAAGCATCATTTAAAACAACATGGTCACGCTGGTAGATTCGGTTTCGCTTGCATAACATGCTGAAACAGTTTTTACTGGACCCACGGAACTGCCAGAGGCGTAGTAGTACTCCTTTTGATTTAGTCGCGCAGTCGGTAAAGGGATGCTGCACCAAACATTTCAGTCTCTTTAAGTGGCACAGTTCCGGTAAAACGTAAACAGATTGGAATCTATAGTAAGATCCCGCCGCGTTGCGAAAATTAGAGCCCGCGAATAACTCCAAAACTTCAGCTTTGACCTAAAACGCGTAATATTGAGCCCGCGAAAAATAAGCCGTTTACAGTACCTAGAACTCTTAGAAATGTGCCGAATTTAGATCGTATTAATAACAATTGTGTTCATTGCTGTTGCACTACGCAGTCTATCATGTGCATTACAACAATGTTTTAGGAGATCATTCCGGTTCTCCCGCTACACTATATGCTAGTAGAGCGACCCGACTACTGCGCCTTCGTGGTGCTAGCGGAGAAATAGCGAAGCTGCAGATGCTAGCGGAAGTGACGCTAGTTTAACGAAATAGCAAGGCCCGTAGCGCGGCGTGCTAGCTTTTGTCTTGCGAGAACCACGCCGCACGTGTCCGCTGCGAGATCACGCTTGTCCGTGTTGGATGAAACCTTGCTGGTGCGAGAAGTAGCCGTGGCCAATTCATCCCAGGACTGAGACAGGTGGCGATTAATCACTCGCATGCTGTGTACGGCCACTTTTGTCGTGTTACTTGTTACATGACCTGTAGTGTGCACGAGAAATAAATCGTCGTGATCTTGAACGTCTTTAGCGTGATCACGTAGCTGGCAAGATCACTACTTTATTCGAGTGGACCTGTCTACGTTTCTATCACCTCCGCGAGAGACGTATGCTCGTGAAATAAAGCGTACGTACAATACAACGAAAGATAATCCGTATGGCGATTATTTTAGTTCTATGTAAAACAGAGGAACATATCCAGTCGACAAGAACGAGCACTGCCTTGCGACGAGTGACTGCGTCCGACACAGGGTGTAGTCCGTCACCATCGAGACCTCGACCGGCTTGCGTGAAATACGCATTTTTAGAACACCACAGCCCCGCGAAAGAAATGACACTGAAACGACAATTCGGGCTAAGGGACGAAGGAACGAACGGGTGCGGAAAACGAGGTCAACTATTCATTCGGGAAGATTCCACTTGGAAGAAAGGGTCGTACGAACATTCCATTCAAATTGCATGGCGAAGTGAGGGAGGGAGGGCGGATTCTCGGTATGAAGGAACAGATGATTCACCACAGCCGACGGTTCACCGCTGCTTTTCATAGTTTGCGCTGCATCTCCTGCTACATATCAAATAACGCACTCGCAATAAAACAACAACGCAAATTTTTTTTTTTTTTTTTTTTCTATTTGGTCGACTTAGTCCATCATCACGCGGCTCCTCTCGTGTCGCGAAACGAGCGCGGCTGTGCACGACCAAGCCAACCTGGCGTCAACAGCGTGGATTTTCTGAGGTCACTCGTCGCAAGCGTACTGGAAGTACATGTAAAAGGAGCAAAGATGGACATAAGCTTACTCCATAACACACTAATATTATATTTAGATAGCGACACAGAAATAGAAGATTACTAACAATTGCTTTACAAACCTTTATTTTACATGTTAGCTTTAGCCTCCAAAAGAGTCGCTAGTGGCGTTGTGTTAGCTCTCGTAACGCTATATCCTGCAGCGGGTTGCAAACGTACTAAAACATGAAAACGCGTCCCCGCTACGGTACATATAGCGGAGGTCACAACGGATTGCGTATAGAAGTGAGGGAGTGACTAAACGATTTGTTAAAACTCTCAACACGGGCGTTTTAACTTTCAGACTTGGGCAACGTGATGTTTTCAAGCTGTTACATGATTTCAAGAAAGACAGCTCTGATTTTAGTTGGCTAATAAGACACGAAAGTCATGGTTTGTGCCCCTATCACTCCCGGCACCTACTCTCTTTTTTATTATAAAAAACTCGCTCCAGGTAGAAAATTAGAACATTATTAAATTTCTGTAATACCGGTGACAAAGAATGACTCAAGATTTGTTTTCTGCTGTTGCAACGAATCTCGTTAAATTATACCAGTAATATTGTTTGTTTAAAAAAAAAAGAATTGAAATACTTGTGCAACCATTAAAATTATTGATTACCCCACCAAAACTGAAAAGAGCTTACACTGGTGCTGAACATTGCAAACAAGCATTAGCTTGATTGCAATAGCTTGACTGCAATGTTCAGCACCAGTGTACTGTGTTTCAACACTGCATTGTCAACATGATTCATCAAACTATTATTGAAAATATAAGTATTACATTTTAGTTAATTACCCTAATGATCTAGATTTGATTTTTGCAATGTGTTGAATTAAGAGACAATTCCATGAGACAATTCAAATAAGTATTAAGTACGAGTAATATTTGCTCCGCCTTTCAGTGTTTATGCGACAAATGATGTCAGTCACCGGCAATGTTGGATTCGAAAATAAGACTGCCATATATAGAAATAGTGCGAACTTGGCGCACGTAGAAAAGGGTGACGCTGCGTTGTTTCTGTTATTTTGGGTGTTCTGCACTCTAAAAAAATGCCCGTGAGTCTGCTTTCCCGCACAACACTTAGAGAGCCAATCACCGAAACTTACGGAGGCAGCTCAGCGAATGACAATGCCGCAAGATATGTTTAGACCAAAACACGCAGCCTGAGTTGCGACATTAAGCAATGCAAGCGTGACGTTTTGCATTGCTTAATGTCACAACTAAGACTGTATTTTTGAGTCTAAACATATGTTTCGGCATCGTCATTCGCTCAGCTGCTTCCGTACGTTGCGGTGATTGGCTCTCCGAGTGTTGTGCGTGAAAGTAGACGCACGAACTTTTTTTAGAGTGTGCTTGTGTTCCGTTTATTCCGCGTGTTCAGTGCTCAAGTGTATTTACTTGGTAGCGTTTGAAAGTCGGTGGAAGTCTGAAAACATATAGCTTCTCCAACATTTCCTTTTGCCATTTTGAGCGCCATCAGGTAGAAGCTATATCAATCATACGAGGAGAGAAAGTTTCCTCCATTTGGAGGGAAAGGATGGCAATTTTCCTCCCTTTTTAAGGGAGGAAAACTTTTTCTAGTACCAAACTTTATTGTTAACGGGTGCGTCGACATTCTAGCTCCGGTACTTCAACACACATTAAATTTGCCACTAAAGCAATCAGTTTTCCCGCTTGCCTGAAAAAACGGCTTAGTAATTCCGCTTTTCAAATCTGGTAACAAAACAAATGTTCAGAACTATAGACCGATATCTTTGCTCGCTCTTTGTTCGAAGGTGTTCGAAAAGATAATCAATAAAGATTTGGCACATTATTTCAAGCGCGTAATACCTGATACGCAACACGGTTTCATGATTGGTCGTTCTGTTGAGACGAATCTGGTGTGTTTCTTAAATGATGTTGCACCCACTCTTTTTTTTTCCAGGGCAAACTGATGCAGCGTATTTTGACTGTAGTAAGGCATTCGACCATGCGAATCATAAACTATCGTTACATAAACTTTCTGTGTATGGTCTCAGACTCTCAGTGATGATTATTGTTCTTGGTTCGAGAGTTATCTTTCTGGAAGGGCGAATAGTGTCAGCTCTGCCCATGCAAAGTCACGCTTCTTCTCTGTACCATCGGGGTCCCCCGGGGCTCCAACCTTGGACCTTTTCTTTTTAAAGTATTCGTCAATGACATCCAAGACATCGCTCATCATTCACGTCTCTTGCAATTTGCAGACGATCTCAAGATCTACAAAAACATAAATGACTGTGTTCTACTTCAAGAAGATGTTAACGCCATATGTCAGTGGTGTCTAGAGAACGGTTTTACACTGAACTTCGAAAAAAAAGTTATATCTTTCACGCGCAAGACTACGCCAACTTGTTTTGTGTACCGCTTAGAAAGAGCGGCCTGTAGAGGACCGCGTTCACGCTTGCGTCGGTGTGCGACGCGAAGAGTATGGACAAAGAGACGACATCTTTGGGCCAGTACAAAAATATATTAAAGCGTTAAACACTAGAGAATGAGAAAATTCAAAAAAATTAATTATCGGAAAATCTAACACTTAAAGGGTAATTAAAGAGGAGTACATCACAGTGTCCGTGAAGTGGGTCTGAGTTCTGATGGTTGACACGCCGATGTCTTGATGCCAGGTAGGTTGGCGCGTTGGGGCTGGGTAGTGGACGACGGGGTGGCTTGAAGAGTGTGGCCTGAAGTAGCGGCAGGGCAGCCTCGGAGGCCCGCTGACCAGGCCTGTGTTTGTGGACGACGAACTGAAGCCGTGCCGACCACGCCTATCGTTGCGGGTCGGTTTTTTCGTCCACCAGATCCTGCTCGCTTGTCCTGTTCGGTCACCTCCAAGCTTCCTTCCCCTCCTTTGTTTTTCCACCACCCGTCACTCGCGCCAAATTTTCTCCGCGCACACAAACACACAGTCAACCAGCAACATCAGCATTCCTTTTCGTCGTCGTCCTTTTTTTTCTTCTACATTAAAATCCGAAATCACCACACGGCCATTAACCGTGTACTGTGTGCAAAAGACCTTGGAGTTTTGCTTGACTCCAAACTTGTTTTCAACTCGCATGTGTCACATGTTGTGAGCTCCTGCTTTAGACTTCTCGGCGTAATCTCACGATTTAGCAAAAGGTTTTAGAGTGTATATCTTTTATTTGTGCTTTACCGAAGCATAGCTCTCCCAAAACATGATTTTTGTTCAGTGATCTGGAACAGTCTTAGTATGACTGCTTCAAAAAATCTACAACGTATATAGAAGAGGTTTGCTAGAATTTATCATTTTAGATGCCCTCACGTGACTCATACGTGTACCTTGAAGTACCAAAATCACTACAGATATCTGAACTTGCAAGAAGGCGGTATTCGCGCGACCTTGTATTTTTGTTTAAATGTATACAAAGTAGGCTTTGACGTTAGCTTATTAGTCACTGTCAGAGGCTTATTGCGGAGAAGGCGCCGTGTAACCGAGCTTTCGGTTGTACGTCAAAAGATCCCCAGGTGGTCGAAATTAATCCTCAGTCCTCCGCTGGGGCGTGCCAGATGCCCGTCGTAGGTTTGGCACGTAAAACCTCAAAATTTTAGTCACTGTCATATACCTGTGCACTGTCATATACCTGGAAGAAATGTTCGAAATCAGCGCACGTTCCAAGTTGACCCTACAAAATTTATGTCGCCATCGGACTGCATTCAAAACTATTAAGACAATCTAGACTTATCGGATATAGACATTTTCAATACAGATTTGTGCCGATTTAAAAAGTGCTTGCGCCATGTATGTAATTGATGTACACTCCAAAAAAAGCACGTGTGTTTACTTTACCCCAGAACACTCGGAGAGCCAATCACCGCAACTTACGGAGGCAGCTGAGCGAATGACGATGCCCAAACATATGTTTAGACAAACAAAAAAAAAAAAGAACGCAGTCTGAGTTATGACATTAAGCAATGCAAAACGTCACGTTTGCATTGCTTAATGTCACAACTCAGACTGCGTTTTTTGGTCTAAACGTATGTTTCGGCATCGTCATTCGCTGAGCTGCCTCCGTAAGTTGCGGTGATTGGCTCTCCGAGTGTTCTGGGGTAAAGTAGGCGCACGTTTTTTTTTTTTTTAGAGTGATATATACATAGTCACTGCTGAGTATTTTTTCATATTATGTTGTTTTGCATATCTTACCTTTCTTATTCTTTATAAATTTGTATTCTTGTTTTACTACTAACGAGTGCACCCGTGCTTAGGCTTCGGCAGTTACGGGGCACAATAAATAAAATTATTATTATTATTATTAATATTACAATTACATTCAACATTACTTGACGAGACAACTATTTCAGGTAATGCATCACGCAGTCTGACGTGCACTGCAGCCTGTAGGAAGTAGGTTTTCCGAACTTGCAGACAAATTAATCCAGACACAATAACTTGTCGCAGAAACAAATTAGCCGAACCCAACCTCCCACTCCGAACGGAGCGAAACTAATTTGTATGACTGGTACGTTCCCATCCCGAACCCCACGAAAACACCGCAAACACTCTATGCAACTTTTGCACACTGACCCTCGACATCCAGAGTGCCTGAAGCGCGTACCGAATTTTAGCAACAATAAACAGGTTACACTCAGTTGCGCGAGTACATACCGAGTGCTCACGCAATGCTCGGGTTCAATCGATGAGCCGCATTCAAATATCGTCGCTGGGAGACTATGCCGACACTGAGAACCCCACGCTACGCCATCGAGTTTTGCGATGGAGAGACTGAAAGCAAACGCTCGCTTTTATCGTTCAAATTACACTGCAACAAAGAGGTTTCTTAGTCAATGGCGTTGCGTGCCACCACACTTGGGTCCCACTAGTGCCAGTAAACTCGTGTAAATTGAAAAACATTCCAACTGAGAATCGTTGCACCGACCCTCTAACATCGTGGACGTGATTGTCGATGGGGTCACCAAGCGGGTGACAATTCCACAGTGATATTTTGCCCATCATTGTTGGTTCAAAAAAGAGTACCAGATAATAGCCGTACCTTAGGTGTCATCGAAACGCGTCAAACAAATTCCACGAGGTTTATAACTTTCGAGCGCTCCTTGCCACCGTATACACTAATCACGGGTAATCGCGGCGATGGCAAGAAGCTCGTCGTCCTCGCTGTCAGAAGAGCTAAAGAATTCATCGAGTGCCGTTGCGAGGCGTGTTTGTTTTTGCAAGGTCGCCACCTCAATAGACTGCGCGTCTGCTATTCGAGCCATCTTTTCGATTCCCGCTCCTGGCCGCAATACCTGATGGGACTGCGCCCCGGCCCACCGTCGATTTTCTTGGTGCGCGCTGGGGCAACGAAAAGCGTCACCGGGAGGGTGCGCTCCCTTGCTCGAGGACGTCCGGTGCGCACCGGTGCGTATCGGTGCGGATGATCGAGGATGCTATATGTCTTATTTGGTGGCTCTATACTCGTTTTCACCTCACGAAAAACGAGAGTTTTGCGCATTGTTCAAACGCCGCGCGAATTCTTACAATAGTTTGTTGTCGGAAGAACAAGCGATGCTTTTGACGTTTGAAAGGTGTACGTCTTGATAAGACAACACACATCTAACCTAAAATGTACCTACACATGAGTTAATACTCTACATAAAGAGGGAAATTAGTAATGCGCCGCGAGGAGCCGGACTTTTTTTTACTACGGTCCTTGGGGTGAAAACAAGTCTATATCAACGATCTCTGAGCTCATGAGTACAAAGAGCTCGTGAGGCTGCCGAAGTGAGCAGGACATATGACGGTGTCGTGAAGTTCCAGCTGCAGGATCTGTGATGCTCAGACTACCTCACACTCGTTGAGGGCGACTGGCTTCAGTTCAAGTGAGCTAAGCGTCGTTTGCGTCTTTATTTATTATTTATTTATTTTTAATCTGCAGCTCCTCTTGGTATTATTATAGGGGTGAAGAAACATGAAAACATTTTATTGGGGGCACAAACAGCTTTCGTAGGCAGGCATTCTAGCGGTTCCTTGTCTTGACAATAAAAGAACTAAACTTGTCTCGATTATTCTGATGAACTCGGGGCGCACATGAGTGCGTTATACGTGCGCTATGATTTTCTGTGCTTGGCTGCGGGGAGCTTTTGGCGGTCCCCGGGTTGATCAGAATGATCAAGACAGGTTTAAATATATTCAGGAGTGCAGTGTGGGAGGAGTATGCTCTATTGAGAAGTTTTCATGGGTTCTGCTGCTTCTGAAGGTGCTTGCAGCTCCCTGAGATCTTAGTGTTTTTTTTTACTCCTGGTAACTGAAGTAATCGGGGGGGGGGGGGGGGGGGGGGGATCCTGAGAACTTGCGCCCAAAACAAAGACTAACGTCGATATGGACAAAACAGCAAGATCGAGCACTAAAAGAAAAAAAAACTGACCCCGGACAAGGAAAAAATTGCTTTGGTATGTTTTAGAGCCTTGATGGCGGTACGCCTCAACGGGTGACCGGTGTCCCGGTCTCTTAGCTATAGATGAGAAATTTATCCAGAGCAGTACATCCGCTAACCTGGTGTTTTTGACATGCACCACGCAGTAGTGATTAAGCGAACGCGTGCCGGTACGAAACTCATCCGGATGGAAACCGGCAAGGGTGGTGGGGATCTAACCCAGGAGGTTCCCAGCGAAAGCTTCCGCTACCGCCACGCGGAGCACTTTTTATGCACGCGTTGGTTTGTGGAACATTCGGCGTAGAACGTTCCGCGCGTAGAACATTCGTAACTTGATCACATGACAAGGTTCTCGAACTTACGAGAATGTAAAGTTTAAAGAATAAATAAAAGAGGATTCCGCTCCCTGGAATCGAAACCGGAGGCTCCGCACGGTAACCGAGCCAAGTGCGGTAACCATTCGGCCACGCGCTCGCTCGGCGACGCGGGTGGCAATATCACTGATACATGTTACAAAACATTTCCGCGACAGAAATAAAAAGGTCGCTTTAGCTATTGTGACATCGCTGAATATCACGTCCTGCGGCGCACCTTCGACGCATCTTTTAAGTATACAATTCATATTCCCTATATGTGGAGTTCACTATAAATGAACTTGGGACACGGATATGAGTGAATGGATAACAAAAAGAACCTACATAATAGTCACGGCAGTGGTCTCACCTTCTTCAAGTATGTTGCTTTCAGAAAGGCAGTCAGCGTTGGGGGACGCTTTGCTGGGATTTTGAGAGGTCATCCAGCTTTTAGTTCGTTTCCTGTCCTGCTCTCTGCTTATCAATGTTTGCTTACAGACTGTGTTCGCGAGAGCAATAAGTGACGGACTGACGACAAAAAGAAAATAAACAAAACAAAGCCGCGACGTTCTGCCGTTCCGTGGTCAAATATACAACAAGCAAAACAAAAATGTCTTTTTTTTTTTTGTCCACTTTTTTTTTTTTATTTGTTATTTTCTTGACGCTCAAGTCTGCGTTGTTTTGGTAGGTCGTTTCCCGGTCTGCGTTGCGCCTCAGTGTGGAAATCCTAACTTTCATAAAACAACCCCTTTTGTTTGAGGATTTTTCGCGGAAAACTCTAGGAAACAAGGCGCCTTTGGGAAGCGAAGAGTCACAATCGGCAAAAAAACGATGTTTTTTTCATGAGCTCAACCAAAGTCACCGTAGCTAATCGGAGCGAGCAACAAGATGTGGTTGCTCGAAAAAATATTCACGTTTGCTCGTGCCACGCCCACGCCACTTCATACCGAAAAACTCGGAAAATGGTGGAATGTCAGAAATATATTTGAGATATTGAGTACAACATACTCAGAAATGTAATTAAGATAGAGTATCCAATACTCTCGATCAAAAGTATTTGCAAGATACCAAGATACTTCAAAAGTATTTGAAATACAGTATCTTGCGTAGAGTATTTGAGATAGGCACACGTCTGCCTAGGATACAGCAGGTTCCCGTGGGTCATAGCTAGTTTAGCTTCTTGCGCTCATTTTGACCTCCTCCATGTGGTGCCGAGCAAAGGTGTCGGGCGGCAGGTCACGGCACCCGGGGTCCAATTCTCACTGAGCCACTTGATAAATCTCTCTTGTTACACTAAAATATTTCTGGATCTACTTAGGTATCGTTACGTATAAAGATCTAAGTCTTCTGTGTGATTCCATGTTCCTGCTGGTGGCAGTGTGTGATCCATGTAGCCTTGCGTGTAACATTTTTTTTGCCGTACTCGACCGCAATGCTTTTTGCACGAAAGTCAGCCCATAAGCAAGTTTTGTGTTAAAATAATCTCTTAAAGGGAAGCTACGGAGGTTCTTGAAAAAAATGAGTTAGAAGTGAATTCAAGTGTATTTTTACCTCGTGAACGAATACCGAAACAATTTGCTGTGGAAATATTGTTAAACGCAAGAAAACGCGAAAGACAGTCGTTGTAAGTGACGTCATCAACGGATCTTTTGGCTGCCCAAGGCTAGGGAGGCGGGGCTTCAACCGTATTTTGAAATTGCTCTTATAGCTCTCCGGCGCGTCGTATTGACATATAATAGTGATATCTGTTATTCTAACGGCCAAATAAACACAATTCAAGTGTTTTTTCTCAAATGCAGAACCGCCCCATTTTCCCTTTAAGCAAATCGCTTCTGGTGCGAAGCTTACGTAGTTTTCTAATGTAGTACGTTTTTAGAATCGATTGCATTTCTTCTTGTTCCTTCCGACTTCATTTTGTGAGCCCCCTGCCCCTTTATGTGAAATCCTGCGTACACCTCTGGTATCTTCCTCAGTTTCCTTTTCGGTTTTGAAATTATTTGCGGATAGTTTGTTTGCAAGAAAAGTTGGCATCGCTGCCGTCTTTTTGTCATTACTACACTGTTAGCATTCAGTGCTCACAAGTCACGAGTCAAATCTTCAAAAATACGAAAAAAAGAAATTGCATAAAAGAGTTTCAAAAGAAAGGTTAAACAGCGAGTAATCAAGCAAAACCTGAGAAACGAAGACAGAAAACAAAACAAGCCGTATTCCGCTCGTGTCCCCAGGACGTCAAATCGGTTGGCGGAAAGCGGACCACAAAAGCCAATACGACCAGTTATCGGGGAAAGTCAGGTGAACAAAGTGCGCCGCCTTTTGAGTCACCCCCGCCACACAAGCCCACGGCTGCAATCGATGCAGCGGCAGCCCCGACGAGTCATTAAATGAAGTGTTCAAAACTAGGCCCCCATTGTCGGCCGTTTTAATAGAATCCCTGCCAGGCGACGTGACCCCAGTATGAACCCCAGTGACAGCCGCCAGTCCCGAGGGTCCCTCGAAGTCACGTCCGCGAGTTCGCTGACCCCCCTACCTGACCAAGGGACGACAAGCCACGTCGCGTTTCCCAAAACTCCGTTCCGCCCCCCCCCCCCCCCCCCCCCCCCCCCCCCCGCTCCTGCTCCGACAGTGCAGCGGAGTCACCGCACGGGTGAGCCAATCGGCAGGACCGCCTCGCGTCACGTGGACCCGCTCTTGACGCGTGCACATCACACACACGCGCGCACGTACACACACCTCGGCGCGGTCGCGGTCACGTGCGCAGAGCCGGGAGTTTGATGAGCCTCGAGAGAAGGCGGCAGACTCCGCCATTTTTGGGCGAGGGGCGCATGGAGTCGCAGCGGAGGGACAGCCCCCATTATCTTCTCGAGCACGGGGCCGGCAGACCACGCAGAACATGAGTCCAGCTCGGAAACGTCCCCCGCGGGCTGCTCGTGTTTGCTAATGGCCCGCAAAACAGGTTTTGTGCGGCCGCTCGGCCGGCGCTGGAGACAACGTCCGCTCCTTCGGCGGCCGGAAACTTTCCTCGCTCTGCTGGCCCAGTGGGCAGCGGGCTAAGTGGTGCGGGCCGCTTTCTCCGAACCGATCGCGACGCTCCGCGGATGTCGGGCGGAGGCGAACCGGAGCGGCACGCGCGAAAGGTGCGCGCGGGTCGCTGGCGTCGGACCGGTTCGGCCTTGGCTCCGGTCCCGTTCCGAGGGGGCTGCGCCACGCTGGACTGCTCACGCCGAACGGGAAGCCCGCTCGAGGTGCACCGCGCTCTCGGCAAGCCCATACGCGCGTCCCGACTGACCACGAACGAACGCGCATGCCTACGGACACGGGCGCGTGAGAGAACCTTTCCTACCAATACAGATATGGCTTTAGATAACAGGCAACAATGATTTGAAGCAATAAAATGGCTAAGGTGTCCTTACTCTGAAGCATAGCTTAGCTATTGACTCTAGAAGACACTGGCCAAAACCGACGCGTTCGCGCATTGTTCTGAAACGAAAAACAAGAATTTGCACTATCTTGATCATTCTTTATGCCGATAAAGGCTGGGGACACAGAAGGTGTATAGAGCTACCAAACGCATGAAGTGTGCACGGTTCACCTAGCCCTGCACACAATAGTCCCCCCCCCCCCCCCCCCCCTCTTTCCCATCACAAACCTGTGTACCACTCAAATTTCGTACAAAGGCGGCTTTTCCCATTTCCCGTCCGTGGTTTTGACAGCACTGCGCGCAACTACGGTCGGTGATAGGTTAATTAAGAGTTCAGGGGAAGCTCCTCCCTCCCCTTTCCAGTTTAGCAAAGCGAATGCCGGAGAGGAGGCCTCCTCCTTTCCACCGTTCGCTCTGCTGAAGTGGGAAGAGGTGAGAGGAGCTTCCCCTGAACTCTTAAAGGGACAATGACAGGGTATTTATGGCGGCCAACGTTTTTATTTGTGCATGACATATGGCAGCACCACTACCACCCAGAACGCCATTTGCGGCTTGCAATTCGTTTTCTTTCCTCCCAAAAACCGCCGATCAAGAAGTGGCCGGTTTGAGTCGCGCTCACTCTCTGCTCCCTGGTCACGTGCCGTTTTTTATGGTTTGCTTAGACACAACCACCAAGGATAATCAAAATCGTGGTTCATCGAAGGCACACACTCAATGGTAGAAATGGACAAAAAATACGATACCCACTTTTTGTGGCTTCTAAAAAACTGCAAATACGTCAATTTGAAAAAGACAGGGAAAAGAGGGGGGGGGGGGGGGTTGTCAGTGTCCCTTTAATTTGTCACCGACTATAGTGAGATAGACATATAGGCACGTGTCTCCCTTCAACGCGCAGATTGGCCCACTGTGACCGTTGCAGACATCAGACATGTACGTTACTGAACAATCTAAGTAAATAGCGTTACATCGTTACTCGCTCAAAAAGTAACACGTTACTCGTTACTGGCATCCAAAAAGGAACGTGCTACATCAGTTGAAAAGTGACGATTAAATTCAATTTAAGTTAAAACTTTTATTTTACACTCACGAGTACAAGAAGGGGGTGAGGGGTAAGCTACTTTCTCGTTACTCTGAAAGTGTCGTTTGTTTCTAAGCGGGAGCGGCCTTCCAATGTTTTGTGTCGTTAATGATGCCTCGCTTTTTAAAAGCATGCATGGGCATACTAATGGGGACATAGGTGGCCGAGTGTTAACGAACCGCAGCTCGTAGCACGTCCCAACGCTCCTGGGCTTAACCCCACCCCGGCCCGGTTCGATCTGGATGGTACCCGCGTGCTGTCGTGTATCACCACTGCGTGATGCAAGTTAAAGAGCCCAGGATAGCATTGGTGCTGCACTGACTAGATTTCATTATCTTCAGCGAAGGGATGTCCGTTGGAACTGACTTACTTCGCGCTGTCCAAACAAACACACAACACACTCGAAAATTTGTATACTAAATTTCTATAGCATGTGACATGTTGATTGGAAGAATCACCTGGGGTTAGTGTGGCCGTGGTTATAAGCATTCGTTATGCATGCGCCTAGAAATATCGACCCGACAAAAATGTTGACGTGCTAGCTCACTTGCGTTAGCAACCAGCCGGAACAACAATCCAGCTGATTGCTAACGCAATTATTAATTTGTGTTTGGGTTTAGCCAGATCTCAGGATCGAACATTATTCCTTAAACTCAGAATTCGCGGGTACATCTCACGTGACAGAGACGCCAAGGCGTGTATAACTGGTGCCCAAAAGGGGTGATAACACAATTGTCGCAAAAGCCCCGGGTAATTTGCATTTAGTTGCATTATAATCGTTCAATGACCCCGTTTCGTATGCCCCGCGTACCAGTTACGCCTCGTCCTCACTGTACTCGTCCCATATTCCTTTTAGTGCTTTGACCGCGCGTTGTTCCCTGCCGTGATCCTTATCTCTTTCGGTTCTGCAATTGAGGAGTGAAGTGAAGACAACAATCAAATAATAACATTACTAAAAAAAAAGAAAAAAAAAAAGCGGGAGGTGTAGTACAAGCGTGCGATTGCGGGAGCCTACAGTTCGGGGCTGATACTCGCCAGCAAGGAACTCAGTTTCTTTGAGTGTTGTCCAGACCACGGTGTCTGAACGCAGAGGGACAAGATGCCCTATACCTAAACCATCGCCCCATGAAAAAAAGCAAAGAAAAGCAAACGAAGTTAGTTTTCAATTGCTGCAATATAAACCACATACTTGGGAGAAAGCACCCATACGTGTTCGCCCTTGTAGATTTCAAGAAAGGTTGGACCACCAGTCGAGTATCGCCGCTACAGCTATCCAATGGCGGTCAGACTCTCAGACGAATAAAGATCATGGACCGAGAAAGACGACAGCATCGAGGAAAAGAAAGTTTCATGCAATATTGGGAAAAACCTCTTTTGATTGCATATCATATATGATAAAGCAGAAGGCATCAACAGGTATGCAATGAAAGAAAAAAAAAACTATTTTTCGCGCGAAGGAGGCAAAACCAGCCAGGACTGGAAAAAAACGAATTCAAATGAACAACTTAGAAAGAAACTTTGAGGACCCGGGGCTGTCGATACAGAGGAATTGAGTCATGGGCTTCGGAAATTGGGGCAGAGCGGAGCGTTCGACGCACGGATTTTGACACGGGGTTTTAACGCGATTGCGCTAAGGAGCTCGTGTTGCAGAAAAGCCGGCGTCGGTGACGTGACGCGAAAATCCTGATTGGTCGATAAGGTCATGACGTCACAGCCCCATGACCTCGCGCGGGAATTTTAAACCCCCAACGCTCACGTGAAACGTGACGTCACGCTTCAATGAAAGTGTTTAAAACATGACGTGTAATGCGAGTTAAACATCGCGGCATGTCTAAAATGATCTCACTTGATAAAATAATTAATATGTTTTAAAACAATTGGAAGAATTTTAGGCGGGATTCAAACCCATGTTCGGTTGCGAGCCAGACACGCTACTGACTAGGTTTTTTTGTTTTTTTTTTCTTTATTGTTACACTTACTAGGCCACGCAAGGCACGCTTGTCGCGTTCCACTCTTTTCGACACCGGGTGCTTCTGTGCACCACCCCATCAAAACAGCACCTGTCAAAGTGGCTGGGTTTCTGAAGGAAGTTGTATAGATCACTGTCTGCTCCGTTTCCATGGGCGACAACATGTTTGTTTATGCTTACGCCATGAAACAGTACGGTGCGGCGCTTTTCGACAAAAGTAAGTTTTTTTTTTAGAAAGCTTCGCACATATCGTAGTGCAAGAACTTCGAAAATTCATATTCACAAAGCTCCAAGAACGACACCGATGCCAAGAGTGCCGTAAAAAGCAAAAATCTTGTTTTATGCGTAGCCCCTTTCTTCAAAAGAACCGGCGTTTGAGGTTCTTGTGCCGGCTGCTATCACCGATAGCTATCACCTATCATGAAGATGCCTTGATATATCTCTGCGTGATTGGTTTATCCGCTGATGGCAGACCTGCAAATACAATGCCGTAAAGATGTCCTTATGAGCCTGCTTGATTGACTGCGCTCGGACAAAGTGATTATAGACACAGTGAACTTTCTTTCTGCCCGGCTTTCTTTTAAATATTTGCCTAAAAACTAGCAAAAAAAAAAATAAAAAAGGTCAGGTAATTTTACTGAAAGCGTTTCCCGCTTCGATACCGTACCTTATCTCCCATGTGCCAGGGCCAGAATGTTCTTGAACGGGCAAAGCAAATGATTGTGCCACCGGCCAAGTCCCCATTCTGCTGAAAATTTCCATCCTTCCTCTAAGGTGTGGCTAAGTCGAAAGAGTATTTTTATGCCCCGGACTATCAACTGTTTGCTATGCAAGCAAGTAGAGACGGTCGACCTCCTCTTTATATTTTGTTTGGATGCCTAATTCTTCTGGAACGTAGTACTACAGCGAACCTTGCAAAAAGATTTCTTGATCGCACCGTACCAAATTTGCTTTCTTAAAGGTATACTAAAATGAAAATTTAAATATACCCTTCACGTTCAGAAATAAGTTAGGTATGACCAAGATTTCTGCTAAGACAATCGCACGCCTCTATTTTTTTACGGATGGCAACATTTTTTGTTCTAAACGGTCGATTCTGTAGGCGCTCGAAGACGAGAGAGCGGCGGTGCATCTCGGGAGACCCAGCGCCTTCAGCTCGTTCGTGACGTCACGCCTCCCTTCACGGGCAAGGCTACGGCCACGCTAACGTGGTTATGAGCTTCGCCACTTGGTGACGCGTCGACGGGTTACAACATAGCCGTTTGAGACGCCCGAGGACTGCTTGGATGCCACGGTTATGGTGCATTCTGGTACACCATAACACGGTATATATATAGACGCGAGCGGAGGCGAAACCCGCTCTCCTCGTCTTCCTTTTTATTCCCCAGCTGAAGGAGTTTACTAGGCACGGAAGAGAAGGGAAATCCAACTCGGCCATGTTTGACTTGTCACGGAGAGAATTTTTTGTGATTCCATCTAGCGGAAGCCGCAGCCACCGCTTCTCAGGGCTGAATGGGCTATCGTTCAGCCTCGCAGTCTTGCTAGTAACTTTTCATTTTGTCAACTTTTTTTTTCTGTAACATGTTTTGCATTCGTAGCGGACAATAACAAATTTTGCTGCTAACTGGAGTGTTCATAATTTTGTTTCCTGGACAAAGCATGGTGGGAGACGCTCATTCTTAGCTCACAAATGTTTTAAATTTACATCTTTTCTTCTGAATTTAATTGACAGTTTCAGAAAAAAACTTCCTTGTCCCACTTCCTTGGAAAGCAATCAAAGACACCACTGGTTTTCTCCCTTGAGATAAACTGACTAGTTCTCTATCCCGATTGATAAATCTTTAAAAAAAGCAGAGGCCGTCCTGCACCCATTTGCTTTTATACACATCCTAGACTTTACCAAGATTATATCATCAGTATCACCTTCTTCTTCTTCTTCTTCTTCTGGTTGTGAGGTCCAGAGAAGGAAAGGGAAAGCCAGGAGAGATGCTGGCCTCCTGTACGGGGCGAGTCGTTACCCGGCTTGGGGAAGGGGGAGGAGCCGTAGGGTGGCTAAAAGCGATCGTGTGGAAATTTTGAACCAGTCCAATAATATGATGGGGCTTTGGCACAAGTGTAGGTTTCAATTTTACAACCTTGCTGTTTGCAATGTGCGGTATTTGGTTAAAGACGGTCTACCAAACCAGTCTCACTCAAAAAGTCCAAGAGGTCTTTGTAAGCCCTCTGGGCTAGCCGACGTGGGGCTTCTGGGATGAGAAGTTCCCGAGTCTAGGAGGAGGGAAGTCCATTAAAAGAGTAGTACTGCCCAACAAGGTTTCACGCTCTTCTTCGTATTCTGTGAATACAAGTAGCACGTGTTCAGTCTCTTCTAGGGCTCCACAGTGTAGGCAATCAGGACTACTGACTCGTTGAAGTATGTGCAGAGTTGATCTTGTGTTTGAACAGTTTTCCCTCAACCGATGTAACATTGACGGTTGTTCTCTTGGCAGCTTGCGGGGGATTGCTAGAGGGGGCCGTCCTTCAGCCGTCTCTCGGTGTGGGTGGCGCTTCTGGTAGAAATTCCGCATAAATTGCCATTCTTCCTTGTACCCGCGAAGGGAAATGGTTGAGGTCTCAAGTCTATGAGCTTCACTAGCGAGGATCAGTAGCACCACCTTTATTATTTGGGAAATTACAGTAAAGAAGTGAATGCTGCAGCATATAAAGTGTAAAGACTATAGGAGTCTTTACAAAGTTAAGTGAAAAAAAAAAAGTTGAATTCTGAAGAGCCGCACAGTTCAAAAACCTAATTTGAATTAAAAAAAAAACACGAAAACAAACCATTATGCCCTATAAAAATGAGAAAAAAAAAGAATATATGGAAGCCTCTATTGGGAAATCGTTTTGTCATAATATTTTTATCCCCGAGTCATTTTGCTAAGATCGTACACTTAAACTAACAAATCATTAAGTCGACAGCTAACGCTTAAATCGCAGCCATTTCACACATTGCACAGATGTAGATCTGTGCAATGTTTTTTGATGACCGTAGTGGCAATTAAAAAAAAAATGAGATGCGATTTTTTTTATATAATACCAGCGAGTGAAGAAAGCACTTTTGTAGACCAGTTATAATTACTGTCAATAAAACACAACCAACCGTAGGTTCACAGCCAGCATTTTGGGAGTTTACATGACATTTTGCTCTGTCGTTCATAAGCCGTCTAGAATAATGGACACTCGTAGTATTGAGCATAAAGTTTCAGCAACGCATCTTTCATATATCGAAAAAAGAAAAAATCTCAATGGCGACTACATGTAGGAGAATTAGTGAAACATTCGGCATAAGTTACTTTGCGCCGCAGCTGCTGCATCGTAAGAAAGTCAAGCCTTGCTCGAATGCGGAATCCTCGGAATCCGATTTGTTGAGCAGACACAGGGGCATCTTTTCGTTATGGGAGACATAAAGAAGAAAGCTCATTCTTTTAACTTTTCAGGGCGGCAGGTCACACGGGCGACACGGAAAAAGACATTTAGGTGCGGGGGAGACGGAAAGGTGGATTATCGGAATATCGTTGGCGCGAGTCCTGCCAGTGCAATTCCGTATGGAGAATAAAACAGACACTCGCGAATAAAAGCAAAGTACAATAGAAAATAGAAAACGATTTGTCGTGAAAGCATCTGATAAGTGGTTTGAGAACACGATGGCGCTCGCATACACCTTTTTTCCCTGTTTTAATATTATCTATTCATCCCCAGTTGTTTCGCTCTTGGATATGGATGGAAACTTACACCTTTTTTGGTCGCGTACGTTGTGCCACCGATGACAGAACAATAAGGTACCACCACGCCGCGTCCGAAAGCAAGCGATCACGCCGTACCGCTATGAGGTGCGCAGTGTAAACAAACCTCGCATCCTCGCATTCCAGACATCACGTGACATTCACGTGCTGCTCAGTGGCGCCCCCTAGCGAACCTACGCGCGCTCGGAGCTCAACGCCGTACTTCCGCGGTGTGGGAAAAGAGCAAGCTTACAACATGGAGTCAGGCACGCAAAAAGCCCTTTATTCACTTCTTCCTCTTCCCTCGTGTCGGCCAAACCACGGTGTAAGATAATAATACTCTTCAAGTGAGGACAGCGCGCTCCTCGCGACGTGCCCGATAAAGTTCGCTCTTCACTCTCTCTCACTATGGTTTCAAGCGGCACCGGCAGGTGACTCGTCGACCCGTGGGCACGTAGGGTGCCTGCATGTCTGTCTGTCTCAGGGTGAAAACATCCATTGTTGACCTGAATGTGACAGCGCGTGACGCTCTCGCGCACTCGGTGCTAGACTTGGGCTGTAAAATGGCGTCTATGCATTAGCCAAAGCTACGCGCTCGAGCTGAGTGACACCGTATTGCGTGCACTTCAATATGCATAAAAAAAAAAAAAAAAAACGATTGGGCGGAAAAATGGCTGAGATGTCACCACTCAAGCAAAAGCGCGCGTGTGTATGAAGGCACTCTATGGGCACGTACAAGACGGCTCGTGCCGCCTCAAGTACCACACGCGCAGGGCTCCAGCGAGGTTGTCGCACGTGCAGAAATACCACGGTGTACCAGGGTGTCATGGCAACGAGATAATTTGTTTCGCTCTCACACAGTCTCGCCGTTTGGCCGCCGGCGACACTGTCAGCCGCGGGCACGGTGGCAGCGGAATGATGCAGCCTTTCGGACGCCCGTCGAACAAACCTATCTGATTCCTCGCGCCGCGCGTTCAGCCCCGCCGTGTCCTCACCTAAAGAGTGTATCTTGCACCGTGGGCCAAACCGACACGAGAGGTGAATTACCTCACACATCTCCCCTACTGAGTCTCACACCAACGAACAATCACACCTTTTTTGTTTGAAAATGTCTTTAATAATAATAAGATGAAAGAAACACCATGGTCAGGTCAACTGGGCTTAAGCCGTCGGTGCTGTCCTAAAGTGGGGGTGTGGGATTAAATGAAGTGAGTCACGTGAGCCTCCTTAATGAACCGAAGGAGAAAGTCGAATAATTCTTTTCGATGCTTGGGTGAGCCGGATGGTCTGGTCCATTTCGCCAAGCTCTTGGTTCTTTACACCTCGGGAACGGTCTGTAAAATTTTTTTTTCTTTTTTGTTTTTTCGAGTTTTGGGTTTCCAGAGTGAAGGCTCTTCCTACGAGGTAGTCTCGAAAGTTTTCGCTGGCCCACACGAGTGCCAAGCCTTCTTTCTCTATCTTTGCGTTCTGACATTCGGTCTGTGTCAGACAACCCTTGACGCGTGGGCAATTAATTACCTTGAACCGTCGTTCCTCCTTCTGGTGCAAGACAGCACCAAGTCCAAATGCTGATGCGTCTGCATTTTCAACAGTTTCTTTGTTTGGGTCTTAGACACCCAATACTGGGTTTGAAGAAAG
Organism: Ixodes scapularis; assembly: GCF_016920785.2. NCBI lineage: Eukaryota > Metazoa > Arthropoda > Arachnida > Ixodida > Ixodidae > Ixodes > Ixodes scapularis. Next base: position 84,919,831 of record NW_024609884.1, read on the forward strand.
CATAGCTTTCCACTGGTCAAATTAAAGTTGTTAAAGTTGGTTCCACACAAAAATCATGTTTTGTGCTTATAACATCGATAACAGTGGTCCAAAAACCTGTGCACCATTGGGTACAAAACGTGCAAGATACGTAGCCAATCCCATGATGCGGCGTAACTCCTTTTTTGATGTGGGACTTGGCATCTGCAGAATAGCAGACAGCTTTGCTTGATCCGAAAGAAACAAATTGTTCTCGATCAAGTGCCCTAAAAAGGAAATCTTCGTAACTCTGAAGAGCCATTTCTCTTTATTTAGCGTGATCCCAGCTTGAGTGAGACGCTCCTGTACTGCTCTTAGACGACCATCGTGTTGATCTTGTGTGGACCCCCAGATTAGGACGCCGAAGTAATTCCAAACGGCAGCCTGTTAAAACAGAACCTGCCAAAAAATGTTATGAATGTCGTCGAGGTTTTGCTGTCCTCGCTTAAAGGTATCTGCCAAAACCCTGAGTTGGCGTCAATCTTCGAGAAAACGGTTGCTTTCTGGAGCATTCCCAAAGTGTGTTCCACTGATGGAATCGGATGCCATTCTCTCTGGACGTACTTCTTCCGTTGCGTAAAGTCAACGCAGAGGCGTATGGCTCCTGAGGGCTTAGGAACCGCTACCAACGGTGCACACCACGCCACTGGTTCTGTCACTTGAAATTACTCCCAGTTGTTGTATCCTCTTCAGCTCCATCTTTGTCTTGTTGAAAAGAGGCAGGGGGACCCTGCAAGGCGATGTCAGGGTAAAGGGCGTTGCATCAGGTGCTAGCTTCACCTCGTAGTCTCCTTTCATAGTGCCGAGCCCTTCAAAACGACAGGAAAACTCGTCCTCGGAGCAGTGGCTCCGCACCTGGCAGACCTCAGGGAGAACCTTGTGCTTTTCTATAGCTGGCCTTCCAAGAAGCGGTGTTTTGAGGCCTCGGAGAGCGTAAACTTCCTCTTCGTTTATGTAGTTTTTGAACGAGAGGTTCAAGCTTGCGACACCCAGAACGTGAAGTCGTCTTCCGTCGGGCCCCTGGAGCTGGCGCCTCGGCGGGTTTAGAGTCGCCTTTGAAGAGACTCCTAAAAAGGTCTTCGGGAATCACTGTCTCATCTGCCCCGGTGTCTATCTTGAATAGTACTGGTTGGTTCTCAACCAGTCACATTAGTTCCCACTTCGAAGTTTGGGACTTTGACGTTGTGCCGAAAAATCCTGGCTCTTGACCGTCGCTTCTTGTTTGGGTAGCTGAACCTGAGGCCGTCATCAAATGCCCTTCTGAGAAAAATCCTTCTCCTTGCTCAAAGACATTCCTGCGAGAAGACGTTGACCGACAAACTGTCATAAAGTGTCCTCTTTTTACACAACCTCGGCACACCGCGTCTTTTGCTGGACAACTTGCCCGAGAGTGTGTTTCATGTCCGCATCAGGTACGGGATTGTTCTGGAATTTTGGCGTTATGCTGGTGATGATTTGACAAAATCCGATCCCAAGCGGCCGCAGCCTTTTGTGGCACTGTAAATGATCAGCAAGTGTGCACCTGGTGTACTGAGTCTGGGCTTTGGAACATAGCTCTTTCTGTTGTCGTTGGACTGTTTCATGTTGACGGACGATCATGAGCGCCTTCATCAAGTCTAACGACGAGACTAACTGTAGTTTTTCTGAAACTTTCTTGTCCTACAGGCCTACTACCAAGCGGTCTCTGATTAGTTCTTCTCTGAGTTCGCCGAAGTTGCACGTGACGGCTAACGTGTGCAGGGCCGTTGAAAATTACTCCGCTGATTCACTCTCTCCTTGTGTTCGGGTGTTGAATCGTGCTCTTTCATAGCTTATGTTGAGCTTTGGAAAGAAGTAGGCTTCGTAGTCGGCGTCTGAAGAGGAGCCGGTTGATTTGCGAGCTGACGGGTTAAAACCAGTAGTATCCCGATCCCACTTCGGACACCATGTTCGACGTGGGATACCTCGCACACGGGGCGGCGCTGCTTTTTGGTGAAGGTCGGCGTATGTCGAAGTAGCGACATTCCAAGAAGCTTTAGGAGCATGCACCATTTTGCAATGATTTTCTTTGTTTTAAGCAAAGTTTTAGTGTATTTTCGAACAAAAAATTGGTGTCGTGGTGTTGCCAGAACACAGTTGACATTTAGACACTAAAACAGGCTCTAGACTCTCGTTTCAGTACCCCTTAATGTTCAAAAAGAAAACTGTGTACCGTATGACATGTTTCCTTCCTTTTTAACTGTTAAGCATATTTGAAAATCGCGAATTGCAATGATGAATGCAGTGTGTGATGCGAAAGAACTGTACAGTTCAAGTTGTCGCTAAGATCAAGTGTGTACAACTTATACCCTACACTCTAAGAAAAAAGTTGGCCTCAAGGGACTAACGGCAGCATTTGGTCCTCTGAACTCCCAGTTGCTCCCCGAAAGGACCATCTCGCTCAAGCTAGGTACCGTGCGCAAAAGCTGGGGACTAACTGCGCTCGACTGGGACCAACCGATAGGCGTGCGCGAGCAAAAGCATCCATTAGTCCCCCTCAGACAGGGTGCATCTGTATGACTTAGTCCCCGAATGCAAACGGAATGTTCGCCAGGAGGACGGATGCTATTTCGCTTGTCTTGGGGATCGGCGAGACTCAGCCCAGCACGGCTGAAAGTGTTGACAAAACTCGGACGAAACTGGCGAATTTGTTTAATGTGCCACGAACGTTAAGACATTACATGGTAGAGCTTCACGCGTTGTGTGAAAGCGAGTGAACGAATGTGTTGACTCGACTTCACCCAACTACCTCCTCAAAAATGATCTGTTGACATTCCACAAGTCCCATTTACGTAATTTGCCTTCGCGCAAAAAATGTGCATTTATCCAAACGCAACACCTCCAAATACTAACACTTTTTTCTTTTAAAAATGAAACTTAACAGTTTGCAGAAGCCACGCTTTTAACACCGAAGTTTGGCAGTCAGAATAAATGGTCACTTCAATCGCTAAAACTGAGCATTCCCACCAACGATATAAGCAGTCGCGCGATGCCACTACATCGCATCGCAAAAAAAAAAAAAAAAAAATAGATGGTCACACCGGCGTGTGCGATAAGCGAGTCCAACGCCTTCGTTGGCGAGTCGTTTGTCGAAAACTCTCGCTCCGAACGCCGTTGATTTGCTCAGCCACTCCGCGACTAGATCGCATCGCAAAAAAGTCGAGTCAAGAAGCGACTGCTCCAATCGCGTCGCTTTTTGCCCGCGATGGTCGCTTTTGCGATGAAAGTTATCGCGCGGCTAGATCGCATCGCCGGTGGGAACGCGCCTCCGTCTCTGTGTGACAAACCTTTCTGGGTAGTCCAATGTCGAACTAAAATCCGCAACGACACACTTGATGCACGGCACGTTCCACTTAAAGAGCACATTCAGGGGCAGTATCCAGACGCCTTCATGCCATCGTCGTCGCTGTTTCCAGAACAATCCAGATGAACAACGAAGAACGAACCACGCCCGGAACGTCACACCTGGCAGCACCCTACTAATACAAAACAAACGCAAACTAAAAAAAAAAAAAAAAAAAAAAAAGCCACCCGAGAAAGTTGAAAATGCTTTAGAGAGAGAGAGAGAAAAGAAAGAAAGAAAAAAGTGTTTGCTTGAGGTCACTCGACCGGCGTGTTGAAAGTGGCGACCGTCTCCCGTCCTTGGAGCTCTTCGGTGTCCTTGTGTCGTGTGTAGTGGGAGGCAGAGCCGTTTATACTGAGAGAGTTTGGCCTTCTTAAGGAGATTTTGGCAGTCTGACAACCACAGCAGCGTAGTCTGACAACCGGGGGATGACTACTTCCGTCCGCCATATTGTGGATCTGACTCATAGGAATTCTACGCGATTTCACAGGAATGAACAAGACAAAGAAGTAACGCCATATTGTGTTATCGCGAAATCCGCTGGTTCTAGCGGCCAACAAGCTCCGCCCATCGGCCAAACTCTCTCAGTATAAACGGCTCTGGTGGGAGGGGGAAAAGAGATTATCTTCTGCGCGCACTGCCCCCTCCCCCCAATCCCCTACCCCGCATTCTTTGCTCCTTGTACACGCGGGGGGTTGGGCGTTGGTCAGATGGGGTCCGTGGGGAAAACGGGAAGTGCCTTTGTTTGAAAAGAACCTGTTTTTAGTAAGTTGAAAGTCGAAATACAGCCTTCGTCGGAGGCTTGTCGCCTTGTGTCGTCTCCGATCATGCCGGGATCGGGTTTGGATTCGCGGTGCTGAAGCACTGCACTTGATCTGTTCTGACGTCACAAGCCAAGGGAACTCGATTAAGGTATGTCGAAGTGCTTCTGTTTATGGTGTATTTATTAACTGTGGCTTCAGAAAGTGTTTTCTTTTGAGCGCGTTCTCTAGCTTGCAAAGCGCGCGCCATGCTCTATTCTTTTTGGCACCACGGTTGCTGATTTTGTTATGCAGCACAGAGACCTCATATTCTATCGTATCGAGCGAAACGCCAGTTCTACCGATGGCTTATTTTTTTGTGTGTTTGTGTTTCGCAGACCCTGGCAGGATCGCTTGACCATAAACGCCTGTCCACATGCAGCGGAGCGCTACAGGCATAACGCTGACCTTGCGCTAAGCGCGTGCTGACGGGATCGGTCAAAAGCTTTGTATTGCACCGACAAAACTCATGCTCACGGCAGACGAAAAGTAGCTCATGACACGTGAGCAGCGTTACATCAGCGCTTCGCTGCGTGTGAGAACCGGCATTAATGGAGACATTTATTCGATTGTACACTAGACTTTCCCGTTGATGGCGGGAGATCGTGCCGTCACTTTGAAGCATAGTTTGAGCACGCACGCGCTGGGTCTGTAATTCGCAGCGAATGGTCTACTAAAATCTAATATTGCGCTGATATGCTGTCAACAGACCGCATGTTGGATGTGAACCATTGTATCACTTATGCAGCCTATTTGTTAATTTATTATGCGTGTGTTATAACTTATCTCATATTTGTCAAGCGATTGGGTATTTATGCTGCCCTGTTACTAATAATCCAAATTCCTCGCAAACAGGCAAGAAGCTGCCGGAGCCCCAATAAGCGGTGCTGGGACCACGACCAACTTGGGCAGACGTCCCAGTGTCCAAGCCATCGTCGACGCAAGTGCGCTCTTCGGAATTTGGCCTTATCGTGGATTCTACCGCCCTGGAACTTCGACTTCATTCATCCTTGAATGCGATGTGTATCTACGAGGCAATAAAACTACTTTTAACCTGAACTCCACGATTTCGTTTCGGAGATTTGTGGCACGGGACCAAATGAAAAGGATAAACCTTTAGTCCCAGAAGCCTAAATCCAAGGGCGCAACGTTTAGACCCAGGGGTCCAAGTGCAAGGGCCTAACAGTGAGTCCTCGGGGTTCATTTGAACCGGTGTAACAGTTAGTCCCAGGGGTCCAAGCGCAAGAGTCTAACAGTTGGTCTTTGAGGTTCAATTGAAACGGTGTAACAGTTGGTCCCAAAGGACCAAGCGCAAGGGCCCAACAGTTGGTCCTCGAGGTGTAACTGAAAGGGTGCAACAGTTAGACCCAACGGTGCTAGTGCGAGGGACTAACTGACGGGGCGCAACAGTTGCTCCCGTTACAGTTGCTCCCCTAGGGGACTAATGGTTGTGGCAGCGCATTTGGTCCCCCGAGGGACTAAGTCGCGCTCCCTTTTTTCTTAGAGTGTAGTTACACTAGCGCCCTCGACTGTCATTAAGCTAACGATCGTTGACATCTCCCAACTGTCATTGAACTCAACTAAGTTGTCTGGTGTTACACGGCACATAGGCCTAATAACCCAGTTGAGATGCGCGTCAAGGGACACAGTCGAAACCGAAACGAAACCAAAACTGAAGTCAAATTATCTTTTTTTATTTTTTAAATAGCGGTGCAAATGAATAGTATGCACACTTTTCATTTATTATTAACGTTTAAAAACAAAATAAAATGAACTTCCCTTTTGTTTTTAGAGTAAAGAAACGATAATCAGAACGATTCACACGAATTCAAGCAAGAGAGACATAACGAAAGTCTTATCGGCACGGACATCACAATCACCGCCTCGTCCAGCTTTGGCTTCCGCGACGTGCCGTGATCGTTCTAGCAGCAGCTATGGCCCCGAATCATAGACGCCTCCGAGAATATTTGCTGCTACGATACTCTCTAAATGCCTCCTCCCATTTCTTCCGCAATAGTCAGTGCTTCGCTGGCGCTGGCCATGGGCGGCGATGCGGCGGACACCGCCATCTTTAGCGCCACTGGGGCCCAACCCCCCTCAGTTATACTCCGTTTCACCCAGCAACGTTGGTTTCACCTCATGTTGTACCGCAGCGAAGGCTAGAAGCGCGAGCTCATAGCGTTGGCAGTAATTGCCCTTAATGCACGAGGGCTTGTCCCCACCGAGATTGAAGCTACTCCAGAGCAAGGAGCTCGCGCTTGTAGCCTTTCCTGCGGTAGATCATGAGGTGAGATAGAATATAGCTGAAGTAGGCCAGCTCAGTTGAACTCAATGATCGTTAGTTGCTCAATGACAGTTGGCGTCGCCGGCCGATCGCGACTAATACCCCTGTTATACCGCTGTTACACGGGCACACTTAACTGCAGTTACGCTAAACCACAATTAGCGCACAATACTTGCCGACAACATTCTGCGGCGATGCAGTCAGAGCTACGGGCGAACGTGCGCTTGAGCATCTTGAGCACCCATCAAAGCAGTGCACGCGCTCTCTTCACTTCTTTTGAGATAGCTGTCCGAGGGTATAGTGCGGCATCTGTGCTGCCACGTAACCGCAGTTAAAGCTGAGTTAACCGCGGTTAAGTGTGCCCGTGTAATACCCCTGTTACACGGGCACACTTAACCGCGGTTAACTCAACTAAACTGCTGTTTCGCGGCACCACAGATACCGCACTATACTCTCTGACACCTATATCAGAAGAAGTGAAGAGCGCGAGCGCACTGCTTCGATAGATGCTCAAGATGCTCGAGCGCACGTTCGCCCATAGCTTTGACTGCATAGCCGCAGAATGTTGTCCGCAAGTATTGTGCGCTATCTGTGGCTTAGCGTAACTGCAGTTAAATGTGCCCGTGTAACAAGGGTATTACAGGGGTATTACACGGGCACCCTTAACCGCGGTTAACTCAGCTTTAACTGCGGTTACGTGGCAGCACAGATGGCGCACTATGCCCTCGGACAGCTATTTCAAAAGAAGTGAAGAGAGCGCGTGCACTGCATTCATGGGTGCTCAAGGTGCTCAAGCGCACGTTCGCCCATAGCTCTGACTGCATCGCCGCAGAATGTTGTCGGCAAGTATTGTGCGCTAATTGTGGTTTAGCGTAACTGCAGTTAAGTGTGCCCGTGTAACAGCGGTATGAGTCAACTGTCGTTGGCTTAATGGCAGTTAAAAGCGCTAGTATAACTAGAGTATTATTAGCACCATAATTTGAACTAACAGTTATGTTTCAAGCGACCGAAGGTATGAGGCGATTATAACCAAAGCCCTCTAAAAAGTGGTCAAGGTATGTTTTTTTTTTTAAGAATGATAATTTTTTGATAAGTGCTACCCATGTTGCTTAACACATACAATGAAGAAAACGAAGGGCTCTGCAATAGCGGTCCGGGAATTTTCTTGGCCTTAAGTATAATCCACGTCAAGAATGTCTTGTATTTGTGTCTTAAAATGGGGTGTATAGGCACCATACAACTTTATTTGTAACGGTCCAGGGTTGCAGCCGAACGAGGCAAATTTTTATGGGACGCAAACACATAAACACATTCCGTGTTAAAAAAAAAAAAAAAAGAACAACCACACTCGTCGGCAGCGCAGGAGGGCGTGGGCTTGCTGACGCAGCGTGGGCGTCTCTCGGCTCAAGGCTGTCTGGCGCAGACGGCTTCGGCAGGTCGGTATCGCGAAGGCCTTTCTACGCGTGAGTAGCGTGCCTAAGTACGACGCTTCAACAAAGCTTGCAGTTTCTCCATTCCTAGACATGCATGTAGTACTCCTACACGCTTCTCCCGGACCAAAGCAACGGCACTTCAAAGTCTCGAAGCCGTGTTCACCTGCACATCGTGCTCGTAATGCAAAGGTGGCTCGTTGACAGAATAGAGAACGACAAAGCACGGCCTGTTGACTCCTGTTGGTGCTATCATTCAACGGAATGGTTAATTGGGCGAGTTGGTACGTATTCAGCTTGGAGCAGCACGACTAGACACGGACGAAGCGTAAGAGGCTGAACGAAACGAACGCTGAATAACTACTGACTGCCTTTTTTTTTTTGTTTTCCAGGCGCAATCGCACTTCGAACGATCGCGGGTACCGATCCCGCACGAGCGCCGAGTCGGGGTTCGGCTGCGCCTCGTGCTCAATGAATAGACCTTTTTGCTAAATTACTCAAGCATCGAAAAGGACGCTGGGAATGTGGGTACACGCGTTGCACGCGTTCTCCTTATCTGTATTAAATACTCAAAGTAAACAACCGAATTAAGACGTCGATGTACGCGCGTGCAAAGTGCCATTCTTTTTTTTTTTTTTGAAGTTTAAAACAGGTCTTGCTACAGAACGTTTAATTGAGAGCTAAAAGAAAAGAAATAAACCTACCACTCTCAACCTGCACCGCCAAATGACATAACAGGTTTAAACCAATCAAAATAAATGAATAGGGTCAAATGACCCAAGTCAATTTTTTTTGTAAAGGCCAATTTGAAAGAAACACTGGGGAGCATCGAAATCATAGTTTCAGGAACGGGCTTGGAATTTAGTACGGGCATTTACTTTTGTATAATGGATTATTCCTGTTCTAAATATTCTATTGCTTTAAATGTAAATTCGTTTTTCTTGGTTTCTCCTCCGTCGATCTTCTGGAAGAAGACGACGACGATCCAACTTCTTCATGAAGATGTCCTGTATGAGAATAAGAATCTGAATAATATTTTAGTGTTAAAAGTTGTTTTTTGTTTTTCCTTTTTCCCTCTCTTTTTCCCTTCCCTCTCCTTCCTTCCTCTTTCCCCTTTTTATGTTGATTATTTCTATTTATTTAGTTATGCATTTCCTATGCTGAATATAGAGTTTAGCCTATATCGCTTATGGAATCAACTGGACCGTACTGGGCAACTTATTTAGATATTGCTTAATCTAAATAATGTTGTTTTAACTTTTTTTATTTCTTTAGGTGTGAATGTCCTAAAGCACCGTGTCCATAAAAAAAAAAACTATTTTTCCCCCTTTTTTTCTCCTACTCCCACTGCCCCTTTGCCAACAACTTGACAACTAGGTGAGAAAATAGCCAATGATGCCTATCTATGTTTTGGATTGCAAACTATATTATGTTTTATGATATGATTTTTGCTTAAAATTTTAAACGGATTAAATGTGACTATAGTATATCTCATAAAAATGCCTTTAGTGGTGTTATATAAATTCAACTGATTAAAGTTATTATGTCATTTCTTGACAGTGTGTTAACAGGAAAGTTTCAATAGAAATTTTATTTTGATGGTGTTTCATTTCTTTGCCTCATGAACCATGATCTTGTGGGTGTGTTTCCTGTGATATTAAGAATGTCATTTGCATTCTTAACCTTTGTTTATTTTGCATCTACCTACTACCCTTGCCATCTTGAACACATATTACTAATTATGAACTTATTAGTTCTTTAAATTAGTGTGTTATATAGGATAATAATTTTCCCTAATTTTTCCTCCCCCTCCTCTTCCCCCTTTTCACCTTTTTCCTATTTTACTTCTTTTCTCTTCGTCCCTTCCTCCCAATTCTCTCCCCTCATTTATTGTATTTTTGTAATGTTTATTTTTGTCTATTCTTTCTTTTCTTCCTTTCCCTCTACCCTTTTCTTTTATTAGCTTAAATCATTTGGAGTATCATTTAATATATTTAGTTAACATGATTTAGATGCTTTGTTATTAATTGACCAAGATAATAAAACCTTTGAGTTCTAGTGATTATTTTATGTATCTTGAATCGGCTTTTGGCTTTCTATTCTCATTTTTGTATTTGTTACATGCTCATATAGATGTGCTCCCTATCAAAATGAAAGAAGCAGTTTTGTTACACCTTTCTTTTGTGTTTTGCCTTTTATAATTTCTAAGCAGAAGCCCAGGGATACAGATCAAGTCTGCTCCCTCCTAGATGTCAATGGGGTCTTCTGGGGCATGCTTTTACAAAACAAATAGGAAGCCTAAGACCCCGAAACTAGTCCGTGTCTTCCTGACACATAAATTTAAGGTCTTGATTTTTTTGCATGCATTGAGCCCATTTTTGTTTGTTGCGGTTTTTGTAGATTTTATGGGTATTGTCATTCAGATGAGGTTGGGATGTCCTGTTTTTGTTTTAGCGTAGTGTCTTGTTTCACCGTAGAGGTTTCATCCTGTTGTTGGACGCTTTTAAAAAAAAGTGTGTTGTCCCGTTCTGTTTGTGTTGTCGTTCTGTTTGTTTATAACTTTTACCCATTTTGTTGTCTGCATTGGACTCGTTTTGTGTGATTTTTTTTTATTTATTAAATAAAAGAAAGTGGTATTTTAATACACTATGATATTTTAAGGCCCTTCTGCCTGCTCTGTTATTTATTAATTTTTTTAACACAACTACCAGAATATATATATATATATATATATATATATAACTGAGAAGAAAGACCCTTGGTGGGAACAGCAACAACGGACGATATATTCTTCGACGTTTCGGCCGGAGTCCGGCCTTCGTCAGTAAGAACTCCTTATATATATATATATATATATATATATATATACACACACAACGGGCATGGTGGCGGGAGGCTGAAGGCGTGGGTATATAACTGAGAAGCTGTTTTCACCAAGGGTTTTTCTTCTCAGTTAGAAGTCCCCTACCCACATTCATTTTTCTGTTTTATCACTTCTTATTCAATTTTATCACTAATGAACTTAATCATCTCTTTTAAAATGTCTATTTTATGTGTATGTTGAATTACCTTTTCTTTTGATAAATTGTTATTAAATGTTATTCCAAGCTTAATTGTTTCTATAATCATTTGTATTCGGACAGGTTGTAAAATAGTGGTAAATTGATTGACATATCATACCACAAAAACATGGCCTATAATTTTTAATATTAAATCTCTGAAAATAAAATGGGAATCTTCCGTGTCCAGTTAAAAGTTGGGTAAGTAAATAAGTGGAAGGGAATGAGGAGGGTATTGCTGAAATTGTTGGTATCCATTGAAATAATTCTTTACTTTGTCCATGTGTTTTCAGCTATCATTCCAAATATCTTTTGCTCTTTTTATTAGTTCGTTTTTAATATATTTCTTTGGTCTTCCTATCGGCATATATGTTCCCTGGCAACGGGCGTCCGATGCAAATTTGTCCGCTAACTGATTCCCCAGTACTCCAGAGTGTCCTTTTAGAAAGTATAGGGTAATTTTACATTTTTTACTTAAAAGCTCGATATTTTGTTTTAATTTACAAATTTCAGGGTCTGTGTTCATTGAATTGGAAAGTGCCTAAAGGGTCGATAAGCTATATGTGAAGACCTTACAATCCCTTCGCTGATCCGCTGTCAACAAGTGCTCAATTCCCATCATGAGTGCTCGGACTTCTGCATCAAATATGGTGGCGTGTCTGGGCATACAGTATTTTCCTATTTTTATTATACTACCATTTTGTATCATTAATACAAAGGCTGCTCCAACCAAGTTAAGACATACGGATCCATCTGTAAATAAACTAATAGCATCTATTGATGTTCTAAAGGATTTGGCATCATAGATGTGAAATGGTATTACGTGTTTAGTGCTAGGGTGATTGTTCCATACATTTATGGGATAAGTTATTTCACTCGGTGAAACCGTCCAGTCATTAAATTGAGCAGGTATTCTGGCTTGAAATAATTTCAAAATAAACACTTCTATATTTAAAGTAATATTTATAGGAATAATGTTGCATAATATTGGTAAACTAATATTCGGAACTGTATGATATGCATTACATATTTTGACAATGATATTCTTTGGACCGAAATTATTTTTCTCTTCAAGTGAGAATTACGTACTGATTTCCACCATACCGGTGCTCCATATACTATGTATCTTTCAGTGAATTGTAAGTATATTTTACGAAATTGAGTGTTATTGATTCCCCATTTGGTAGCTGAAAATCATGCTAGATTCGTTGTGTGCTGTAAAACTTTAGTTTTTAGATTTTCGACATGAGGTAGAAAAGATAAATGTGAATCAAAATGATACCTAAAAGTTTTCGTTCATGTCTCACTTTTAGTTTATGTTTATTAAAATAAAACATTGGCCTACGTTTCTGGTATTTCATATCAGTTATTATTGGCATACAAAAACATTTATCGCAGTTGAATTTAAGTTTTCTTTCTTGTGCCCAGGCATATAAGACGTTAAGTGTATTTTCTGAACGGTTCTCTATTTCTCTGTGGGATGAGCCATCTATTACAATTATTACGTCATCTGCAAATGCCTGAATGTGCACGTGTGTAGGGAAGTTAATATTTAAAAGATAATTAATTAGAATGTTACATAATAATGGGCTTAAAGGAGATCACTGAGGACATCCTAGAGTTATTTCTTTTTTTATTTCAAGGTTATCTGGTGTTATATAGCTTACATACCTGTTTTAAAAAAAAATAAAAAAGAAGTTAGATGGACATTGCTGCATTTGCAGATAGTGCAACACGTACTATGGGGTAACAAAGCGAATCGAAAACACCTGAAAAGTCTAGGGATATAATCGAAGAAGTCCTACTGTTTTGTTTTACATTTTGAAGTCGTTGTTTTAAGTTATATAATGCTAGAGTTGATGATTTATTATGAGTAAATTCAAATTGATTTGGGTGTATTAGTTGAGACTTTGATAAGAAAGTAGTATAGTCTTGTATAAAGTAATCTTTCTAAAACTTTTCCAAGAAGTGAATTTAAACATATAGGTCTATAAGAACTAGTTTCATTCGTAGGGCGACTTGGTTTCTTTAACAATATTACTTTACCTATTTTCCAATATTTTGGGAAGTATCCTACTTGGAGACATGAGTTAAATATTGAATGTATAAACTGATAATGATGTTCCCATAACTGTTTAATCATTGGTACGGTTATTTTATCTAGCAATATGAATTGAACTAGCAATATGAATAAATGAAGGAAGAAATTCGTAAGATCCGTCGCACCACCGAAACAGATATACTTATTTTGGGTTTGAAAGGTGGTGTTTTTAGCATTTTGTACTGTTGTTTTTTTCGTTAAAAAGACGAGCAGTAATCATTGGGAATACTTCTGGAGTACAAGATAAGAACCTTAGAATTGAAAATATTTGAGAATCCTCACCAGTCAGGAGAGGTGAACACATTTCTAATTCCTCGCAACCGTTTGTCGCTCCGACTCGCCGACTCATTGCGTGACATCTGGGCTACTTGATACCATACATTAGAAATAAAATATATAGCAATAAGGCAAACTCTCGGGAAGAAAGCTGGTTTGAAGTAAAAGAATAGCATCATTCTCGGTAGCCAGTAACATATTAATATTTATATTTCAACTACTTTTCCACGCACACACACATAAAAAAACTTTTTTTTTTTTTTTATGTTTAACCGGTAACCCAAATGGTAAAGCCCAGAACCGCAAAAAAAAAAAAAAAAAAAAGAAACCTATTTCACAAATATAACGGTAACCGTAACCGTAACAGAACCGTTATTTATTTTCGGTTTGAGTCCTTGATTTTCGCCACCACTCACACAGAAACGTCAATGTCCGCCAACAGCATTAGTGCAGCGCCGCATTCCTTGCGCTGCGAGAGATCGGAGGGGTGATCGAATCGTGCGTGCACCTTTCCGCGTGCCGCAAAACAGCCCAGGGAAGGAATGCCCTCCGCGTAAATGGCAATGCACGGCTCGTTCAAAGGTCTGCGGCGAACGGGAAAGGTTCGGTCTATGATCGCGGGTGCACGTGGCGTGCCACGCGGAGACAGCCACCGGTTGATTCACACCGGCGATGAAGGGCTCCTGGAAAGCGCACCTGTCCGGCCTTGACGGCGCCGTCTCGCTCCCAGCCGGGAGAGCCCGTTCAGGCGTGGCCCCGCACTGCCACGCGATCCTTCGGGGACCGGGGGAACTCCCCGGGTCGCGGCAAATCACCCGCAACAGCGGAGCAGCGAGCAAGGTCGGCTCGTGTCGGAGCGTTTCCGCGCTGTCTCCTTCGCGCCTTGCTTGTTGCCACGCGGGGCACGATCCCCGTTCGCCGTCGTTTGAGGGAACTGCAAGCCTACGAATCTCCTCCAGGTGGCGGGTTCGATTCCTGGCCGCAGTCTGACGGAGGGGCTTACTACTGCGGAGAAGCACAAACTGGCGCCCTGGCGAGCCGGAGAAAGTTCACGGCAAAACAGGGGGGACATCACTCCACGTCACAACACGTTCCGGCAAGCTACGGCCTGCCGCACCGTGACGTGTTCCATGACGAAACGACTAGATGCTACCAATCATGTTCACGATCGGGGTGGAGAGAAGGTCAAGACTAGGCTGGCCTGGAGTCGGGCTCGCGGCGTCGCCCGACTCTCGGATGCAGCGAAACGCACCGAGCACGTGGACAGAGACATTTCCATCGGTGGGGTGGGCCAGTCACATCACTTCCTCTGACTCACTGCGGCTGGCAACGGTCGCTGTCGTGTTCAAACAGAAACGGGGAAAGGGAGTGCGACTGTTTTTGGCGGAGCGGTGAGCCGTTCACGGACCACGCCGCCAGTTGGCATACCCCTTAAACCAGCTATCGGTTGCACGTCAAAAGAACCCCAGGTGGTCTAAATTAATCTTCTGTCCTCTGCTGGGACGTGCCAGATGCCATTCGTTGGTTTGGGACGCAAAACCCCCCACTGAGTTGACTTTGACGGAACTGCACCCGCATCGACGCAGCTGTGAAAGTGTGGTGTGGTGGTGGAACGGACGGGCTCGGCGCTCCTGTCCAGCGGCCGTTGTGTTAGCCCGTTGTATATGTGGGCTTTCGGTCCCTGGGTCTAATAATATTTATTTCTGTATACATCGGTACTGGATTTAACCGGCGTGGCAAGATTAAAGCGGCCGTGAAACGGATTTCTTATTTTACGCAGCACACCTCAGAATGAATCCTTGACGTTCATAATCTACAAAGCGCGCACCTGTACATGCACTGGGAATCGCACAGACAAAAAAAAAAAAAAAAAAAAAAGAACCAGGAAAACTTTTTGCTTGCAACTGCAGCCACAGCAAATAGCCACGTGTCCTTTTACGATAGTGGGTTATCAATAGTACTATCGATTGTTGTACGATAGTCGCCTGTTAATAGTTTTATTGATAGTTTTACGATACTCGACTCTCCATGGTAGCGTCAATAGTTTTATGATGCTCGACTACCGATGGTAACATCAATAGTTTTACGATGGTGGACTATCGATAGTGCTATCGATAGCTTTATGATAGTCGAATATTGACAGCCCTATCGATAATTTCACGAAAATCGCCAGCAATGGGCGAACTCGGTAACGGCACAACCGGAGCATTAGGCCAATCACAACCTCGTTCGGTGCGCTTGGCACGCGTCTCGCATGCCGATAAACGACTTGAAAACAAAAGGGCACTTTCGCCGAGCGCATTACTGGACGCTTGGTCGAATGGACTGGCATCTCCTAATTTTTTTTTTTTTTTTTTTTTTTTTTTTTTTACGCGGCTATATTTATTTTCTATCCAGAACACAGCCCGCAATAAACAGTCCACGAGACTGCTTGTTTTTTTTCTTGTTTTTTATTTACTTTTTTTTTTGGGGGGGGGGGGGGGGAGGAGCACGCCCTTGATCTGTATTAAAACTGCAAGTTGGGCTAGTTAGTACTTATGCATGGTGGTAAATACGCCAAAAAACACGTACAAAGAAAGAAGTACACAGGATGGAGGTGTAACTTGCAACTGAACTTTACTGAAGGAAACACATAAAAATAATAAAACCGCACATGCGCAAAGATGATGGACTTTCATTAACCCCCTGGAAAGCCTGCCGTCACTGTTCAGTGACCGATAAAAGCCTGCTCCTTATCAGATAAGGCAACAGAAGGAGCACTAATACACACAATCGTGCCATGGGCCCTTGTCATGAATGCCTCGTGTATCTCGCGTTCCAATTTCGTTTTGAATTTTCCCATTATCTGTGTACTATTAAACTCGGCCTGACACTCACACCTATGACAATCTACAGCCAGGTCTGCTTTCCTTGATCTGGTTTCCTTCTCTTATTTGTAACGGACGTTTTCCAAGTAATCGAATCACAGGCATGTTCCCTGGAGCTTGGGGAATTCCGTTTTCTGTTTCCTTGGACGTAAACCCCGATAAACTAAGATTGTTTTGTCTGCCACCGAAAGTAGACACCAAAAAGCACTAAATTTGTGGGGAAAAAACGAACCCTTAATTGAAAAAAAAAAAACTCCCAAAACACGAATTATATACTTGCTTCGTTCTTGGGCGTTGGCTAAGGCCGGCTCATATGCTCGCAAGTCGCACTGCGTATTTTATGCTCCCAGTGACCTTGGGAGGAGCGCACCATATGTTCCCATAATTCGTCGCGAGCTCCACGTGTGGCCTTTTGGGATTGTTGCCAACGGTCTGTTACAGGAAGATCCTGTAACAGACCCCATAGCACCTACGACGTTGAAGAGAGCGAGATAGAGAGACGGTAGCGGCACTTGCTCGCCTGCGTTTCACCCCTCGCCTCCAAAGTACAGTCTCCTTCGCCTGCTACAGCCGGTTCTGAACAGGACGTACCCGGCACTATAAGGCTACAGTGGCTTCTCCGATTTCGTTGTAATGTAGTGTAACGAACGAAACCGGAGAAGCGACACAGCGTTGGAAGACGGCCGCGGGTGGCGCTGGCGCTTGCTGCACCGTCGTTCCGGCTATGGCTCCGGCTTGGCCGCTTGGTTAACTTGGCTCCGGCCGATTCGCAGCTGTCGACTACACTGTCGTCTGCTAGTTTCACATTTTTTATTCACCTTCAAACACAAATCATGTCGTTGGAAGTTCAATGGAAACAAATAATTGTTTTTGATGTATTTATATTAGTTATGAGGCGTGTTAGGGTGCTTCTATCAGCCGGCCGATTGAGGCACCCAACGGAGCTGCGGATCGAAACGCCACCTACACCGTCTTCCAAGGAGCGGCCGTTCCCGATGCATGGTGGAGGCTACGCGATAACTACACTACCCCCTTTAAGCCACTGTAATAAGGCCGCGTGCGGCCGCGTAAGCAGAGTACATGTGTTCGTTTGCATTGTTTTCGCTGCCGTCGTCTCGGTTGCTCGCGGCTCGCGCCGTTTGATTCGTGCGGTCACGGCTCGACGCCGCAGTGGCGGCGTGCTCTGCACGCACCGATTCTATACGGCGAATTCCGTGACGTTGGTTGAGTGCTCGGCGGATGTTTGGGTTGTGTTCCAGCCGATCACTGGCTCAGAGTTGACACCGTGGCGTTGGCCAGGTTTCAACTGATTGTCCTGTTCCGACTAGAGGAACTGGATACGAGAGAAGCGAACGTCGGTCTGGCGAGGGGCGCGACGCGCGCGACGAGCGGTTCTGCAATGCTGGCGGTAACGCGTTACAAGTCACGGCGTTACCGGTAACGCGTTACCTTTTTTTGTAACGTAGAAACGCACTCGTTACATTTTCGAAACAGTTACGGGTAACGCGCTTACGTTACTTGTTTCGAGTAACGGGTGACGTGTTACGTAACTCGTTACATATTCTTCCAACAACTTGAAAAAAATTACACTTCAATTTGTTTTGTGTTTTTAGGCGCCAAGCCTAGTGAATTCTTGGGTTCTTCACGTCTTCCTTTGACTTTTCTTATTGTGAGTATTTAGGTGAAATCGTAAAAAAAGATGAAGTAATTATGTTTTGTTTTTTCATGGTCATAATGTTTTTTTTTTTGAAATATGGTGCTTATTCATGACTCTAGAGTCTAACGTCAAACCTGTAAAATGTGTTAAATCATATTTGAAAAGTAACGCAAAAGTAACGTGCGTTACATTTTGTCGGTAACGGTAACACGTTCCTTTTGTTTCGAGGTAACGTAGGTCGGTAACGCGTTAATTTTATTTGGCAGTAAAGAGTAACGTATTTCGTTACTTTTTTTTTCAGTAACGCCTACAACACTGCTTTTCCTAACGCAAAAAGTCCCACTTTAGAAGAAACCCCAGCGCTCACGCCCATTGCCCCAGCGTCAAAAAACGCTGTCGCAAAAAAAAAAAAAAACGCTGTTACCGTTAATTTATAAATAACAAGTAACGCAAAATTAATGTATGCTACTTTTTATCCGCAACGATAACGGTAACACGTTCCTTTTATTTTAAGGTAACGTAGGTCTGTAACGTGTTCCTATATTTCGCAAGCAACGAGTAACTTATTTCATTACTTTTTTTCGGTAACGCCTTCAACACTGGTTTCTAGGCGTCAAGTCATATGAATCTTTGCACTCATCCCACATACCTTCAAAAGTTTACCATCTATTTTCCCCACAAGTACACCACCACTTTAGAAAAGCTCCAATACCCAGGGCCTTCGTCCCAATGTCGGAAAACAATGTCGCTCCACAAATAAATCTAACGGAAAAGTAACGTGCATTACGTTTTACCGGTAACGATAACGCGTTCATTTTATTTTAAATAAGTAGGTCCGTAACGCGTTATTTTATTGACAAGTAACGAGTAACGTACTTCGTTACTTTTTTTCTTGAACTCCTACAACATTGGGTTTTCAGCGAATGCGTTATTGGCGCCGAACATGCGCCGTGGTGCATCTCCCGAATCACTGGGAAGTAGGCGCGTGTGCGCTGGGTCGTTGAGGTTGTCGTGTCGTCTGCTTGCTCACGGCTTCTTTGAAACTGCACTCATCTTATAAAAATAGCGCGATTACACGTGTATAAGTGGTAATTAACAATGTTCGAAAGTTCAAGAGGCTTCCTGCATGTCAAACTTCAATGTAAGACCTGAATTTCGCGAACGCAAAGCGAAAAATGTGTACCACCCCGAACCCGGCGCTCCTCAAGGCGGCTTTCCCTCAAGCGTCTAAGTAAGCTTAGGCGCACCTGAATTCTTCTCCGCCAATGAGCAGTTGGCGACAAAAGGGAAAATGAGGCGATATAGCGACTAGGGCGCTTCATCGTGCGTCAATGACGCTGTAATTCCAAACTTCGTACACATAATTAAACGTGCATAGTTTGTAAAACTAAATTCTACAAAATAAACCTTCGAAAACATCAGCATCTGGAATCTCTCCGATTCCCCACCATCGCACCAAACAGACGCCACTGACCGTCAACAACCTCGGGCAACGAACTTTATTCGGCACAGAAATGAGGGAATTGCGAACGCGGGCTGGTGAGCGATCGCACTAAAATACACAGGAGACGAGTGGACACAAATGTGCATTTTGTGGCTGTTGGTGATCCTTTAAATAACTGTGTAGAATTACCATGCGAGCAGTTCATTTCGACAAATTGTCTTAATTCCCTCTTTCTATATCCGACAGGCCAGTGTGAAATAATGGAGTTAATTCTAGCATTAAAAAATGATTGCGCCTCCGGGCCAGACGACATTAAACCAAAACCGTTAAAAGCCGTTCGCGACACAATCAGTATTCCACTCGCGCACGTTTGGAACCTCATGTTATCTACGGGTGTCTTTCCAGACAAAATGAAGCATGCACGTGTGACGGTTATACACAAAGGTGGCCCAGTTAGTGACTTAAACAACTATAGACCTATTTTTGTACTTTCAGTTTTCGCAAAGATAGCCGAACATATTATAAATAAAAGACTCGTTAAGTTTTTGACCTTCAATAACATTTTAGTAAAAGAACAATTTGGTTTTCAGAAAAATAAATCGTCAGAAGTTGCACTTCTTGGAATTAAAGAACAAATTCTCGAGAGCATAGAACATATAATATACACGCTCGGTATATTTCTAGTTCTCAAAAAGACATTTGATTGCGTCCAGCATGAAATACTTTTACAGAAACTTCCGTTTTGCGGAGTACGCGGTATTTCCTTGTCACTGTTTAAAAGTTACCTCACTACAAGAACGCAATATACAGTAGTAAATGGAGTAAAGTCAGACGTTCAGTACATAAAGTATGGGGTTCCTCAGGGGTCTATTCTTGGTCCTATATTATTTTTGTTATATATTAACGACATTGTAAACATACATGGCAGTTCTAATAGAGTCCTATATGCAGATGACACAAATATTTTCTTTTCTGGCTCGGACATCGACGACCTCTTTGGAAAGGCAAAACAGTGGTTGCGAGGATTAGACTTATGGCTTAGATCTAATAAACTTTATGTAAACATAAAAAAAAACAAAGTACTTACTGTTTAGACCAAAAAGAATGATACCACCTTCCAATTTGAAATTAAAATTCCAGAACTCTTATATTCAATCATCTTCAACCATTCGATTCTTGGGGGTTTTATTCCATGGAAATCTATCATGGACGCCACATACTGATTCTTTGAGAACAAGTCTTTGTCGAGCTGTTGGTGAAAGTGAAACGTCAAATTTATTTCGCTCTTGTACAATCCCGCATAAGTTACTGCCTTTTAGTGTGGTCAACGACATCCCAAACAAATCTAGACAATATTGTATCCATACAAAAGCGAGCATTGCGGGCAATTGGAAACATACAACTTCTTAAAAGTGCCACACCATATTTTAGGACATATCAAACACTCAACGTAAGAAATCTACATCAATATAAACTATCACTTGAAATTTGGCGGCAATTTCAGCTCGATAAATTGGTGTTCCATGCTAAGTATCACGCGAAAGATAGCCCGTATAATTTAAGGCGTCATTTATTAATAAAATCGCGTTCGCGAACGAATTATGGAGACCAGAGGTTGAGTTTTCTTATACCAGACCATTTAAACCAGTACCCGTATATTTTAGCTCCATTGGAATGCGTACGATCACTCTATCAATATAAAAATATTGTAAAAGAACATTTGCTCACAGGGGAATAAAACCGGATGTGTTTTAAGCAAAATGCTTAGGGTGATAACTGACAATTGTCCTTTCACGTCATGTTTTGTGATGTATTTATTTTGTTTTGTATAGATCTTTAATTTGGAGTGAAATTGAATCATTCCTCATTTGTTTGTTTTGCTACCGTTGCTGCCAAAGGGTGGCATGGCCCCGTCAGGCATTTATGCCTTTTGCCATGTCCCCTGAGACATCTCTGTACCGTTATGTCTTAAATAAAAGGTATCAACAACAACAACAACAACACAAAAAAACAAAGGGAACAAACCAGAGGTGGTGCTGTGTTTGTCCTCTCGCCTCCAGGTTTTTTGCTTTTTTTTCATTTTTTTTTTTCAGTATGTTTACTCAACACTTTTTTCAGTGGGACGGTGCTGCATGCTTTGCAAGATGTTTATTCTAATCACGGAGATCTTCGCTATTAGAGTGCAGTATGGCGAAATGTTAGCAGGTGTCTGAACGCACACAGCAATGTCGTAGGAGGAACGTAGCCATTTTACGCTCCAGGCATAAGTGGCCTAACTGGTGAGCCTCTCAGGCGCTCAGCCATAACTGGTGTGCCGGGAAGATTGCCGGTGCGACGTCGCTTACATTCCATCGATTTGTTCGGCGTTGTCCTTTCAGATCCACAAAACACAAAACTTAAACGTGATAAAAAAAAAGGGGGGGGGGGGTTGTTTCTGCGGTGCTTTGATGTAGGCTATATGTCGAAATGTTACAGATTTCGACATTTCTTCGATGAAGGTTATATGCACAGACGCCAGAGTTGATTTAACGTTTTATTAAAACGAAGACATAACGGTAACCAACATGAACACTCAAAGGGGTGCGCTTCTTATAGCATCACCTAGCAATCATCTACAAGGGATCAGACACGTAACTGATAGGAGAAGGAGCAAGACACACGCTGGCACACTGTATAACAATCAGACATTGTAATGGTACGTCGTTTTCATTGATACAACACTTCCCCCCAAACAAAACGAGACTAAGTTTTAGAACCAGGGGCCCCAAAAGCTTGGGGGTCTCAAATAAATAGGGGCTCACCCCTGTGCATGCGCCGAACCCAAACTCCGTTTGGGTTTTGGGTTGGCGCTCACCCCTAGCGCGAAATCTGAGAAAAATAGCGTGGGGCCCATCGCCCTTATTTGCTTGGGGCCGGGTTGCGTCGACAAACATGGCGGCGCCCTTTCCGCTCGCTTCGGAGCAAATTCGTCATGATCACTGCAGTATTAGCCACTTTCACTGCCAGTGAATGGTGCAGCCGGCTTTCGCTTCGCTTTATCTCGCTCAAGTCACAAAGAATGAGCGGTGGGCTCGCCCCATTTTATAGATCGTCCCTGATTCTGGCCTTTCCTAAGCCTAAAGAAACGCGGTAACCGTTGACTTGGCAACGTATCGCTACTCCGTGGCTCCGAGTGGATTTCGTTTGGGGCACATTACCTGTAGCTTAAAAAGAAGGCATCCAAGTCGCTGCAGCTCAGATCTAAATAAAGCAGCTGCTCGCAGTGTATGCCCGCTTGCGTTCGTCTCAGTTACGGCATAGTTGAAGGTCTGAATCTTCGGCGACAGACGGTCAAAGCGTACACGAACGACCAAAAAATCCGAAAACGAGCGCCAAATTAGAGTGCTACGGATTGGATTGTTTTGACAGAATACATCCAACAGCATTTATACTGATTTTAGATTGTCTTTTGTTTTAGCCGGCTTGATTGGGATTTACCTAACTATTATTTGAAAAGAAAAAGTACTTGCTAAGGCCCGCTTCAGACGGGGCAACTTTTCTAGCGATTTCGGTGTTGCTGGGGGGTTCTTCCCATAGAGGTCATAATACTAACTCTAGAGGAAAAGGACCGCCATTTTCCAATGCATTCTGGCTGCCGCAAGTGGCGGAGCATGCAGGCAGACCTCCGGGGTCCCACACATGGTTACCAACTGCCTTCGATTTCACGAATATAATTATATCATCAGAGCAGTTTCATGAACTTCAACAATCCACGAACTTGCCGGTGGAAAGATATTCGCGTTCCTTTCGAAGCTTTCTTTTTGCATAGCGCGCAGATGCATGTACGGCCTCGCGTCAACGCTAAACTAAACCAGATAACCGGCTTCGCGGGTGGGCGCGCCCCAGGAATACGAAACCGCGTAACCACCAGACTTCCGAGATTTCGACAGAAAGGAAGTTAATGCAGCGTAATGTGTATATTGCTTTATATAAGCGTTAGAACATCTCAGAGTATAGTTTACAACGTTAAATTTTTACTGTTTATATTGCTGAGAGTTCTCAGTCTTCGCGAATGCCATTGCGACTGTCGTCCTTCAGCTGGCAACATTGGTTTCTTTCTCTCGTGTTCTGTCGCTCTCTTTCGCGATCTTTCACTCGGGACACCGGATATGTCGGCGCACGGGATTCGCCACTCCTCCTCACCCACCTTTACCCCCCTAGATCGACACGAATTGCTGAGATCGGGTCCGGCTCGAAACGGGCGAGCAAATCGGATGACTCGGAGACGTTTGAAACGTCGGCTGCCAATCAGGAATGCGATATTTTCACGTGATACCCCTGTGGTGGTGACGGTGACAACTAAAGGCTTGGTTCTGGTTTGACATGGATCGCTTTTAGAAATAAACTGTTTCAGAAAGATGAGTTAGTATCCTCAACGCAATTTCAAGATATAAAAACATGTTTTTAGCGCGTAGCTGTGCGTCTAGATAGTGCAAGCAAAATAACATTTCATGATGATGACGGCAAGTCGTAGCAATTCGGTTGCTGCGTGGTAACGCGGGCTGCCCGTGTTGCTGGTGTTGCGACGTCAAGTGTCCTGGAGAAATTGCCCCGTCTGAAGCGGGCCTAAGCGCATACGTTTTACTTTTTTTAATATTTTCTTTTTTTGATTATTACGCTCGTAAGCCGCATTGGCGCTGCAAGCGGGAAACGTAAGCGCGCCGCGCTGTGTTTCGAAACCCCTATTTTCTAAGCCATCAACGCCAATCTTGTTTCGTTTGTGTCCCCCAATTTCTTAAGGGAACCCAAACGTTGGGGCCCCCAATTCTAAAACTCTCTATTGATACGTATGTCGATTTGGTTTGCGCGTAACGCGAAAGCTTTATCTGGCCTTACATGTGAGGAAGGTGCCTCACACGGCTCTGACGATGATGAAACTTTCGTTTTGCCCGTTGCCACATGTACTGTAGTCTGACCTATCTCAGACGGCCTTGTGACGATTTCGGCATGACGCTAACTTTCCAAGATATCACTACCATGCGGAAATTCAATGTCACCATCAGACCTCTCAAAAGTACCATCACGCTCCAACGAAGAACGTCGCATATCGGCGTGAACAAATCGCATTTGTCTGTCCACGAACACGAAGTACGTATAATGGCTGAATTTACTTCAGCAATATTTCCTGGAACACACTTAAGAAGTTCCCCGCGCACAGTACGTACGAAGACACGATCACAAACAGAAAATTCTGGCTAAGCTCCGGCGCTTGTTCGCGCTACACACATCCCTTTCGGACTTCGCTTTATTGCTGCCTACATGTTAGGTTTTAATAAAGACAAACGTGTGCGCAACTTTAGTTTCAAAGACAATTACGTGGATGTTTTCCCAATAAAGCTATAGAGTGTCGTTCTGTATAGAAACAGAAACTGACCAAACCAATCCTGTGTTAAAGTGGCCTTGAGGTATTGTTTCGTTGGTTCTCCAGAAGCTTCTTTAGCAGCGATTGTTTTGCGGTTTGAACCACGCGTTCTGCCGAGCCGTTTGATTGATGATGGTACGTGTGTTAGCGTGTGATCAACTCTCGTTTGCTAGCAAATAATCTTCAAACTCTTTCGAACGGAACTGAGGGCCATTCTGTCACCAACTCAGTCGGTATGCTATGACTTACAAACAAAGATCGCACTGTTTGGACCGTCTTTTCTGTCAGTCGTAGATTTCATTATTTTTCTCTCCAACCACACAATAGCTACCAGAAACCTTTTGTCTTCCTTCTCAGCAAAATCAAGATGCACCCTTTCCCAACTGTTTGTGCTCCAGTTCCAAGGTGATGGCGATGCTGGCTCTCTCACAGATCTGACACTGACAAACTTCACACTGATCTACAGTCTGTTCGAGACAACTATCAATCCGAGGCCACCACACCATCGACGTTGCATTTTGGTTATACCAATGCGCTGTTCATGCAATTAAGAAAATAATTCATGTTTGGGAGACTGGTATCCCCACCAGTGTTGGGGAATGGGCATTCCCATTCCGTTCGAATACCATTCCGGGGAATTAGAGTTTCAACAATTCCATTCATTTCAGCTCCTCAGAATGAAGACACTGCACATTCCCGCTCCTGGAATGGCTGAACTCCACCATTCCATTCATTTAATTCCTAAACATGAAAAAAAGGCAATTGACAGCCACACTGCGTTACTGAAAAAAAAGGCAGCATAAAGCTGCTGACGTTATCACAGGCGGAGACGACTGCAAAAGTATGCAAAGGCTTCCCCAAAGCACATATTTTACCAAGCCGAAGGGTGATCGCACAAAGCGCTTCGTGGCACTTGGTCTCACTGCAGACATCCATCGCGCGATGAAGCGTAAAAGATTTGCGAGTCGCAACAGTCGCCAAAAATGAAAACCACCAATTTTCTTCGCAAACGGACCGTATACCCTCAGCAGATGCATATTTAGCCTGTTGCTTGTTCGATAAGGCCCTAAAAAATGTAGTTCGTGTGTGGCGCAAGAAACTATCTTGCTCTCTGCTTCGAATACTTGCACAACAGCACCGCTAGTGCGCTGTTAGAAGCGACGCCGCGTATACCTGCCTTAAATCTCCAAGCACTGCGGCAAGAACAGAAAACCGCTGATCAAGTGCAATCGGTATACGGCGCCAGCAGAAGAGAGTGTACAGCTGCATATGGAACCTGCCTTAAAACGTAAACTTTTACGTTTGCTGTACGATTCTTGCGACTTCTTAACATATTCAATACAATTCTTAATTTGTGTTCCACGCAGACACTATAGAAGACCGGCTGGTTTAAAAGCAAGGAGTTGAACCGGTCATTATTCCGGCTCGGTTCGGGTACAGTATTGAATTTTGTTCCGGGTTGGTCCTGTTTCAGTGATGCTTTTGAAATAAGGTTTCGGTTACCGGTTCCACCAAGCGCGAACCAGTTTAAATTGGTTCTTAAAAAAAAGGCCCACAGCTGGAAATCGATAAGAAGAAAGGGTTAGTAAAACCAGGCGTCATCTGCATTAAAAAATAGTTCATCAGAAGCTGTGCTGCAAAAATGGGGAGAGCAAAACAAATATATGGTTAATTTCGTTTTGTGATTTTAAGTCTTTACTAAAACACCGTTCAATGAAAATTACATGGGTATGCAGACGCTTTGAAACAGTACAAAAATACAGTACTCACATGTAAAGCCAATGAGCCAGCACGCACAGTGACACCGTGATGGTAGCCCGCAACATACTCGCTACTTACAAAACACAAATTAGTCGTTGGTTCTTAAGTGTGCCAGAGTATGGCGACATAGTTACCCACTGCAGGTGAAAAATTTATCTATTGCAGTATGACAGCTAACGTGGTGTCCTGAACGGATATCACGCAGTACTGATACACGATCGCACGCCGGTACGATGCTGATCCAGGTGGAATCTGCAAAGTATTCGCACACTGCACGCCCGAACGACTGATTTGAAGAGGAGAAAGAGCGAAGTTGACGAAGGTCCGTCAAAGGACGATTAAAACAAAAAAGGACAAAATACAACGGGCTACTTGCTGTTTCTAGAAAACGCGCACACACATAAAACAATAAAAATACTTCAAGCAGCCTCCTGGGGTCTGGGCGACTTGCGTCCCGGCGACCGGCGCCGCAGTGTCGCACTCGTCGCGGCTTCGTCTCTTGGCGCCTCCAGATTTCGCAACCGCAGAACAAACGCGCTGAGAGCCGTCAAGTCTTTGCTTTTAATTTGATGTTTATGTTTGCTTTCTTCTTCCTTGGGGAATATTGCTTAGCAGCAAGAAAAGAACACCTCTTCTACTCCTTTTTCCCCTCTTTATTTCCCAAGAACCCTTCCCCTCCGACTGTGACATGGGTGTATGTACGCCCCAACAACAGTCGGCTTCTTCACCCCCTCCCCAAAACGCATACTACTACTACTACTACCCCCCCCCGACACACACAAACACACACACTCGCGCGCGCACGCATACACACAAAGAAAAGCTGTTTAGCCCCTCGGCATAATCAGTATACACCGTTTGAAGACGCCACGAGCTACACGAGCCAATCCGTAGTTTGTAGCGAGTCTCGCGACTTCGCGCTCCCCTTGTCACTCCGCCCAACCAGAAGGACAGGCGACGCCCAAACAAATTGTTGTGTATATGTTTATACAGCCGGAAGTCAGTCTGCCTCAGTGGGCGTCCGGTGTCTCAGCTGTAGATGAGCAATTTAGCCAGTGCGGTACAACCGCTAGCCTGGGGTCTTTAACGTGCATTACGCAGTAGTGATACAGAACCGCACGCCGGTACGATGCTCATCCAGATCGAAACGGGCAGGGGTGGGGATTGAGCCCAGGATCCTGGGTTCCGCAGCGCGAGCTTTCGCTCCATGTGCTCCGAGCTGGTGTGCGCTACCACTCGGCCACCGATCCCCCCGGTGACGCCCTCCGAGCTATGAATTGGCTCCTGTGGCTCGTAGCGTCCTTTGCGGTCCATTGTAAAGCGTGTTTCACATGCAGCTGTTTTGGCCCTAGAGCGGCGCGATTTCTGCCGTCGCGGCGCTCTGGCCAGCACCAGCGGTTGAGCGGCACGAGAGCCGCGACGGCAGAAATCGCGCCGCTCTAGGGCCAAAATCGCTGCATGTGAAACACGCTTAAGGCGAAACCAAGTATTAGCGGCGAGATGTCTGGGTGGCGCCCTCCTACGGTTACCTCTCGTGACGTCATTACCCTGTGCACAACAGGTTCAGTGGTGTTTCTAATTAGCATGGTGGAAGCTGGAAATCATTGCGCCTTTATACCAGTACTACCAACACCGTCAAAATCGAAGTTTTTACATCACTCTTATTTCGTCGATGAGGAATCCTTCGCTGACGTCAAAGTCAGCATTCGGCCAATCGTGGAGGGCCGACCACCGCGACGCTTTCGATCAGTCACGTCGCCAATACAAGTGTACTCCTCCACGCCGACGCCAATACGTGCTGTACATAAGCGTGAAATATACTTATTTGTTGAATTATTAGTGAGCTTTCTTCATGTCGTCGCTGCCGTTTCTTTAGTCAAAACTGAGCCGCTGACGCCACCGACGCAAATACTTAACTGGCATTGCGCCGCCACCGGCAGGAAGGCGCAGCTCACATTTCATTACGCCGAACCGTTTCCAATGAATCGGAAACCACCATATAAAATTACGGTTCCGTTTAAGTCCGGGCTCAATATCATATATTTGATTTCGGTTACAATCTTTGTTCCGGTTCAGTGAAAAAACAAAAACAGTTTTACTCCGGTTTTCGGTTCGGTTAGACACCCTAGTTCAAAGCTATACATGCAAATCGCGAATGTTTACAACAGCCGCTTTGCCATGTCTCGCGGCGATAGAAGCGGCACCTTGTCCGTCCAAACTATTCAGTTTTGGCTTCTTCACTTCGCTTACTGCACACCATTTTCATTGTCAAATGAGCAAAGGCAATGAGACAATCAAGCCGTCAGACACCTCCAGTGCAATGATGCCGTTTCAAAAGCCACTTAACATGCGATAACGAATTGCGCCATCAGCTTGTCGGGCTTAGATTAAAATCGACACAGCCCGCATAAGAACCGAGCCCATTCCGTTCCCACTCCATTTCGAGAAAAAGGTATATAATTCCATTCCCCTTTCATTCCTCCTCCCCCCCCCCCCCCCCCCCCCCCCCCCCCC
Organism: Ixodes scapularis; assembly: GCF_016920785.2. Taxonomy (NCBI): domain Eukaryota; kingdom Metazoa; phylum Arthropoda; class Arachnida; order Ixodida; family Ixodidae; genus Ixodes; species Ixodes scapularis. The sequence continues at coordinate 84,948,804 of NW_024609884.1, forward strand.
AGCCTGCCGCCATTTCATCCCCATTCCATTCCGGGGTCGCGAAAGTGCGGAATCATTCCGGAATCATTCCAGTTCCGGAGTGGTCAACTCCGCAACACTAGATTCCCCACTCTTTAGGTCCAAACTGACCAACCGTCATTGACGGACGGTTCAAATCGTATATTTCAACTGTCCGTTGTACTATCATACAAATCGTGTATGCTAGTATTTTTTTTCTTTGCTTTAAAACCACCCCTTACGCCGCTTAGGCTTTCATAACTCAAGTAGTAGCCTGGTATAATGATTTCAAACACGGGTAATTCATCAATCCCAAGCCCACACCATGAAGTGAGATGGCGAACGTTTATGATAATCATAATAGAATAGTTTCGCTGCAGAGTCAATCATGTCTCCCCCTTGAATTTAGCCGACGTAGATGAGTACGATGGAAACGAAACAACAGTGTTTCCTCTGAATACAACGCAGTGCGCTAAGCTTTTATTGTCAATTAGAATTCTTTCCAAAAACCGTTTTTATCAAAATATATAAAAATATATATTTTGTTTCCTTTACTAAGACACATTTGTATGGTCGTGTGAAAATGAAGTGTGAATATCATCTTTTAGAGCATGTTTAACGCATCTGCACCCTAAAGACAACCCTAAATGCGTGACAAAGTCTATTTCATAATTCAGAATACAATAGCCCACTAAAAACGGTATTATTTCCAAGTCGCGTTTCAAAACGTACCTTTCTAAAATAATAAAAAAAAAGCTTTTGTTCATTTTTTGCGGTTTGTTTTCCTTAAAATTCAAGGTGTCGTCAATAAAATAAAATAAAATAGTTATATCAAAAATATATTGGAAAATATAATTTTACATCACCAATAACACATACAATATTTTAGACGGAATCCTTTAGAGTCGGATTTAGACCAGGAGCGTTTGGCGCGGAAATGACACTTCTAATCGATAATCTATACAACTTTCGGAACTTTCGACCGTTATTCGGCACTATTCGATTCAATTTCAATTTGAGCTGAAATTTTACCATTCGCACACCCCTAGACATACCACAACCCGAGAGCGCAGGTAAGTGAAAGACGACACGTACACGAAATGTCTGAAAAGCAGTACTGTTAACGACGTTTTTTGTCCATTCTTTCTTTTCGACTTGGTCAAAAAGAAACGAGAAAAATAATTTTGGGATTTAAATTACGTTGCGACAGAATGGCCGCAGTGAAAAAATAAATAAAAATTAAACGTTTTTCATTACTCCATATGCAAAAAAAAGTCTAATTGATTACATTTGATAGGTAATTTCTCTGATGCACACTAAAAGCAGCCATACGTCCCCTTCCCCGCCGGTCACTTGGAGAGTTATTTCCCTGCGATTTTGGATCGCAGCGTGCTTTCCGACGAGGCCGAGAGAACCTTTCAGCCCAAGGCTGAAATCGGCCACGGGACACTGAGCTTGACGCGAATATATCCAACGTCGTGCTCAGCGTCCAATCGCGGACTTTATTTCTCCGCGGAAAAGGTTTTGCCGGCGTCGAAGTTCATCAGTAGTGACGAGGCCGCGGCGTAACGACATACTTTCCGTGTGCTCGGCTGAAAAGAAGGCGCGTACTGACAGTTCTTGGAGTTTGCGAATGAAAATTTTAAAATGCTTAACACCAAAAGTTACCGAAATGTTATATAGTTCATTTACTCGTATTTCAGATATCGCCCACGTCCGGCCCATAGCCGAACAGATGGAAGTAGAGGTTGGGCGCTGCGAATCTGGCGTGGAGTTTTTATTGATTCACGACGTAATGGACCGGTTTTCGAAGGGAACCTTGCTCGCTCTTTGTCGAATGGGACCCGGTCCCCCATTTGTTTTTAGTTTCTCCTTCGTGGCGGCGACGGGGCTTTGATTCCGTGGGTGGTGGTGCGGACCGGGTTGACCTCCTTGTCAGTGACAACGGGAGACAGGGATGGCTGTTAGAGAGAATCAATAACGTCGATGTGGGTCAGGCAACTTGGGCGGCTTGGTGTGGTCTCTCGGACCGGGCTGACACGCGCTTTGTTCCGTAGGGGCATTCCCACTTGCTCGCGACACGGCAATCGATGAAAAAGTTTTTTGTTTTTTTTTCCATCGTGAGCAGACATGCATTTACTCCGGAAGTAAAAAGCTGCTGCTGGATTTGGGTGAACACGGAGAAGCGTCGACGAGTTGCTGCCTAAAGGGATGCTTCAGCGAAATTTCAAATATACCTGTCGTGTTCACAAATAGCTTGAATATGATCCACAATATCCGTAAATAACAATCGCACGTTTGTATTTTGAACCTGATGACTGTATTTTTTTTTGTAATAAACGGCCCACTCTGGCAAACAGAAGAGGCACATCGTTCGAGCCTGCCGTCAAAAGGAACAGGCAAGGAGCAGGGCCAAGAGCGACAATAAACGCCCAAGCAAGTTGCGACACTCAGGAGTGTACGGACTTTACCACATCACAAGTGGACTGCCAGCTTTCATGGCAACGGTCACCGTGAACGGACAGCAGGTATTGATGGAAGTGGACTCTGTATCCGTCTGTTTCATTGTCAACCTGAGGACACTGAGCAAGCTGGGAATCTCGAGGAAGGCACTTCGACCGTGTTCCAGAGGAGTGCGGACCTACACACAGCAGCCTGTCCGAATCGTGGGCGAAGTAGAAGTTCGTGTCAAGTACTACGGTAGAGCGTGCAAGCTACCTTTACTCGTCACAAAAGGGTCTGGAATCATCATCCTGGGGAGAGACTGGTTTCAACCGTTATGCATATCCCTGGAAGGACTGCACCAGCTCAACGGAGCTCCAGTTTCCAAGAGTTCTAGCGGAGAAGGCCAGCCAGCTGTACGCAAGGTAGTGACGAGTGTCAAAACTCTGCTGGAGGACTACCCAAATGTGTTCAAGCATGGGTTAGGCAAGAGCACACGTTCTCCGGTGCGGATTGAAGTGGAGGAGCAAGCCCCACCCAAGTTCCACAAGTCACGGCAAGAAACTTTCGCTCTTCTGCCGAAAGTGAACGAAGCCATCGAGAAGTTGGTAAAGCAAGGGATTTATGTTCCGGTCAAGCATTCTCGTTAGGCGACGCCTATTGTTCCGATTCTAAAGAAGAACGGAAAGATGAGGATTTGCGGAGACTACAAGGAAACGCTCAACCCAGTCGTCAAGTGGGAGACTTACCCACTGCCCACCCCAGAGCAACTGCTCGCAAGACTGGGAGGTTGCTCGGTGTTTTCCCGGCTTGACTTGGATCAAGCTTACCAACAGCTCTGTGTCGACGAGGACACCGCCATGCTGCAGACCGTGACAACACACAAGGGCCTGTTCAAGGTGACGCGATTGCAGTTTGGTGTGGCAGTGGCAGTAGCCATCTTCCAACGTTACAAGGAAGGAGTACTAAACGGACTTGAAGGAGTTCAGTGTTTTCTGGATGACATCCTCATTGGTGGAAGAACAGTCGCCGAGCACGACGAACGGTTGCGTAAGGTGCTGCAGCGTATCCAAGACGATGGACTTCGTCTGAATGCCGACAAGTGTGCATTCAGTGACAAGGAAGTGACGTACCTGGGGTACCGTATCAACAAGGACGATGTAAGCTCTTTGGGTGAAAAAATTTGAAGCCATCAAGCAAGCTCCGGAACCAGTGAACAAGAAGGAGCTACAGTCGTTCTTGGGAGCCTTAAATTTCTATGGCCGTTTCCTGAAAGGAGCTTCACATGTGTTGGAGCCACTTTACCGCCAGCTGGACAAGGACAAGGCATGGATTTGGACAAAGACTGAAGCAAAGGCGTACCAGAGTGCCAAGAGCCTGTTGGAATCATCAGCCGTCCTAGCACGCTATGATGTGTCACATCCCATAAGGCTGGCCTGTGACGCGTCTCCGTGCGGGCTGGGTGCTGTACTGAGCCAAGTGGGAGAAGACGGCGTTGAAAGACCAGTGGCCTTTGCCAACCCCCGGACATTTCCCACAGGGCCAATGGAGGCGGCTTTTGTACAGTAGCGCCGAATTCCTCGTCCGTGGTGGGGGCTCTCCTTACTTGAACGAGCCAACTTATTATTTTATATTCGGTAAATTATAAAATTCTATTAACAACTAATCATGCAATTAATAAAATATCTGGCTCACTTTTCAAAACGACTTCTATATATCACGTTTGGAACGTAGTAGCCTACTTTGAAGCCGTTTCTAAGCCAAGTCGCAAAGAATCCAACATGGCGCCCCTTTATTTTTGTAGGGTGGTTCTCGTATGATCGCTTCGGGGTCGTGCTGGAGCCTGGATCCAGGCTCCTGAACAGCACGCCCGGTCCCGGTAGTGTAATAACAGGGACTTTTATCAAACCGTTACCGTGTTCCGCGTACCGCACTATCGGAGCCTTTGAAGCATGCTTTTAAGCGCGCGCCCCACGGTCACGGTATCACTCCGTTTGCGCGCCTACGAAGCATGTTTCAAAGGCTCCGATAGTGCGGTACGCGGAACACGGTAACAGCTCGCTAAAAGTTCCTAACGTAGTAATACGATGTGAGATTTCGCTTTCAGCTGTATAAGGTGCGTAGTCGTGTGTGTTCGTTGTTCTGTTTCGAGGCGTCCCGCCGTTGAGTAAAGAATCCAGAGCTGCGACCGAAATATTTCGAGGCATATTTATTGCACACATGCTAAAACGAAAATAAGTACAGCACTGCACCTGCATACGCGCAAAAAAAAAAAAAATTGGCAAAATTACTTTGTTGCCCTCGCCAGCACCTCTCTGTCCATCTGTGCACGATCTCATCACTTCATTATTACATGCGGCGCCGCACACTTTTTGGGAATGGGCTTTATCACTAATTTTATCACTATCGTTTCTTGGGAATTATCACTAACATATATCTTTACAAGTGTACACAATGACCCACATAATTACGCCTTCAACACGCCAAGTTGGATCAGCTGTTCACTGAAAGTAAAGTTGTTCACTGATTTAAAAAATATAAGCCACTTAGGTGGCCTCCAGCAATCATTACCTTCATTTGTACATATTCAAAGCTTCTCACGCAAGCAAGATGAAAATGTGTTGAAATAAAGCTTCGAAAAATGTTGGCACTCAACAGGCTGTATAACTGGTCGGGAATCACGAAGTTGACGAAATGTCCGAAGCTTTCTTCCTTCTTGAGACAACGCTCAAAAGCTCGTTTCATGTCTTAGCATCTGTAATGAGAATGTGGTCGTGATATTTAAAAATTAACTGATTTAAGATCAAAACAAATGTCTATCTACAGAGAACAAACTAATAACATAATGCCGTTGTCGCACCCGGAATCATGCAGGAATAAATGAAACTTCAAATTAAAATTTAGGAAGCCTAATTCTTTCTTTTTATTATCCTCCGTCTGTTCGAAAACCGCCAGAGACCATTTTCAAGATTAAACCCCATTGTTACTCTTTAAATACGCAGTCGTGCACAAATGGAAGCGGGCCAAGTGTATCCCATTAACTTCCTTAAAACCGTAGTTGTTCGGGGTAGATAATATAGAAAAGCACGTGATTTTACTGCGAGAACGAGCCTGCCTATAGTACGGTAAACCCACAAACTAACAGCTATGGGCAGCAAAAGTTTAATGGTAAGTTTGCTGAGCAAATAAAACTGAGTACGCGAGATACATACTCACCTGTCATTTCTTGAAAAAAAATGAACAAGCAAAAACGTGTGGGTCTTGGCATTTGCGCTGTTCGTGCACCATTGGGATGTGGCCACGTAAAATGCACCTCTCAACAGTCCCTGAAAGTTTGCACCAAAATATCCATCGAGTTCGACAGGCGCGCGGAACGCCGGAGAGCGGAACCACACTCGCACTACCCTTGGGTAAACAAAACCACGCGACACCGCCGTCCGCCGTTACGAAGTTTCAAATTTGGGCGCAAAGAGCAGCGGCGCCTTCCAAGGCCTAGGGCGCCGTAGAGGCGAGCGGGTCGGTTTAGAGTTTTGGTTTCAGACCGAAACGAAACTAACAGAAAGAAACACATAAAATAGATTACATTTTATTGTCATGCTGCGGTGAAAACTTTTGGTTGAAATTAATGTTAGCAAACAAAGTTCTATATTTGTATTTTTATATTATATAAGTAGGCCTTGTAAATAAACCCGTGTTATGCACACCTAACACTTCTGCTGGCCGTAGAGCTGTCGGGATGACGTCAGGTTAAATGCGTATATAGTTCCAGGCGAGACAGTTATCGTCACTACCTGTCAAGGTTCCCAGAAAGGCATTACAAACTAGGCTTTAGCGACATCCACCAGGTGCTCTTTGCTAATCGTTCAGTTTGTTTTAAATTTTCGTTTCGTGTCTTTTTAACAAGATATTGGTGTGCCCGATGTGATACGGCTCCTTTGAACACGTATAGACCAAAAAATAAGCTCCGAAATTTCGTTGTAGCATCCCTTTAAAAGCTATAGACAAGTCGAAATTTGGTGTTAGGCCGTTTGTTTCGCTTGCCATCCGAATGGAAGCTTTGTATAATGGCATTTCGTCACCTTTAATTGACATGTTCATGACTTTAAGCTATTTTAAAAGCTTAGTGATGTCACAACACAACAGAATATGTTTGTTTGTTTTATTTTGTGTGTATAATGACGCACCACCGGGAACGAATGTTGCTCTTGGTGGGCATCAATATATAAACATAACGATAAACTTTGATTTCGCTTTTGAGAGGGGAAATTGGGCTGAATCTGGGATTAGTGATAAGTCTGTATTATTTGGTTTATATTTACATTCATCTGTCTGGACTCGCAGCCTCCGAAACTTAGCGGTCCCCATATTCTACCGCCCTATACAAGTGTCTACTCTGCCTATTGGTAAAGCGCCCATCGATGTTGAATGTTTCGTTTTGCTAGCAACCATCTTATAAGTACCCAGTGCTTCTAGAATATATACTTCCGGCACGCTTGACCTTGAATTCATCGGGCTATTCTAGAGACATCGTTTCCCGGGTGGAGTTCACCAGGCTGCACGACTTTCGCATTTCTTAAACGTTTTGGAGCCTGCGGTCGGAGAGCTGAGAACGGCGTGTTACTATTGCGAACGCCAGGTGCAATATGAGCCGTTGTCACGCGCGAATTCGATTCCTCGGGCGTCGGCTTTTGTGTGTTAGCACCTTGCGTGATGAAGGGTCGTGTTTGAAGAGCTCGCTCATTCCAGTAGCCAGATGGACAATTTTCCGAGTTTGGATGATTGCAGCACTCATGTTGCGCCGTGCTTATGGGCGTCAGTATGATTGCAAACACTCCCCGGTGACCGTTCGTCTCCGCTTCAGGTAAGGCTCGTGTAGGCTATGGCAATTTAGTATATGATTAGGGGCGGTGTATGCGCAGGTGTGTTCGTCTTTGATTGTTTGATTTTCTGGAAAGTACCACGCAAGCGCTGCAACAAACCATAACACGCACACAAAAACGCACAAGCACGTGTGTGCACACACGAAAATCCACACACGCGTTCGCACGTACGGACGGGCACGCTCACCTGGATGCGCATAAGGACGCACGTGCTCATGCATGCATCCACGCACGCACACACTCATACGCGCGCCCACACACATGTACAGACTCTCACGCACAAGCACACTTACGGAACCCTAGACACACACAAAAACAGACATAGCCACACACAGACACGATCATGCATGTGAGTCTTGTACACGTTACTCAAAAACGTAATCGATTAGAATTACACTTTATTAAAAAGTATTAAATTAAATTACTAACTGCATGAAAGCAAAAGTAATTCGCGATTACTTAAAAAAGTAACCGCGTTAGTTTTCCGATTACTTCAGACTTCCGTTTAAAACGGCAGATTTTTCTGCCGGCTTGAAAACAGGCCTTTCGTCGACGATAAGAAACCCTGTAGAATAGAAAGAAGGAGGACAAAAGACAAACAGAAATCTCCACACACATCAAGGTGACTAATGCACGAGGAAAAAAAAAAAAAAATCCCGCTTGGTCCTGGTATCGAACCGCGGGACCTCTCCATTTCCAGCAAGGCGCTCTTTCAACTGAGCTAAGCTAACCAGGAGTTAGACGTCAGTAGAGCAAACGAGTTTAAACAGCCGCCACCAGTCTAACACCAACAAGTTTGAACGGCCTGGATTTTAAGCTTATGATAGTAGTGCAATTAACGCAAAGTTGCAAGCGAGCTGGACAAGAATATCGATAATAATCCACGGAGAGGAGGAAACAGGGAGACAAAAGACAAACACAAACCTCCAAACACAGCTAGGTGACAGGTGTGCGACCGAAAAAAATCTGCCTGGCCTGGTATCGAACCAGGAACCAGGGGAGTCAGTAGAGCAATCGGGTTTGCTTTACTGATGTCTAACTCCAGGTTAGCTCCACTGGTAGAGCGGTCCACTGAAAATGGAGAGGTCCCTGGTGCGATACCAGGAACATGAGTTTTTTTTTTTCGGTCGTGCACCAGTCACCTAGTTGTTTTTGGAGATTTATGTTTGTTTTTCCCCCTCGTTCTCCTTCTCCAGGGATTATTAGCGCCATTCATATCCAGCTCGCTTGCACCTTTGCATTAGTTGCATTATCATCAAGGCCTTTCGTACTGTATTTTATTGGATTATAATCACCTGATGACAAACTACTCATCTTCGTGATCCACCGCTTTTGGCCGGACATCACTCTGTCAAAGGTTTAGTAAGGAATTCTATGGTAGAAAACTTGTGGACATAAAGTGCGCCATTAGGAAAGTGAGGAGAAGCACTTCTTTGTACAAAGTTGGGGGTTAAAGATAAGCCCCAAGGGGCAAAAAAGTGATGTTTCGGGAGCTCAATCTAGGAGACAGTATAGCTAAAAATAACCAACAAGGTCTAGCTTTGTCAATCGAAGGAACGTTTGCACTCGCCTGTGCCATGCCCACTCAACTTTACACACAAAAACAAAACAAAAACAAAATAATTCGGAAAAAGATTCAGTCTTGTGGAGTACCGACCACTTATCTTACATGTGATTATTTCTATTTAGGGAAGGGAGAACAGTTTGAACAGTAAATAAAAACGCAAACGCTACATTAATCATCAACCTTTTACACTGAAATGCTTTTGTTGAGAGTCAAACTTCACAGTGCCAGCTTGAAACCCAACAGTACAAAAGGACAACTGGATTGTTAACGAGCTGTCTTTTCGTAAAACTCGGTAACAATTATCTCATTTGTTGTTCCGAAAATACAGAAGTTGATAACGTGGGCATATTAGTTCGAACTGTGGTGTTGAAAGAACCACACGCTCGCCATCAAAAATATATCGTATCTAGATGGAATGTCTGAATCATCATTTGCATGCGTTGTCTTGCAGGACTATGGTGTGAATTCGAAATTATAAAAAAAAATGCTGACAGATTTTTTTTTTAATTTTCTTCCCGTGCCTACGTTGCACTAAAGTCACAGTGCAACCGACACTACGCGTTGATAGGACCAATCAACCAGTGCTGAAAACAAGACGTATTAATGGCGTTCGTCGATCTTTTCCCGCATTTTATTACGGGCCAGTCCAATAAATTGCTGAGTGCGAAACTACGCGGTAGAAAAAGGACACAGGAAGAAGGACGGCTCAAAGTTCCATGAAGTTTCCCATCCTTTACTCGGGTAATTTAGACCATTCTCAAGCTTCTTACTGTTGGGACCCTTCCTACACGGATTACCAATAATAAAGACTATACCCCTACAAAAGACGCCGAGATCGCATCTATCGACCCAACCCGTAAATATAATGTGATGCGTCTAGTGCGTACGTTGGAAAAGAGACACCGGCAAAACGAACCATAACGTCCAACGTCTCCAATCCTCACGCAGGAGGATGCTGCGCCTAACAAAGTGACCGTAACTGGATGAGCAAGTCGAAAAAATTATTTTCTAGGTAAAATAGTGTCTATTACGTCTAGCGAGAGAAAAAAGAACTTATGATTTTGATTGGCCGTGCACCGACATGTCCGTGCACCGAAAGGTCCGTGCACCGAAATGCCCGCGCACCGAAAAGTCCGTGCATCGAAAAGTTCGCGCACCGAAAAGTCCGCGCACCGAAAAGTCCCTGCACCGAAAAGTCCATACAGATAAAAGTTCGTGCACCGAAACGTCCTCGAAACGCCCTACACCGAAAAGTCCTAGACCCGTTTGTCTTGCCTCCCAGTCATGCAGAAACCTGTCGATACATATTAGCCCCGAGAGCGAATACTAGCGTCGCTGCAGTCGCCGCGCCCTGATTGGGTGAGGTGTATCGTGACGTCAGGGGAAGGACTCCGCTCCGCGATCTCGCATCCGGCTCGCTTCCCTGAAGCGATTTTCTGGTTTGGCGGTGTGTGCCGCAAACACTTCGAGGAACGGGACCTCGCATACCCGGTGTACAAAACACTGGGTTAGGACCGATATTTATGGGATTCCGTACATTTTATAAGCCTGCTTGTCACTTCTACCTTTATATTAGGGTTACCTATCCCAAAAGCTATCGGCGGAGAATATTCCGCCGATGAACCTCCCGCCCGTCCACACGACACAAGCAATCTTGCGAGGGGTTGGTGAAGCGGCGGCGTAAGCGTTTCAGACGCTGGAATTTTGTTCCTTGCATGTTCATGATTTAGGAGAATAGTACATCCCGCTTTGCAGGCATTTAAAATTGCATTTATATCAAGTGCCTTTGGGCAGTCGGCAAATTAGCTCGCGACCCCGACTCTGCGCGTGCCACTCTGCTTGCGATGGCTCTGGGTCTGAAGGCCTTTGAAGTGCTTGTGGAACGGGGTTGTTTTACATATACGTAGCTTCTTTGTGAATTAATTACATAGTTCATACACGTATGCAGGCGTGTTTTATTTTTTAGAAGATGTGCAATTACTGGAAATTGCTTTGTATGGTAGCTGGAAAAAGGGCCGAATTGCCCCCGGTTGCCTGTATGCGGTGTATTGAACTCCCCAAAATATTCCCAGCAATAGTACCGTAATTTGGAATGTTTATACTTTTTCCTGAAATTCTTTCTTTAGTCTAGCCTTGTGTATTTGGAAAATACACCGTTTAGTTTGAATTGTCATTTCCCATTAAAAGAAACTGCTGCAGGTCCCCAAAAGCTTCCTCAGCCTCCAAGCTCCCTACAGCTGGACATTCTGACAACAGAAAAAAAAACAAAAACAGGAGGAACAGCAAGCATTCGAAGGGTTGTCTATACCTGTTTTCACCGCAAGAAAAAAGTACGTTTTACGCATTGTTCATACGCTGCGCGAAGTAGTTCCTACGAGATTTGCTTGTCGGAGGAAAAAGCGGTGCTTTTGACGATCGGAACGTGTGCGTCTTGATAAGATAACATATATCTAATCTAAAATTCACCTACATACATCTTAACTGTCCACATAAAGTGGTAAATTAGAAATGCTCCGCGAGGAGCCGGACTTGTTTTACTGCGGTTCTTGAGGTGGAAACGGCTATAGTGGTAGATGCAGCACTAGTAGCAGAAAATGTAGAACCTGTGAAGGCTGACAGTTTGAGTGAGAAAAGCTTTTGGTATTTTAGCTTCAGGACAATTTGATTTAGCTAAAATCTCAATTTTAGAGGCTAAGGGTCTCATAAAGGTCTAGTCACGTTCGCTTACGTTTGTCGTACATTACTTGAGTGATGATATAAGCAAGTCCACAAATACCATCAGTGGAGTACATTGAAATACTATCCGAATCCAGCAAAGGTCAAATTCGAGCAATGTATACAAATAAATGTTCCTTCTTTCTTTACTTTGCCACTGTACTTGGGCTGTCTCACTTGTAATTTTCTTTCCATGGCCCAGACTATTTAACATGTTGCTCGAGCAACATGCAGCTTTTTTGGTTCGGCGATCTTGTTTAAAAACAGATATAAAAAAATAGTATACATAACCTGCCAATTTATACAGACCATCAACAGCATTTATTGTGTGAGAGTAGATCTATAGTCATGCTCCTGAAATTGTCGCCATATTTCTTTATTTTCATATACCAGCTGCGATTCATGCATTGCCTGCCCTGTCAATCATGCCTGAAATGTTGGTTGAAGTTTCGCTTGCAACTACGGGCCATACGTCAATAAAGCCACATATAAAAATTCACACGTCCTCCAAAAAACACGAACGAAAAAATTCAATAGAAACGAGCGCGCCGACAGCTAACGTCGTCGCAGCCTCCACAGGGCGAGCGGAGCGAGACGGGGAAAAATTCTGTACTCGCCGTGACGTCACCCCGGTTTGCCGTAAGGGGGCGCCACGCGAACTTCTCGGGGCTAATACCCGCGGGCTCAAAGGGCTCAACGGTTGGCGAGTCCAAATCCTGGACGATGTAATGAGAAACAGGCTTGTTCCGCTGAAGGCGCCGTGTAACTGAGATTTCAGTTGGACGTCAACAGATCCCTACGTAGTCAAAGGTAATCCTCACTCTTTCGCTGGGGTGTGCCAGGTGCCCTTCATTGCTTTGCCACATAAAACCCCCAAGGTTACCTTGCCCTCCCCGTCATACAAAAACGTGCCCACACACATATGCGTACAGAAACACACAACACAGACGCCTCTCTCACACAGACACCACCACTCCTACACAGCCGAGCGTATACACGCACACAGATCCAGACACACCTAAACGCCCAAACGCGCACATCCACACACACGCTCATGAACACTCAAATGTCCAACTCCCACACTCGCACACACCTACAATGTCGCACACTTACACTAAAGAGTATCTAACACTGTGGCCCAACCCAAGGAGGTTATAATAAGCAGGAGGTGGCATCCGTATTCTCCATATATATGTAGCTAAGTGTAACAAAAGTAAACGTAAACAAGTTTCTCTAGTTTGTTTCAACATTTTATTATGTCTGTGGCACCAAGACAAAATACCATCCGGTCTTTCGAGGCCTCTGTACCGCTAAGTAAATGAAATAACACAATATTTTATATAAACTCTATCGACAGGCGAGAAAAATAACCTACATTAAAAATGCTTCAACAGACAAAAAAAATCGAAGCATGTGAGAATAAACGCAATAGCGTCAAGAACTGATAAAAGCAATATTACATTTTTTAACTCAATTTTTCGTGGTTTTTATCAAAGTTTTTTTTTCAATATTATCTTGTATTTGTTTAACGAGATATCAGATGTAATTAGTGTATGAAATGACTGCGTGTTCAGAAAGCTTGGAACTTAATATGGCAGTGTTTATGAGCCCCTGTTTGTCCAAAGTTTTGGAAGTACATACTTTTCATTACGAGTGTTATAACACTGGTCAAGTCTAGTTCAGAGTGACGGGTATGTTGACTCTTGATGTCTGTGCTACTGGAAAATGTAGAGTTCAATGTTATAAATGTATAGTTTATCAAATTGCAGTATCCCATATTCTTCGAAACGCAGAGGGTTCTGTGCGTCATATTCAGAGTTATATGTTAAGTGAGCAGCCTTTTTTCTGCAGTAGATGTAGATGTGCGATATTTGGCTTTGACGTGTGACCCAGACAAGAAAAGTAGTAGACCTTACTATATAATAATGAATAGAGCTGGTACTTGAGCCATTCCGGTAGAAGATACTTAGCAGAGGTAATCAGGCAAACCGATTTCGAGAAATATTTTTCTATTTTGTTTACGCGATTAGTCCAATTCAGACTTGTGCCCGTTACTTGAAAAATTGGATAGATTAAAATTGCAAATTTCCGAGCCTCAAATGTAATGGATTACAGTTACAAGTTACTTTCGCTGGAAAGTAACGAATTACTTTACTCGTTACGTTAGGAAATTACTTTACACGTTACGTTACGAAATTACTTTCACGTTACTTTTCCCGTACACTTAATTATCACGAAAATAAAAGAAATAATTTTGATGTTTTCAAAAATGTTCTGCAACACTACTTTCCATCTCTCATACGCCCGCATGATGGTAGTCCTTGTGAAAATAAAATATTGTTTTCAAGGGAGGGAATCTAGGAGCACTTCGTTCACCTGTAAGCTGACAAGGCAGCAAAAACTGCAACCCTACCAGCCATTCCGCTAGCTTACGGCGAAGGGAAATGATCCCTGGAATTCTGCAGACAAAGCTAGCGGTGCGCATGCTCAGTAGCAGCGTCTACCTTCGGTTGGAGATCAAGAAGAAAACATCTACTCGGCGTTGTCTTGATCTTTGTTTCTCGCATATTAAATTTGTATATGCATTGCACGTTTTCTAGTGGTTCAAGTGACCAATCTTACAAAAAATAGTGTTTTGTTTTTGTTGTTTTTTAGGGGTGGGGGATAATTTGTCTTTTCACGGAGTTTTCTGTTTTGTTGCACTTCCTATATTTAGGCTGCTGAGTTCCCTGCTCATATTGCTCAAGTTTCTGTGTTATGTTCATTTTTTTAAAGTAACGATTCATTAAAGTAATCGCTTACCAATTTTTTTTGTAACGAAATTACATTACAAATTATTACCACAAAAAGGTAACGTGGCAGTTAGAAAATTACTTGAAAAAGTAACAGATTAGAAGTAATTGGTTAATTGTAACGCATTACTTTTTTTTAAATCTGGTCCAATTCAAATGTTTATTAAACCAGACTCTAATATATTTGTGATCAGCTACGCGTTCAAATTCAGTATTTTTTAATTGAAGTTTAATATTTCTATCGAGGGCCTGGTACACCATGGGAAATATGATACATCTTGTTTTTTTTGTATTTAGTGATAAACCATTTGCAATCAGCTAGGATGAAAGTTCGAATACTTTTTGACTACACACTCTAGCTCACTAAGATTGGCTCCAGAAAAAAAAAATGTATTTGTATCATCGGCGTGTAATATTAAATCTTCGGTAAGTGGTAAACTAGGTATATCATTATTATAAATCACAAACAGCAAGGGCCCCAATATCGAGCCTTGTGTCACGCCATATTTCATTAATCCTTGAGGTGATTTGGCGTTATTATAGACCGTATACTGTGTACGAGATGTAAGGCAATTAGTGATAAGTTTTTGCGCGGTTCGTCGCATGGCATATGCCTCGAGATTTGAAAGAAGAATGTTGTGTTTTATAGAGTCGAAGGCTTTATTGATATCAATAGATAAACCAGTTGTGAAAAGTTGATTTTCTATGTTATGCATTATTTTACCTTTGATTGCAAAAGTGCTAATTCGGTCGTTTTACCGTTCTGAAAGCCATATTGTCTATTGATTATGACATTGTTTTTGCATAAACAGTTTTGAAAACGTTCGTTCATTATTTTTTAAAATTATTTTCGAGAACAGAGGCAATGTTGATATGGGCCTGTAATTACCCAAGTAATTTTTGGAGCCGCCCCTAGTGACTGTTGAAACTCGCTATTTTTAGTTGCTCAGGAAATATACCACTTTCAAATATACAATTGCATATATGAGTAATATTCAAATTTAATGCACACTAATTTGAAGTCATCGATACCACAAGCTGTATTATTTTAGAGACATTATAAGCAGTATTATTTCCTGCTGAGTGACAGGATATAAAAAGATCGAACTTGGAACAGTGTTTTTCTAGGCATTTTCCATGATCACCAAGTGGATCTGTAGACGGGAATTCACCAGCCGCTAGGAAACGTGAATGGAATCTTGTCGCTACTTCAGTACCTGATAGTGTTTCCATCTATTTTTAAATCAGGGATGCAGTTATGCCGAGGTTTAAGTCTAATAATTTCATTAACGGACTCGCATATCATTATTTGATCAGTCTTTATGTCTCTAAACTTGCGCTAAAAAAAAAAAAACTCTCTTTTGGTTTCCGAATATCGGAGTGCAAGCGATTTCTTATGTTTTTTTTTTTTTTAATTCCGATAAAATGGCGATGTCTCAAGTTTGAACAAATCGGCAATAAATATTTGTTTTTTCTCTGTCCTACAGAAAAGTTCTTGCGTGATCCAGGACTTTCTGAGTTTTCGATTTACTTTTTTCATTGCAAAAGGAATGACACCTCCTGATATTTCTTTAGTGTTTCGTAAAATGCGTTGTAAGATATTTCTGGGTTTCATTCACACAAGACATTTTCCCAGTTGTGTTCCAGCAAGACACGAATGTACTCAACGCTTCCTCTGATATGTAACGGTACATTCGTGAAACCGGTTTATTATTAGCGTTATTTATTTCAGACAAATACAAAGAAAAGGCATTGGATCACTTATTCCAGTGGTTATTACTCCAGATAGTATGTCGTCTGCTTGAAAGTTTGTTACGCATGGATCTAATAATGTGAATGAAGTGGATGTTGTTACACGGGTGGGACTGTGAATTCTATTGTAGCATGTAAAATACTGGATAGGAGTTAAGGAGTTCTCTCTGCTGTGTATTTTCTACGAGCAGGTCAATGTTTACGTCCCGAACAAAGATAATTTTGAGACTAAGGGTGCTCGACTATTGTAAAGCAGAACGAGCGAATTCTAGAAATGTGCATCTGCATGTGCGTCAGCGTTTCGGCCATTAGGAAAACTTAGTTAATGGGCGCCACCATTTAAAGGGGCCGTGGAACAATATGTTTTTAACTTTACCACCATATTTGAGGCCATATTTGAGCGCGCTGTTTAGAGCGCATGTTCAGAACGAGCTCATATTAGTAGGTTGCTAAGACCTGCAATCTTGATGGTGTGGAATGCATGTTGCAAAAGAACTGTGGAGGCTCGCCATCAGCAATCGCTCAGCAGTCACGCACATAGCTATGACCGTCAGTGAATACCTCCTATTGGTGACGTGAGCGATCGAAAGCGTCGCTGTGGTCGGTCCACCACAATTGGCCGAATGCTGGCTATGACGTCAGGAAAGGATGTCTCAACGACGGAAATAAGAGGAATGTAGAAACTTTAATTTTGGTGGTGTCGGCAGTGTCGCTTTGAGAGCGCTATGATTTCAGGCTTCCACCATGCCCATCACAAACACCATGGAACTTGTTGTTCACAAGGTAATGACGTCACGAAAGGTAACCGAACGAGGGCGCCTCTGAAACATCTCGCCGCTAATAGACCTTTCCAGCGGCAGTCTCGAACGAAGCGACTTACAGAGCGCGTCCCTGGTTTTGAGAGTGTACGTCAGTGTTGCCCCACTGCGCTGGGCTTTGAGTTTTCTCGTCAGTGGGCTGTGGCAGCCCGTGTAGCCGCAATTATAGGGTGACGTCTAACTTGCCCCGTTTTATTGTTTCTTTTGTCTTCTATGGCGAATAGAATTTCTCGAGGTTTTAAGAAACCATTGTACTATTTTTGGAAACAAAAACAAACAAATGAAGGCTATTTTTTTTGGGAGTCTGTGCGTGACAGAACAAATGCAATTGGAATGTTCGTTTCATTTTATGTTGACTTTTACTACGCCATACACTCAGCTGTATCAATCTACAAAGGTCTTAACTGTCGAAAATGTTTTAGCACATAGGAGAGCCGAAATACATGGGTATTCCCCTCACAACATGAAATTCAACGTGCCTCATCAATTGAACAACCTATTGTAAGTACCCCCATGGTGCAGCGTTATCCGAACCGGATTTATTTGAGAAAGATCTCGAATAACACACCATATCCCACATACAGTCTCGACAAGTCCCTTCACTACGATCGGACGGAATTCGAATTGTCTTTGGGCACGTCTCGAAGAAAGCTGCTCTTTTGCACAATACGAGAGCAAATGAACGAGCGCGTCTATTGGCCCTGAGCGGGACCGATTGGAGCGCTGCGATCGCTCGACCGTGACGTAGGATGGGGGATCACGTGATAAGGCCAGCTATTCCGCTTTGCTTGGGTTGGAGTCTTCGGAAACCGTTCGCTCAGCACTTTCGCATTTTTTTCTGTTTTTGGGGCCTGATCAGTACAGGCGTGGATCATCTTCGACAGCTGTCGAGCTGTGGGAGCAATGGTAGTGCGTACTGCGCACACGCGTGCGAGCAATAACTGCGCGAAGTTTCCCGTCTCCCGAACAAACTCGAGCTCTGTTCGGTGCCGCAATGCCGCAGTTACGCGACTGACCCAAACATTAGTTTGCAGATCTACCCGAAGGAGAAGCAGCTGCGCACGGAGTGGCTTGTGACACTGAGAATGGGCAAATTAAACTCTAAGAGTTCAACAGTGTGCACAAGCACTTTCGAGATGTAGACTTCGTGTTGCCGTTGGAGCGAAGATGTGTGGGACCGAAGTGAGTGCCGACGTTTGGACATCGAATTCAATGAACGTAGCAATCCCTATCCAGCTTCTTCACACTGCAGGGGTACACGTGTCCCGCTTCAAGAACTCTTTCGCCCTCGAGCAACAGCCGAAATGTTTCGTAGGCCTTGTCCAGGAAAGCATTGATGCTGCTTACAGGCAGCACAACTGCAAAGGAATACACTGTGGTAACGGGGTGCCCGGTCAAATGGAATATAAAAAAATTCGCTTAGCTGCAACGGTAGGTCGCCCCTGTCAATAGGGAGTTTTAGCAGGTCGTTTTCACACGAACGGTTCCCCCCGAACGCGTCGGCGACGCCACTGCGCGTACGCGCGCGAGTCGTTCGGGGCATCGGGAAGCCCTTCTCGTTCGTTTCTCCCATTCCGGCCACTGGAGTCGTCACCGCAACGCAGCCAGCACCGTTCACGACTCGGGTAAAAAAAAAAGATGGCTGTCGGTTCGGCGACTGATTTCGCCGACCCAGACGAGTGTTAGGCTTAGGACAGCGGGAAGCGATTTGTCATCCTGTTAGTCTGCTTGATTTGAGAGGTTAAACTAAATCATTTCGAGGACTGCTCGCAATGGTAAGCGATTGTGAATGCTGTAAACTGCGCATGCTAGTAAATGTTTGCGATCTGCGGGCAGACTAGCTGCCGTGGCGACCGCGAGCAGACGAAATTCTTTGGTTAGATGGCTCAACGTGAACGATCGTTCAAGTTCAAGATGACAGAGAAACACCACATACCTTAGCGGTCGTTCAGATACGTTTTACTCTATCTAGCTTCGCAGTTCTTGAAATTCCGACCGGCAAATGTTACGTCGGCCGCCTTGTTTACATCAGTATCAGTCGTACGCCGGAAACACGAGCCGCCACAGATTTACACGTTGCAGAATATTCCACATGTTTACAAGAAGATGGCGCCACCGGTTAAACAAATCATCATCATCGTTTACACGGTCGCGCCAGTTTCACGATTCGCTAAAATATGCTCAATTTCACGTACTATCGCGGACAATATGAGCTGAAACAGCGCTTCGGCCTGTGCACGGTACTACCTGCGCCGCCTGTCGCATCGCTCCGTAAACACGAAGCACCCTGAGGCCGAGATAAGTTCTCACTTGCGCTCACTGCGCCGCTGCGCTCTTCCGGCCGTCTGCTAGCAAAAATATTGGCCGACGGAACCACCATCACGATGCGTGTGCCGTGTAGCCCAATGTTTACGTTTTCAGCTAACGTGCGTTTCAGTGCATTTCAAGAAAGCGCCGAAGTGGAAAATGCGTTGTCACGCTCGTATCTCCTCGAGGAGCGCCGCCTGACGAAGCTGCCTTGGCCCCCACAAGGAGCCGATCTGAATATCATCGAACACATTTGGAGGCGCACCAAGGTGGCCATATCACGGCGTCCCCTCCACCCCGCCACTGCCCGCAAATTGTGGAAAGCAATCAGAGGTGAATAGGAGTGGCGTCGGGCTGAGCCAGACTTCATGGCCGCGCTCTATGATTTCTTACCGGGCAGGATGAGAGCCGTGGTCGCGGGTCAAAGGAGAATGACGCGGTATTAAATTATTTTGTAAGTTTTACTATGCCTCAGGACTCCCTGAACCGGACTTCTGCCGATTGGAACAAAGCTTGATGCTACGGTTGCGACACACTCTTTAACGCCGTTAACCACGCATACTTTTGTTTGGTGACTCCTTGATCCCGATCTTCTTGTATAGTGCACTTGAATTTCCATGCCGACTAGTAATCTTTTTTGCCTTACATTGTCGTCTGGAAATTTTCTTTCGATTCAGTTTACATCTCCTTCTTCGGGAAAATATATGGCTGTTTGTTCCACTTTATTAAGACTAGGAATTTGTAAACAAAAAAACTGGTGTCTTGTCAGCAACTTGTTTTGTTTGAAACAAACAGGTGGGCCCAGTAATAAAGAAATTATATTTTTGAACCTTTTCATACCAATCAAGGTTACGAAACCTTCTCAGTAACATGTATGCTTACCATTTTTTTTTAAACAGCTGTGATCAATGAAAAAAAAATAAAGTAAATACCTCGGAGCCGGACTAAATTCGGCATACAGATTTTGGCCTATATTTTACGATGTCCTACTTTGTGCATACCCCTATAATCAAACAAGAACGACCTCCAACGTGTTTTGATGTGACTTTCAAAAACGATAATCGCAGCTGAAATTTAAGACACTTCAATATTTTTTCTTCACCAGTCAGCGTTTTTTGTACGGGATTCTGCGTGATAGGGTAAAGTTAATGAATTTCAAAGAGGAACGACAAGTGTAATGCTTTGT
The DNA here is from genome assembly GCF_016920785.2 of Ixodes scapularis. Taxonomy (NCBI): domain Eukaryota; kingdom Metazoa; phylum Arthropoda; class Arachnida; order Ixodida; family Ixodidae; genus Ixodes; species Ixodes scapularis. The sequence continues at coordinate 84,969,260 of NW_024609884.1, forward strand.
TCCCCCCGCCGCCCTACCACACACATGCCTGCTGTCGCACCCGCCGTCTTGCTTGCAGACGGCCGGAAGAGCGCAGTGGCGCAGCGAGCGCAAGTGAGAATTTATCTCAAACTCGCTAAAACTCCTTATTACCTATTGCGGTGCGCGAGACAGCCGCCGAAAACGGCCACGATTTGGCCCGTACCCTCTAGTCCACGCCTCCGCGCTTCCGCGAAGCGGCCGGTTCCCTGCTCGCCAGGAACCGGCTCAACGGCTCCCCGAAAGCATTCGTACGGTAGCCAATTTTGGGAACTTGACTATGCGAGTAATGAAACAAAAAGTTGGGATAAACGAAGCCATAAACACCCGTAGTATTAAAACAAAAAAACAAAGGCGAAGACCAAGACACTACGCCCTTGACGCAGATTGCAGGAAACGGTCACGTGATCCCCATCCTACGTCACGACGATACGCCCGTCAAGTATGTTCTCGGGGCTAATTTCGTCCCCATACTCCGGACCCTACCAGCTATTTTTAGCAAAAACCGGGAACATAGCCGGGCAGAATTTTTGGGGATCATCTCGACGGAAAGAATCCTCGAAGGACGTCGAACGGCCAGCGTCGCGGGCTGCTTGACGTTCGCTCTGTTCGTTTGTTTCCTGCGAAGGCCAAGCAGGCTAGGAGCCCTGGTATTCTCTGGTTCTCACAATGGAAGATAACACAGAAAGGGTAAGCATCCTGAACAGGCAAATAAAGTAAAACCTTTCAAGAAAAATCGGCGAACTCCGAATGCACAATGCGGATGCGGAGTCGCGCTCCCCACCCGCAAGGCGGGTGGGGGAATTTTCTGGCTGATAGGGGTCGCCCAAGTCGCAAGATGGCAGCGGCCAGAGAGCTATTTTTGCAAAGGTCTATATGTAGCTGTCGTTTCAGCTGGAATGAAAGCAAGTGTCGAACCGGACGCGGAAGCTTTTTAATGCGTTACCATTAGAAGCTTGTTTTGACGAAACCCCGGTGGTGTCTTTCGTTTGTCAGCGCCTGGGAGAGAGGGAGAAGGAGGGCGGAGAGGTTGACATGTGGGACGCCTTCATTGGTCCGAAGTGCTGACGTCAGCACGCGTCAACCTCTCCCTCTCTCCCGGCGCTGACAGACTGACAGACACCATCGAGTTTTCGTCACAGCGAGCCCTTCCGTTTTCGTCAGTCATGCGCACAGGTGGCGCGGAGACAGAGAGGAGGAGGCGCCGCGAAACGCCTCCTAGATAACAAATCCGTAGTGCTGAATGAGATGACATCATCAGAGAAGGCCAACGCTGGACACAGATTGGAAACGTGTGCTGCGTCAGCGCTAGGCTTCGAGTCAAGTTTGTGCCAAACGTTGATAGTCGCGCCCAATCTGTGCCCAGCGTTAAAGTTCTCTGATGATGCCATCTCGTTCAGCGCTACGGCTTTGTTATCTAGGAGTCCTTGCGCCGCGGCGCGGTGGAATGCGGGCGTGCTCAGTTTCCGCTCTGCCGTCGCCGGTTGTTCTTCGCTCTGGGTTTCTGTAGTAGCGGTGCACGGGCTGTGATGTTAGTTTAGTTAAAGCGATGGATGCGGTTCCTTTCACGAGTGGTATGGATGTGGTTCTTTCTAAAAGGGATATGGATGACGGCATCCAAGGGCGTCAACGTACTCTGACAGGCAGAAAACAGAAAGGTGGTGAAAAAAATTACAGAAGGATCCATTGGATGGATTCTTAGGGAATTTGTTAGCATGACCCGGGAAACGCCACACACGTCCCCTTTTGGGAAACGCTAGCACAGACCCTGTAACGAGGCTAAAAAGAGGAAGCAAAAGAGAAAACAAAAGAGAAAGCCAAAATAGAAAAGTGAAGGGGTCAGTCAGCGTTAGTGTTTCGGGGATGTGTGTGGAGTTTCCAAAGTTCATGCTAACGTATTCCCCATTTCGTTTACAGCGATAGATGTTAGGGGCTCTTCCCACCACTCGAAATGACATCCGTTGTTGGTATTGTAGTGGTTGTGGTAGTAGTTGTAGTAGTTGAGGTTGTAGTTGGCGATGTAAAACGGCCGTCGTCGATGTTGCCAAATCCTCGAAAAAGATCGCCCGCCTCCCGCGGTAATCCAACATGGGTCCGCTGCGTGCGAAGCGGGGGCGTTACCACTGAGCTACATCACAGCTTTTATATTTATTTATTGACTGAGCTACGTCACAGCTTTAAAAACCCAATCTACACTTAGGGCCTTTTTTTTTTTTTTGTACCCTATGCGCGCTTTCTGGTGAAGGAAAATAACCGATAACAAAATGCTGTTGCTCGTGCCGGGAGACGCGCTTTCAGGCGCTCTGGAACAAAAGAGAAACAAAACCGTTCGGAACAAAATGGTCAGATGTCTATTTTGTTCCGACCGCTTTTGTTCGCGCACCCCATGAACGCGACGCCGATGCGCAACGACTTTGCAGTGACTTGTCGAAGATATCGCTCTGACTGTACTGTGCATTAACACAGGAGACAGGACTACTCAGTTTGTTTGTGCCTCTGTTCACCCCCCAAAGAAATAAAGCTTGCGTTACATGTTTCATTGTTCTGAGGAGCTAACTGAATATATATGGCGACAGGCGGATATTACACTGTGAAACGAGCCGGAAAAATAGGCGCCTGCACGTAAAAGGCTCAAATTTTAGCCGGATATGAATTGAGGTGGTGCATTTTTCCTTGTGAAATATCAAGGCGTTCTTTTCTTCCTGTAAAAATAAGACCATATAAAGGGGTCATGAAACGATATCGGGTTGGAATGTTCATGACTTTACAGAGGTGTAGTGGTCCTAGTCTGACCCGAACACTCGCACGCACCGCCACTGATTCGGAAGCTTCTTGGTCGCGGTGAAATTGCGAGGATAAAAGGGGGCTATTTTTTTCAGTCTTGCCTTCGCAAAGCTTCATAACGTAATTGTGGGATGGAAACACCCGCCTGACGATAGTCGAGCAAAGCTCATGGATTGGACACGAGAACGGCGCAAGGACTCGACTTCGGCTCGTAACAATCAATGCCCCGGCGGACACTCGGGTAGTGGCTCGTGTCCAATCACTGCGGTGATGAGAATAGCCGAACTCTAACAACGCATGGAGCTCAGCACGCGTTTTCTACTTTGCCGACCCCGGCGCTTGGAACATTGGGGGCTTAGGATAGGCACCAGGCCACGTGGCCACTTGTTCTGGTTCCGAGTTGAGAGGATGAACGATGCTCATATTTCTAGAATTGATTTGCTGACTTTCATTGCTTAGAGAGGAAAACTAAGGCAAGTTTATTCGTTTATTAATGTTAGGGAGTGATTCTGAGTAATATTTAGTAAAAATAAAAAAATCGTTTCATGCCCCCTTTAACTTGCCAAAGTCAATGGCGAACGTGTTCGCAGACGACGGCGTTAGCGATGAATGTAACTCGTGGCGCAATCTCCGATATACGGAGCGTGCAGACAACGTTGCCTGCTCGCTGCACCCACCGGAAAAGGGCGCCACAAGTTATTTAATCTCACTCAGTAGTCTGCGAACACGTTCGCTTTCGACTTTGGCAAGTTACTAGTTGGTTGTCCCGTTCACAGAATAAGGACAGCACATTGAATGTTCACAAAGTAAAACCACAGCCTCCCCTCTTCTAGAATGCTTGTCAAATCGCGAAAGAACGTGGCCGCTATAAAGGGAAAAGGAGGTCAAAGAAGAAAGCGTGCGCAGGGGCTCTCTCGGGCAGCGCCAAACAATGCCCCAGTGGTAAACTCCGGAAACACGAACGTGCAACTTTCTTTTTTTTGGAAAGGAGAACATTTTGCGTCGGCCTTCCTCTATTCCGCCTGCCTCCTCTTTTTCACGCGCCGGTAGCCTAATTTCTTTTTTCTCCATTGCGGTTTGTTGTTGCTTCGCGGAGAGGTCACCGCGTCTATTGTTGGCGATGGCTGATCGGTTACCCCATAAGTGGCTCCGCGCTACCATATGGGTAACCGTTCGGCGCTGCTCCTCGCCTTTTTCCGGCGGCCGCGCGATCAATGGCTCCATCGCAAAATTGACAGGCCTTTTTAGAATAAAGGAGGCTATGAATGGTTTCAGCGTTCTATGAGCAGTCGCCGATTTTTGCGGCTCGTTTTACGTCGTAAGACCATCTTTACTCACCGCATACATTGAAAACTACTTCTGCAGAACCCTGGGATACTGGGTTCAATCCCGACACCTGCTCTTTTTGATCGGGATGATCATCGTACCGGCGTGCGGGCGTGCATCAGTCGTATTGCACTTGCTATATTTCTCATCTACAGCGGGTAACAATGCATACTTCGTTTAGCCTTAAACTCAGAATACGGTGGAAACTATACGTCCTCCTTGGACCAGTCCTACGCCTCTCTTTCGCCACGGCATCACGCTGTCCTCATACCTACGCGCAGAGAGCCGGGTCAAGTAATAAGAGAGAGGCGGCTGATTGTCCACGGGCACGTGGCTCCCACCCCAGTTTCAGGTTAGGGGTGAACGGAGTATAGTCATATTCTGGCGGGAGACTGAATTCCCGCTTTCTAAGCAACTAACAACACATTTGTTTGATACCATACTGTGACAGGTTTGAAATAAAAAAGAAGGGTTCAGTTCTTATGCAAACTAATTTATAGTTTGATTGGACCGCTGGCCTTGCGGTAGGTTCATGCCCTGGTGAACGAGCTGTCTGCGAGGAACGAGACGAGATGTCGGCTCGGTTAAACAGCAAATGTTTTACTTTAAAAACTAAAACACATAAATTCTTAAAGCGGAATTCAAACCAACGAACAAATTACACACCGCTTGCTCTTCTTGAGCGCGAAAAGCTTTTAAACCCCACTGTGGGGGAAAAAAAAAAAAAAAAAAAGATTTTCTAGCACGCAATACCTAGTCCAAAGCATGAAAACATTTTTTAACAAATATCTCTAGCGGCTTACAGGCGCTCAGGCACTTCGCTGTTTATGGAGGACATAATACTGACGGTGAGAACACCTACGCTACGATGTATACTTACGACCGCGTATCTGAGAAGGTTCCAAAGCGTGACTTTACTTTTCGTGTTTTTATTTTTATTTTATTTTTTATTTATTTATTTATTTATTTATTTTTTTGGCACGAAAGCGCGTGCGAATGGAACACATAACGAAGTCACGTTCTCGAGCAGTAGTCTGGCATTTCTAACGCAGTGAAAACTCCGCTATCCTTGATGACTTCGCACAGAAAAGTTGAATCGAACTAATATTTTGTGTGCTGAAAAAGATCCTTATTATATTTTTTCGCAAACGTGTCAAATATGCATTGCAGAAAGAAAAGAAACAGCCGCATGACATACATCTCTACAGGTGCTTCCGGCTGCTATTTCCGCTAGCGCCCATGCGTAAAGGAAAAAAACGCGGACGCCACAGGTACGTGCATTTAAATAGAAGCTTACGAGCTGCAACACACGCTGACATCGCGCGGTGGTACACATCTTCTCACAAAACAACCAAAAGAAAAAGAGAGTTTTCCCAATGTATACGCGTCTCACTGCTTTCAGAAGCGCCGTTGACGGCGTTCACGCACTCACAACTGCCGGCGAAAGGATCTCGGAAGCCCCGCTGTAGCGGCAGCGAGGCCACGTGCATTTGCAACCGAGCCCACAAGACCGCGAGCGAAGGCCGTCGGGGCTTCACCGAGAACCTCGATGACGCGCGCCAAGTGTACTCCGTCCTGCGGGAAAAAATCCGGAGTCGCCACTGCAGGATGCAAGAGCGATTAAATCAGTTCCTCCTCCAGAGTTCCGTGACGAGCTTTGACGTCAGGCACGTGCACTGGGATGTGGTGCAACGTCCGCGAGCGCATCATATGGGCGTGGATACACGGGCACCTTTCTGGGAGATTAACTGTATAGGCTCTGGCTGCCGAGCCTATACATCGCGTTCCTTTTCCTTTCGCCGCCAACTCCGTATTGGCGGAGAAGCGGTCATTTGCACCGAGCTGGATCCGTACTTCGCGAGGGAAAGCGACCATGCAGGCATCGAGTTTCGGGCGGATCATGTTTCTCGCTTTGCAGTTGCGGTATATTTATGTATCCTACACTAAAATAGAACGAACTGGAAGGCTCCTTGACCATTCAACATTATGTATAGCCACTGGATATAGTGTAGTCGTGTTCTTTTATAACGCGAGTGATGTTTTAAAACATGTTTTGAAGGTCTATGAAGACGACGACACGGAGGTGGATCGCACGAGGCGCCTCGCCAGACGTGCGATATCAGTTACGAGTCATTTAGTGACGGTCGCAAGGAAGCGGGATGATAAAATGCATTTATGTAAAGAATGATTCAGAAGTTCCTAGTTTCACGACAGAAACTTGAAACGTGATCGGCGATGATGAAATAAAGAAATAAGTTTAATACTGATAGCTAGAAGTAATAGGTTCTGTGATCGCGGCTCACTTGACGAGCACGCGCCTCGGTTCTTCCTGTTCATTAAGCTATAAGACAGTGATGGGATGGATTCCCCTGTCAGGTCACGGTACTCAATCGAGGAAAAAGTGAATATGGCGCGGACGTGCGGCGAAATGAACGGCAATTATAAGCTAGCCGCGAGGCTGTATGCATCTCGCTACCCAGGGCGGCTGGTTCCCACCCATATTACGATCATGAGCGTTTTAAAAAAAAAGGTTTCTTGAAAGTGGTTCCGTGTGTCAGCGAAGGCGCAAGAAAAACGTGATTTTAAATCAAGATTTTGAGATAGACGTCCTTGCGTCTGTGAGAGGCAACCCTGAAGACAGCACCCGAAAAATTGGTCGAAGCTCGGAAAGCAGCGTAAGCTCTGTATATATATGGAAGTTGCTGAAGAAGCACAACCTCCATCCCTACCATGTGTCCCTTCATCAAGACCTAGCGGATTCGGGCTATCAAAAGCGGCTGGACTTCTGCAACTGGGCCCTAATCCAGACGGAAGAGGACGAGGATTTTCTTCACAAGATAATCTGGACAGATGAGGCGAAGTTCTGCCGGGACGGTAACGTCAACTTGCACAATGCCCATTACTGGTCGGACGAGAACCCCCATTGGCTAAGGCAGCATAATCACCAGATCAAGTGGTCCGTCAACGTGTGGTGTGGCATTTTGGGCAACAGACTGATCGGACTCTATTTCTTTGAGGGAAACGTTAGTGGCAACGACTGCACAACAAATATCTTGGACGGAGTCGTGGACAACTTTTCCTGCGACCTGCCGTACGCAGTCCTTCAACAAACATCGTTTAAGCACAACGGCGCACCCCCCCACTTTGCGACTCGAGCTAGAACGTGGCTTAACGAGAACTTTCCAGGTCGGTGGATCGGACGCTCGGGGCCTATGTTGTGGCCTACGAGGTAGTCCCACATAACTCCGCTGGACTTTTTTTTTATCTGGGGATACGTTAAAGACCAGGTTTACTCCACAGAGCTCCTTGATCTGGCTGACCTCAAGCGAAGGATAGTCTCTGTATGTGGCAGCATTCCACCAGATCCATTTCACAGCGCTGTGAGCTCTGTTTAAAAGAGCATCATGCTGTGCATCGCAGCGGAGGGAATGCGCATTCAGCATTTTATTTAAATGTTGCTTTCCGTCCAGTTATGCTCAGGACAGGTATACTAATTGTATCAGTTATCGTGTCTCGGTGACGAATTGAATAAGTCTTGTCATGCGAACCATTCACTCGTGAGTTTATTTCTAGCGCTGAAGCCGACCGGTATCAACATATGCGAGCAAGCTACACAGTTCAGCAACGTGGTTTAGCTATTATGGTTTCCAGCCGTAGCTTCAAAAAAGGCCTAATAGTTTACAGACATTATTTAACTTCACGAAACAGAACAGAATAAAACAAGGAACATATACTACTCGTATTTCTGGAGACTCTAGGTAACAATTGTGACGGAAATATTTCAGGAGAAGTATGGTTCTACCGAAGCACACCTGCGGATACAGCGGCAACACTGTGTTACTGCTATAGGCTGGCAATAAGAGATCACCCTTGTAACCTTAGAGGCCTGCACACTGCAGTAATTGCCACGTTGAGTATTACTTTCCTTTTCTTTGCCATTAGCCACGTGTCATGTCGTACTCCCGAACGGTAGACAAGTAAGCACCAGGCAGCTGCGATCACAGAACTCATTACTTATCTAGCTATCAGTATACTAAGCATGTTTCTTTATTTTATCATAACGCTTCCTTGCGACCGTGACTAAATGACTCGTAACTGATATCGGACGCCTGGCGAGGCGCCTCGCGCGGGTCCCTCAGATGACTCGTCTATTATCTATCTGCCCAGCAGCCAAATGGAAACCGCGAACATCTGCGAGCCGCTGTCAATCACACTCATGACGCGAATTTCGTCACTGGGCGTTCTCGCCGATATAGAATGGGGATTGTGCCTTCCGGCGCTCCTCGCACTCTTGGTTTCGGTATCGGCCGATTTCTGGAGCAAATTAAGAAATGAATATCTCGAACCACGAACTCGATTCACGTTATCTAAAAGCTGAACTCGCTTTGAACATTTTTCTAATATAAACATGTGCGCTAAAGCCCCTAATTCAAAGGTTATTAATCAATTTTAGTTAATTAATCGTTTTACAGTTGTATGTTTTCTGCACATAACGTCCGCCAGGCCGTATAATTCACCTGCGCAGACAGCATTGATCTGGCCTTCATGATTAAAAAAAATTCTGTTAAGTTAAAAAAAAAACACATTGTATATATCATCATTATCATTTATTTTTCGTGAGGGCCCTTGGGGGCATTATAGACCATTCCATTTAGCGCTGTCTGGGCGGCACCATTTTGTTAAACCGCAGCGCCCTCTCCACACATTCGGGAAGTTCAGCGGGTTCGGCGGGGTAAAACGAGAGAGAGGGCACGTGCCCGACTCCGCTAGCAAACGACAAACAGGGAGGTTGCCGTTCTCCATCTTTGGGCTGTATCGGCGGGCTCTACCGAACATCGAACTATCACTCGTGGCTGCCGTTGTGAAGTGGTTCGCGTTCTTAGAATAGTTGTGGCTACTCCCAAAATCAGCCTATAGCTCTCTGTTGTCCTATTTTGCTAAATGATCAACTAGCATATATTTTTTCCGTTACTTAAATAGCAGTTGAGTCAGCCGGCAGTACTACCTCAACTACTGCGTGTATTGCGGCAGGAGAGCACGTTTTATTTATTATTTCAGACTTCCACTCATGGTCGCTAAAGGCCTACACCAGTACGAACTTTGTATAGTAAAAAAGGTACAGCAATCGGATTTACTTTTCGCCATAGATACCGGCCAATCTGACACAGTTTTCCCTATTTTTTTTTATTTGCACGCAGGCAACAGCGCAATTGGACCCTGTGAGTCTTTTTATCTAGCATAATATTACACGACAACTGGCATACCAAAATCTGCGCATCTGCGCTTGAAAGTTCCGAAATAACGCGATTTTAAACAAAGTTTTAACGCCAGCCGGAAGCTAGCTACAGCCCACTCGGCAGAGCGGACGACATGCGGGGTGAGAGGGGGAGTGCATTTTTTCTTTTACCCTCTCTGCTATGACCCTAATGGAACGGTCTAAGAAGGTGGCAATAGAAGAAAAAAAAACAACAGTAAACACAATTATAACATTGTATGCTAGCTAGGTAGGTTAGATAAAGAGAGGTTAATGGCTTCAACAAATTTACTAGTATCATTAATAGAAACGATGTTTTGGGGTAGTCAATTCCAATCCTCAATGGCCAATGGTAGTGTGGAAGTCTGGTGAGAAACAGTTGATGATAGAATTGGACGTAATTTACATAGGTGATCTAGACGTGGGAAAATACGATCTGGAGGTGATAGCAGTGAATGCTTGAGGTGGCTAGTGTGATTAAAAAGAATTCGATGGAGGAGATAAAGGCGTGATACTCGGCGGCGAAGGGAAAGTGAATGAACCTGATATGCAGGTATATGGTGAGTAGTTAAAAAAAATAAAACGAAGTGCTCTGTTTTGAACGGATTCTAGATTATTTGTGAGGTTGGACTGCCATGGAGACCATATATATGAGGTGTATTCTAACTTCGATCTTATAACCTATACGCTAGTCCTTTATGGAGGGTATAGCAAGTTTGAGGCAGACTTGTACGTAGTTCAACTACTCTACTCAAGTTACTGTACTTTAACTACTTTTCTGAGTAGTTCAGTAACTTTCAATCACAATTTTATTTAGTTTACTTTAATTACTTTTTGAGTAACTTCTGCTCAAGTTACAAATTACTTTCGAATTTCAGTGGTTGTTTTGCTTATCAACAAACATTCCTGCCCGAAGGAGATAAGATGTTCGAAGATCAGGTTATATTTGCAAAGAGGGGGAAGCATGTGGCGTAAAAAACAAGGGGGGGGGGGAGAAAATTGTTTGTAGAGTGCGAAACCCCCCCAAAAGTTTCACAAGGCCCTCCCCCCCCACACACACACACACTGCAACGACACTGCTACGAGGCACGGGGAGCGAACATACACGACACAAGAGAGGCCGAGTAACTGCGGGATTTGCGCCGGAGACTGACGTTTCTTTGTGTCCCGAAGCTCAAGGAGACTCGACCCTTTTGAAGAAAGGGCTCGGCCCCGCTTCTACCCAAAGTAGAAACTCTCGCCCAGTACAGGAGGTGCACACACTGAATGCTCACTCAAAGGAGGCAACAAAATGCACCACCTGCTCTTAAACTCATCTTGTGCTCCCGTAGTTTGTGCTGTACTCGAAGAATCGCGTGCTAAAGAGCAACGCAAAGATTACCTTTTTTTCGTTGCCTTTCCTCCAAGAACTCAGAATATGAAGGTCTTCAAATATTTATAGTTTGTTCGAGAAACCTTTAGCATTTCCCCGACCGTTTTTATATAAAAGATAATAAGCAAGCAGTTTTGGAAAGTACACTGTACATGGCACTTAAAGTACTACTGTTTAGAAAAATTGTACTTTACTTGAAGTAAATTTTCTGAGCATGTACTTCTATTTTTCGAGGAAAGTAAAACTCCCAATTTAAATGTACATTCCTCAAATTTGAAAAAAAAAAAAAATGGCAGTATCGTCGTGTGAAAACGCGCTCTTTCGAGACGTCCTCTGATCATTTCTCTGAGTGATGTAATGGCGGCTGTAAGACCAATGGAAATAAGTGCCTTTAAGTTGATTGTCCAATAGCTCGTCAGCGAGGGTAAAACAACTACTCTGCGGCGACTTGACCTTATACAATATTCGCTGTCATTTCTGTAAAAAACTGATGCACCTCCGATTACCCCTGGAGCAATGCATACCAATTAAAAAACACAGTATAGGGAATGATATGGCATAATGAAAGATTGTGTTGAAAGTGCTTGTACATTACCGTGAAGTATGTTGCATTTATATGCGCTACTTCAAGTACATTGCACCCGGCGTACTTACTACCTTACTTGAAGTACATAACCTCTCGTTTACTTTGTACTTCAAGTCCCTTTTAGATGTACTTTATGCAACACTGTAAACAAGCAAACACTGTCTAAAAAATCAAGCTCAGACAGTGCTAAACCTCAAAGTACAAATAACACATTCGTAGTACATCATTGACCAAACAAGCAAGAAAGTACAAAATAGTTAGGCACGCAGAAGCAGAACCAGCTATATTAAAGCATTTCTGTGCAAAAAAACAAGCGGATTCATATTTGGCTAGCACAATTTCGCTAACGGATCAAAACCTGCGTACTTTCTTTTTACCATAAAAAACATAAAGTAACTTCAAAGTAACTTAAAAAGTAATTCGCTACTTTTTACAGTAATTAGTAATTTCTCAATTGCTTTCTATTTGAGTAATCTATACTCTACTCAAATTACTTTTGACGTCAATACTCAGTAACCTAACTCAATTACTTTTTTGAGTAACTTGTGCATGTCTAGCTTGAGGTTACGGCGCAAATATCCGAGAGAACGGTTAGTATCAGAAATAACAGAAGTAATGTGAGTAGTCCATGACAGGTCAGAGGTGAGATGAACACACAGGTGTTTATAAGATGAGCATGCTATAACTTGAGTGCTAGTGAGGTAAGACGAAAATGGTGTGGCACGCGAACTGCGGGAAATGATAGGAATCTACATTCATTAAAGTTTAACGTCATCTGCCATTTTTCACTTCAGTGAATTACAGACTCGGCCTTCCTGGAGAGCATGATGATTATGGTATACGAAAGAATGGGTCAGGGTAAATGACACAATCGTCGTCGAACAAGCACACAGAAGTAGCTATGTTAAGGTAGAGATTATTAATGTAGATTAGGAACAGAAGGGGACCAAGTACGGTTCCTTGGGGACACCTGACTTTACGGTAGAGGTGGGAAATTTTACGTTGTTAACGGAGGAATATTGCTTAGGGTTAAAGGAATTCAGAAATCCACTTAACAGCTTTGTACAGCTTAATATATATATATATATATATATATATATATATATATATATATATATATATATATATATATATATATATATATATATATATTTATTTATATTGAATATGTCTTAGATAACCCGTGACTTTGTATACATTTGGTACGGATCGTTTGAACGCCACGTGACCATAAAAACGAGAATGAGCGCGACTGAAAACGGCCAATTCTTGACCGGCTGTTTTCGGGCGGAAAGAAAACTAATTTCGAGCAGCAAATTGCGTTCTGGGTAGGCTCTTTTAGGTTATGATCAAATAAAAACCTCGGCAAGCATACATACCCCTCAGTGTCCCTTCACGGTCATCCTGTAGAATAGTGCACTCTGAAATAGAGCTAATATCACGGTAAACCGCATAGTTTTCGGCGTACAGTCAGATGTTGGATACACAATTCGAGAGATTATTAATAAAGATTAAAAACGCCAACGTGAACTCTCAGTGTTACATCAACGGGTTCTGACTCTTTCCGTTAACAACAACACATCGCTTTCCTTTGCTAAAGTAATCTTGCAACAAGTAAAATAATTTTTCCGTCATGTTAGGCATCGATAACTTGTGCAAAAAGAAAAAAAACTGTGCGAGACGACAACACAAGATTTTCAAAAATCTAAGAGAGTATGCATCAATTTAAATACCCTGGTCGCCAAGAGGACACACGTAATTACACTACTCAATGAGTTAAGAGTCACACGAAATACCTTTTCTGAGCTATGCTGATAAGAGTGAAAACGTTACACATTTATATGGGTCACTAAAATGCTAACGATTGTCTTCCCCAAGAGCACACAAACTAAGAAGGTATGTTGGTTACTTCTGAACGTTATTTTTTTAATCCAGTCATGTTGTTAAGCATGTAGAAATCCTGTTTATTAATTAAGGCTATTTTTTTAGAAAAGTTGATCTTTCTATAGTTACGTCGGCATTTTTTATTTTTTTATTTCTATGTTGGTGTCGGCGTTTTGGAGGAAGTACTTGCGGGGGCATAGCGGCCGCGAGGTGGGAGCGGTTCCCCCGCGGTCGTTAAGGAACGTCTCGGGTTTCGGCAGGCTGCACGGACAAATCCCTGGGAGAGCCCGCGCTTGGAGCTGCCTGTGGCTTTTAACCGAGTGTGCCAGCGTATAGAGCAGGGGTGGCCAGGCTGACCCGGCCTAAGAGCCGCAAACGAAACCACGAAACTTCCAAGAGCTGCGGGGGGGGGGGGGGGGGGACCAACTTTTGTCTGGAGCAATACACGGAACTCGAACTATTTTCAATCTATCTGAATCAAAAGCAGTTCAACTGTACGTAAGGTAGCAGTAGGACAAGACTACGAAACTGCTACTTTCGATTTAAAACGCGTTCCTTTTCTCCTTTTGGGGAAGTGCTCGTGTGACCGGGAAGGAGGGGGGGGGGGGGGGGGTAGCTAGGAGAAGGAGCCGCGAGCCGCACTTTAACACGCGAAGAGCCGCAGCTTGGCCACCCCTGGTATAGAGGGTTTCGCCGCTTAGTGTGAAATTGCCACTTTTTGCCCGATGTAATAATTGAGCTGTTGACGCCAGCCAGACGGAAAAATACAGGCGATGACAGCTAGGCGACCATTGGGTAACAGTGTACCACGTGGGAGTGGTGGAATCTGAAGGAATCGTTCGGTCCCTGAAGGGAAAGGAGGCTCCTACAAGTCTGCGAAAGGAGTGCCGAGAGGATTCTCGGGGATTGGATTCGATTCGATCTTGGGAAAGTGGGAACAAAAGTATGGGGTTTAATTTGGGGATTTTAACTCACTGTCGAGTTCATGTTGTTTTGTTTCGTAATAAATGTGGCCACACTGGCCACTGTGAAGCCCACCAAAGTCGCAATGTGTTCAGCGGGATCGAACAGCTTTTAGTTTTTTTTTATCAACTTCCCGGTGGCATTCATCGGGCGAGCACAATCCGGACCAGGACTCCACCCCCATACCAGGAAGTTTGTCTACTGCATTGGTATCTTAGGAGTTTTCCACTCACAGGGGTCGAGTTCCCCGTGCGAGAAAGATTTCGCAAAAAGCGTACAAAGAAAACGTGACAGAATGCCAGACCACTTTTCCAGCGGGTGATTGGAAACGGTTTACCTAATAATAATAATTAAGTGCAATGTCCTCTATCTCGGCAACCTGGCGATGATATTTATATGGCTTGCTCTCGTAACTTCACACACAGAGCTCACTCCGACGTGCGCGAATGCTGCACAATTACGGCAGATGTGCTATCCTCCTGCGTGAGTGATTCACTAGTGTTTATTTCATTTTATTGGTTTTGTAGTGTATATGATCCTTCAACTATTATTTTAATAAAACAAATACTCTCCTGTCAGAGTTAGATGTATAAGACCGAGTCTGAGATTAGAGTGAGCCTAGCAGTCCACCGGCAGCGAGAGGAACATGGAAGTTTTCAGCAGGCACTCGACAAGGGGACATCGCATGGAGACCATATTCGAAATACCCTGCAACTTTGACGATCCGAGGGATACCCTATAATTTAAGACGGATTCCGTTGCATCGTGCACACTGATCACAGAGAAAACGTACCGCAAGGTGTGACGTCGCAACCCTTGTAAGCTGCACGAGGACGACATGCAGTTGCTTACATAGACTGGAGAAAGCATCCAACTTCTTGGTTCAGCGCAAGTGACCGTTTTTCCTGAAGACCAAAGACATTTTTCTATCACTATCCGTCATGGAGGGGCTGCATGCAAACCTCTCAACAGTGACTGGCCCTCTTCAGATCTGCGGCTCTTGCTTAAACCAGCTGCAGTTAACTTCAACTGCTGTCATGACGCCGAAAGATGCAAGAGATCCACGAAAATCACAAACAGATGTTCGACGATTATATCGCCGACTACAAAGAACCACCGGTTGAGTTGGACCTTGTAGAGGGAGAAGTCCCCAAATTTTGCAATGGACACTTCCGCTAGCCCTTCGTGTAGCAAGTTTGACGAACTTTTATGGCCTGAAAATTGAAGGCACTATCAAACCAGTTCAGCACGCGAACTGGGCTGCAACACTTGTCCTATAGTTCTCATGAAAGATGAAACAATCTGACTTTGCGGAGACTACCGTCCTATAGTGAACTAAGCATAAAAAAAAGCTTAGTACCAAAAGGTCCACCGGAAATGTAGTGATAGGAAACGTCCAAGGGGAAACGTGTTTTTTTTCTTCAAATTTTGATTTAAACCCGGCATATCAACAGCTGAGGCTCACCGAAGTAGCCGCCAAGGTTCTGGCCATCAACACGATCAAACGGTTATAGAAGGTAAATCACGTGCCTTTTACAAATTCTTCTGCACCGGCACTTTCCCAAATGCATCATGGAAACCTTCTTAGCTGCATGGTGTTTGCGGTGTGAGCGTCTATTGAGATTAGATTACATTACTGCAAAACCTAACCTCTCCTCTTTTTCTCCATGCATCTTCATATAGCCTGGAAGTTGCGCTGGCTTAGGAAGACGCTCCAAGTCAAGAAGCACCAATTGCATTCGCATTACGGGCACTGGGCACCTCCGAGAAAACTTACTAACGGCTCAGCAAAAAAGGGTATCGATAATCTATGAAGTGACTCATTTCAATCAGTGCATCGCTCGAAGACATGTTACCATACGGCCTGATCATCAACCGCTTCTTGGGATTTTCGACGAAAACATGCCAGTACCTTCGGTATACTGTCTCGGAGAATAACACGTTGGTGCTTCACGCTAGCTGTGTATGACTGTGATTTAGGATACAGACATGGTCTACGTCAACAAAATGTTGACGCTTTGAGCAGACTACTAAGCATGAACCTCGTCCACTCGGAGTTGTACTCATGTTGGCATGCACACCTGTTCCGCACCTGTCATCACTAAGGATCGCAGAACTTACGCAGCAGAACACAGAGCTGTCACACATGTACAAAGCTGTCCGAAAAGGGCACACTCCAAAAGTTAAAAGATGACGAATTTGCTCTTATGACATCATATTCACGAAATTGCCAACATAGCAAAGATGGCTAATTCGTGGTTTCAGAGTTATCACTTTCAGAGCAGCGCAAGCAGAAACCTTGACAGTTGTGCATGCAGGCCACACAGGCATTGCTGCTATGAGGGCGTCCGCTCGTGGGCATGTTTGGTGGCCGAGGCTAGATAAGGACTTCGAACACATGACAAACGCTTGCAGCCTGGGTCATGAACATCAGGAAGTGCCACCGAGCGCACCTTCTCCAGAATGACATCGAGCTACAAGACCATGGGAAGTGGTTCATCTACTTCGCTCGACCATTCGAAAGCAAGATGTTCTTGATTGTTGTTGACTCCTACAGCAAGTGGTTCGAAGTACGCCAAGTGACAAACATAATCATCCTCTTTAATTCAAAAGCTGCGAGGTACCTTTGCAACCATCGGAATGCAATAGAAGGTCGTAATGGTCAACGGAACTTGTTTTGTGTTGCAGAAAGCACAGCCGTTGATAAAAAAGAACGCCATTAAACGTCAACAGTGCCCAGCACCATCCGTCTACTAATGGTCAAGCTCAAGCAAGGATGATGGTGCAGGAGACAAAACAAGCAATTACGAATTACACTGGAACGCTGGAATGCAGGCTCTCGTGGTTCCTGCTGAAGCAGCATACCATGGTCAGTTTTATAACAAACCAGACCCTGGAAATGTTGATGTTTGCGCAGGAACTGCCAAAAGCGATAAATTGCTTAAAGCCAAGTGACCAGCAAGCCGAAGTTCTAAGCAATATTCGGTTAGCTCATGAGTCATTGCTATTGACCGTACTGTTTTCATTAGAAACTTTTAAGGAAAACCATCATGAGTATTTGGAATCGTGAAAGAAGGGTGAACGCGCAACCGAGCTGGTAAAAAGATGGCATGACTTCACCTGAGACAGGTAAGGAAAAGATTGTCAATACAATAAAGGGACAAACACAACGTCCTCTTTTTGTGTATTTTACAGCGAAGCTGTATATGACTCGTTTCGTTGGTCGGGTTTTTCCGAGTCCGTCGACAAAACAGTAGTCGACAGAAATATCACGCGCGCGCTTTATCTCTTATTATGTGGTTTTAACACTTGTTTCAATAAGAAAACCACAAGTGTCGAAACCACGTGATAGATGATAAGCAGGTAGCGTTCATCGCATGCGTTTCCCGGTAAAAATCACGGTTGCATAAGCGGTTGCATAAGCTGCTGCGGCAACGGCAGTGTACGAAGTATTTTATATATTAAGAAGTCTTGGTACATTGCAATTTCTTTTCTTTCGTCAATCATTCGGTATAAACCCTTTTGCTGTTTACAAACATGAACTGTCGCTTGCGTCCCAAGCGACTTCCGGTCGCACCGTCTTTGCAAGCCTGTTGAGCTTTATTTATGTCACCAGTGCTAGAAAGCATAAATGCTACACGGACAACCAAGTTGGAGATTTAAAGCGGGTTGTCGAATAGTACATCTTGGAGGAGGCAAGTTGGTTTACAAGAATACTCGTAACATTTCAACAGAACTCGCATTCCTTTGTTTTTTTGGCGTTCACCTGGCGAATTGATGGTTAAACGTTTCCTCCACATTTCAAGCAGCGGTGTTAAAGTTGTCCCGTTGCTATGGCAACTCGTCGTTTAATTTTTTTTTATAAACTGGAAGTTCTCTGGGACGTCAAAGATTGGTGCACCACCTGGTGACGTTTGCCACATAAGGTGTGTATAGTGCAGTGGGCAATCGCTGCAGGTGATACCACAGCTTCGCTGTCCAACCACCTTCACAGCGTAGACTGGAGCCTTAAGGCCGGTTCTCACATGCAGCGAAGCGCTCATGTAGCGCTCCTCACGTATCTTCGGCTACTTATCCTCTGCCATGAGCAACAGTTTTGACGGTGCGATACAAAGCTGGTGAACGCTGCCGTCAGCACGCGCTTAGCGCGAGGTTAGCGCTATGCTAGTAGCGCTCCGCTGCATGTGTGAACGGGCCTTTAATGTTTCTTTTTCTTCCCTGTCTCAGGTTAAGTTATGCCATCCACAGTCGTTATAGGAAGGCTTGGTGATCGTTCATGGCTTATAAAGACCAACTACGGAGTTCTTAGGCGCCACGCGAACCACATCTGTAAAGTGATGCGGCGATAGCCGAACAGGAGCACTGCTTGACATCCAGAACCCCAGCATCATTGGCCATTTCAATGCCAGACGAGGCAACAGGGAGACAACCCGGTGCCAGCAACACAACAACCGATTACAACAAAACAGCAGAGACAACGGTGATTCTTTTGTCACCCAAACTCCAAAGAGGCACACGGCCACTATGGAGCAGCCGTCTAAAAAATGATCGCATCTCCACGTGGTGAATGATGTTGATTGGGGCGAAGCTCTGGTGGTGCTGATGATACTGATTTTATTGTTCATAGGTAGCGCTGATGGTGCTCATTTTTTTTTATTGCTCATAGGTAGTGCTGAGTTCCGGGTTGCGTTTCGACTTCATTATTACTGCTTTATGGTCGGTGAAATGCAGAGCCAGTGGTTCTTCTAGCGGATCAGCTTGGATCCGCTAGAAGCCGTAGGAGCGCATCTCTACCGCTTAAGTCAACGGTCCATGTCAGGAGGAGAAGTGTGGTATGGAACGTGGTTATATACGCATTTGAGCATTTGACCGCAGCGCCCGCTCGTCTATAAACGTTGAGCCAATGCATGTAAAGTTTAACGCGATTATATACGCATTTGACCGCAGCGCCCTCTCCTGCATAGACGTTGAGCGGCTACATGCAACGTTTCATCCATGACATCCCCAGCTCTTGAGTTACTACCATATCTCAGAGCCCCCCTACTCGTCCCGTAGCCGTGGCCGAGTGGTTAAGGCGATGGACTAGAAATCCATTGAGATCTCCCCGCACAGGTTCAAATCGTGTAGGCTGCGCAAACATGTTTTTTCTTTTTTTTTAATCAGATGGGACGGCAATCGATGGTGAGCACGGACGCCGGACAAGGCTAGACCCTAAGGAGCTTCGCCCCTAAAAAGAAAACAAGGGGTTGTGTCTGAGCGTGTGTTTTCGTTTGCGCCAACTCGCATCCGGAGTACGGGAAAGCGCGCACGCAGATGTTGCACTTCAGTTTTCACTTATGTGCACGTTTCACTGCCCGAAGCAAGAACAACATCCGATTGCGTCTGAAACCGAGAACGTGTTCCGAGCCAGACTAGCGCTCATCACAGCTCCGGCAGAGGTGCTGCTTGGAGCCGCTCGGAGTCGGAAGCACTATAGCCAAGACAACTTCCCTCTTTCATAAATTTCTACAAACAGACATAACACTTAATAATAATAATAGCTTTTATTTACCGTGTAAATATGGTGGGAGCTGAGGAAAAAAGCTGTCTAAACTGCTTGACTGGTCCTCAGCTTCCTCACAGGTACACAGCGGTTGCAAAAGCATACACAAGAAATTATATAGAAATAAAAAAAAGAGAAAAGAGAAAAGGGCAAGATCAAGCGGAACAACAATTAATAACTTAATACCAAAGAGGGGAAAAACCGAAACACAAATAATCATAAATGCCCGCATAATTTTTCAAAGTTCGTTCCAATGCCAAAATTGAGCTGCCTCCCTGTTTTTCTTTTTAGTTGGCTTTAAAACTAAAGAAACTTTAGCCAATTACGGCCCTCATTTTTTATTTCAAATTGGATTAAACCTGTTATACCGTTTAGTGGTGCAGGACGAGAGAAAACAGTGTATTTCCTTTATTTTTAACTCTCACTTAGAAATTGAGTTAATGAGTGTCACAGAATCCACTTATTCTGCACCGCGACCGTGGCAGGGGTTCGACCAGGTTCGACAAAGCGTTGGCGCAGCAGACGACAGAGGCGGTGCGGTACAAAGGAGAGGGATGAAAAAAGGGCAGACCCTCTCCCCCGTACGCTCGCCGCTCGTCTGGCGATCCAACTCGGCTACTCGGCTCTGGGGTGCTCGAACGTTGTTGCTATGGTAACCTGCGCCTGCTCGTGTAGGCCACGTAGTAGCGGGGAGGAAAGACGATGGGAGGGGCGTACCGAGTACTCCTATTATTTGTTGCATGGTGCGCGTGGGTTTTTGGGCTTCTTGCAAAGGGTCTATTGATTTCCGACCATTAACTAAAAAAAAGTTTCGTTTTTTTTTCTTCTTTTTTTCGGTTTTTTTAACTACCCTTTTTTCCCCTTTTTTTGAGGGGGGGGGGGGAGGGAGAAGGGAAGGCTGACATGCCTTTACGGGATACTCTCAAGTACATTACTATTTCCACGAAATTGCAATTCGCCGAGTTCTACATGTTCTTTTTCTCATTGCCTTTTTTCTAGTACCTTTCCTGTCGCTCTACTCTCACTCCTGCCAGACTTGGGAAATAATCCGTTAGAACTGACGGATTACTTGTAATCCGTTACTTTTTAAAGTAATTTTGTAATGTAATTTTGTTACAATTATTACTTCAATTAGTTGTTACTTTATTTTTAATATGATCGTAATACAGAGAGTGGAGCAGGCAATTCAGCAGCATAACACCCAGCATGCTAAAAAAAAACATTGTTGAAAACATTATTGAAAATAAAAGACCGATTTTTTTGTATGACCGTTCACAAGAGCCATTCGACAAAAAGTGCAAGGCCTATACAAATATGCGAAAAACAAAGATCAAGAAGACAACGCCGAGGGTTCTGCGTATTTGCATAGACTTTCATCCTGTTTTTCTTCTCCTGGGTATAAGAAATGGAAACTAGTATTGCAGAACATTTTTTTTTTTGTTGAAACATCAAAATTGCTTTTATTGTTTTCTTGATGAGTGTACGGGAGAAGTAACGTGAAAGTAATTTGTAACGTAACGAGTAAAGTAATCCGCTACTTTTCATCGAAAGTAATTTGTAACGGTAATCTATTACATTTGAGGCTCGCTAATTTGTAATTGCAATCCATTACATTTGTCAAGTAACGGGCACAAGTCTGACTCCTGCCCAGTTTTCTTATCTGTCTGTCTCGTCTTCGTCCTTTTTTTTTTTTCCGGTTTTAGGTGCTTGGGGTGGTCTTTAGCACTGATATGATTATCTCTTATCCTTCATTTCCACTTAGCTTTTTTCCCTCATTGTCCTTTTTTTACGGGGGGAGGGGGGGGGGGGTGGATGCAAACAATTACACTGATGTTGCTTAAGAAGTTAATTTGTGGTTCCATTGCCCTAGTGTTAAAAATATGTATTTTAATATTGTGGTATGGCCGAATTAATATGTGCTGTGTCATGGCTTCAAGAATTACCATGACTGTAGGGCTCTTCAGCACAATAAGTAACTGTGTTGTCACTGAGACCTTGTGGAAGAAGCGCTAGAAGTTGTGTTCGACATGCGGTTGTGAGGGTACATGTAATCGTGTAGTACAGGAATGAGTGATCCTGTTTCTCCACATACACATGTGTTGTTAGTAGATTTGTGGAATTTCATGAAATAAAAAGGGAATCTGCCGTGGTCAGTTCAGGAATTGTGTCTGAAGATAGTTGGAATAGCCTGGTATGTTAAAGGAGCTGTGCAACAATTTCAGTGCTCTGCTTTAAAAATTTGGGAGTTATAGTGTCTCGACCTTTCTGAAGTAAAGAACAAAAAACCGATTTTGCCTGCATGTCCTAGTTTTTAGTTTAAAAATTGACAAAGGTTGAGGTTTTCAGCACCTCTCAACTCCCTTCACCATCTTCCGAGTTATGTACGCTCTGACGTGAAGGGGGGACTACGCGGGGTTTCCGGTGAAGCCCTCTCACTAGAGCCATCAGTGAAGCAGCGAGAACTCCACCCGCTCGCGACCACGTGACCCGCGCGCTTGTGCAGCGCGATTCAACATGTCGAAAGGAGGAAAATCTCGTCCAGGTCCGGCCATCTCCGTCCGGCTCTGCCCCCGCCCACTCCGGCTTCTGGCGGCTGTTCGCAGTAGCATATGGAGAGGTGGTTTTGTTGACCTCGGATAGATGGCACCACTAAAACTCCGTAAAATAAAAGTTTTTAAACGATACCAGATTTTTAACGCATTTATATTTATGTTGGAACGACAAGATTTATAGAAAAAGTACCTTTTATCGAGCAGGTATTTGCAACAACTTCCCATCTGTTTACAAGTCCCCCATTGACAACGGTAACCGGACAAAAGCTCACCGGACAGAAGCTTACCGGACAAAAGCTCACCCGTTTTTTCACGGACCCAGACAAAAGCTCACCTAATTTTTGTTGGCTACCAGGGCGAAACACGGGCAGGGATAAAGTGCGGACGCAATGACATTGCACCATTTTTAGGAGAACTAGTACCCCATCTCATGCAAAGGTGTCGACAATAAGCCATAACAGGTGGAGAAGCAACGATTTGGGAAAAAAAATTAGGTCACCGAAATTGAGTGGAGCTGATAAGATCAAGCTTGATTGACTCAAGGACGTTGAGAAGAGGGTTGGAAGAGAGTTGGGGCTGTTGATGGGATATAAATTCAATGCTATAATAGATTGTGCCAATTCAGTTCCCCAGTCGTCGGTCTCCCCCCCCCCCCAGGCAAAGTTTTTTTTAGTTGCAATCCCCGCCAATCAGAGTTGGACGAGGTTTAAAGTGTGCGAGAAGGTCCCGAAGTGGTGGTTATTGCAGTGTCTATTTCTTCGTAAGGGGGCGCGTAGACTGAAATCATGTAGAAGTCAAAAGTTTTGAGTTGTTAGCCGGATTGCGACGATATTTCTGGAAAGGTGCGCAGTGTGGATGTCGAAAACTTTAGTGTGTATGATGATCGCCGAGCGTGGTTGTGTGGAGTGTCGTATGATAGTATCTTTGAGTGCAGATCCAATAATCTTGTCTTTAATGTAGTATGGTTCTTGTATAACTAAGATGCGAATGTTCATTGTTGTCTGAGTATCTTTAGATGTTCAGTGGCTGTGTATGAGTGGTTACAGTTATGTTGTATAACGTTGAGAGATAGTAGTTTGTATTTAGGAATGTGTCGGTCAGTGAGTCCACCCATACCGTTCATCTTTTATTTTTTTTTTTTTTTAGAATGTAGGGGGTCGTTTTTATGGGAATCGGTGATACCTGATTCTATGCTTCAGGCGTTCCACTTGATGCTGAAAGACGGGAATGTCGCGGACAACGCGGAATGACGGATGTCTACCTCAGAATTCCTACCTCTGTCCTGTGAGACGCCTGCGCAGCCTGGACAGTTCAACGTATTTCCCTGACAATCCTTTGTGAGGTGTTGTAATCCGCAATCAAAGCAGCGGAGCGGGGCCTGGCACTGTGTGGTTGTGTGGCCATACCTGCTGCATCTCCTCCAGAAGATAACATGCAAATTGTCCTCGACAGGGCAAGGTGTCCTGTCGAGGAAGATCCTCCGCCATTCCCTCAAATGCTGGAAGATGCAAGGGGTGGCTTCAATAATGATAGTGAAAAGACCGTTATCCCTTTCGAAGGTTACATCCTCCTCAGATCCCTGGAGCTGGTATTCTGTCAGTAGCTTTCATCGGATGATTGCAGGATCTGCAGTGAGCACTCCACGAACCCCAATTTGCGGATTTCTAGTAAACGGACTCTTGGCCTTCAGTTGTTTTTTGATGTCGTGATTAGTTTCAAGGTGTTTTTCAAGCCTGCGGATCCCCTCCTTGCAGGTGCTCAACAGGACCGCATCACCCCTGACTGGCCTAAGTTATGACCTCTGCAGACTCAAACCATCCGCGGCGAGGGCGGATCTCAGTACGGAGCTCGCCTGCACGAACTCTTTCCCTTCTGAGGGATTGT
Organism: Ixodes scapularis; assembly: GCF_016920785.2. Taxonomy (NCBI): domain Eukaryota; kingdom Metazoa; phylum Arthropoda; class Arachnida; order Ixodida; family Ixodidae; genus Ixodes; species Ixodes scapularis. Next base: position 84,993,425 of record NW_024609884.1, read on the forward strand.
TTGGATAAATGAGCAGCGCCGCCCGTTCCCTGTCTTCTCTACTCGGTCCCGCAGCGGCCTCTGCTTGTGCTATTTTCGTGGTGTCGCATTCCTCGTTTGCCATGTTTTTTGCGGCATGGCGTATGTTCTGGTTCCGTAACATTTGTTGTGGTACAACCCACTCTCCAGACGCTCGTCGAGGTACGCGTCCCTCGCAATCAAATCGGTACATATGTTTGTCAGCATCTGCATACTCAATGTGATTGCCTCTAGCTGGTCCCGTTTGAGAACCCCCCCCCCCCCCCCCCCCCCAAACTGGGACGATTCCATTGACACATGCCTGCGCCTGCCCCAGCCGGGTTTGAAATTCCGCCGAGATGTCGCTCATGTCCCATGCCGACATGGAGAACGAAGCGTCTTTTGAGGTAGCGACGGCCGTGGTTTCTGCTCGCTTCTCTACTGTCCCCGCGTGATCCCGAGGCTCGCGGGGGTCCTCTGTAGGGGTATCCTCCTCCGTCGAGGGTAATTTTTTAGTAGGGACACCGGAGGCCGGGGGGGGGGGGGGGGGACGGTGGTTTGAGTGCCCACTGACATTTTCCAGGGGCTGCTGAACAATATGCTGAGCCCCCATGCGCTTGGCTCAAGGCGTGCTAAAAAATGCCAGCAACCCCCCCCCCCCCCCTTCCCCCACTTCCTCCCAACCCGTGCTCCCGTCGTTGCTCCGCTCCGCCAAGCCCCGTAGTTAGCTAAGGGCAAGAACGTGGCTCTGTTTTTGTTACGGCTGGTTACCCACCAAATCATGACACAACCTTCGTCCACGAAATTTTAGAAAAAAAAAAAAAAAGACGAAGTAAAGCAAAGTGTCCGTAAACTGCGGAAGACGCAACAACCTAAAAAGAATGGGAAGGAAAAGAAAAAGCTGGCGCCTGCGGTTTGCATAGCACAGTCAAGGGGTGTTCAAACAGGACACTACAAAACGCACGACTCCGACAAATCGTGAAAATTGAAGCGGACGCGCCCGCTTCAATTTTCACGATTTGTCGGAGTCGTGCGTTTTGTAGTGTCCTGTTTGGACACCCCTTCAGGGGGATCTCTCTTCCCTGCTTGGTCGTTTTCCTGCGTCCCTCCCATACTGCACTTGTGAGTTGGCCATGCGGGGGAACGCGCAGCGCACTGTTTTTGTCCACCCAGGCCGCCGTCTTCTTCGTTTTGCTTCTATTTTGAGCAGCGAAGTTTCCTAAAGAACACATACATTTCTCCTAGCTTTTTTTTTTTTTTTTTCTTGCAACTCCGCTTTTTTTTTTTTTGCGGTTTGAGCAGCAACGAGGGTCGGGTGATTGCTTCCGTGGGGAGAGCCGAAGCGCGAGGAGGGGAAATGGCCTGCACGAGAAAAAACCCCCCCAAAAAAAACCTTGTTAAACGAGGGACCGCCTATAAATGTTTCAAGTTGAAGGAATAAAGTATTCCAACTCTCAAGGCACGAGGAGGCCTTAGCAGGCGACCCAGGTTGTCAAGGGAGAGATCGCACTGAAGTCTGTATTGAAGCGCCGCCATCACGGTGGTCGTCGGAGACATCAAAGAATCGAAGCATTATCGCCTGTATATTTGTGTCTGGTTTTCGCAACACCATTTGGTTCTTGGCGAGCCAGCCTTTCTTCAGGCGAACATCCTATTATACACCCAGACTGCTTTACACTCTTTTCAAAGCCTCCATAAAAACAGGAAACATGCCGAAATAAGAAATGACATCGCCAGTGAAGTTTTACCACCAAAGGACGACCGCGTCCACCTGTGGTAAACTTTTTTTGAAAGTTTCAAGAATGCATTGTTATAACTTTTCACCGGAACGGAGCTGCGCCGAGAACTTTAACAGAAATGCGTCCACGACTACGATACGCCTTCGCTGAAAATGTGAGCTTTGCACGTGCAGGCGCCCGATTTTCCCGTGCATGTTACATCGAAACCGTAGATCGATGCTACCGTATAGCTACTACTATTGGATCCGATTGTGTCAACACCTCATTGCTTTGTGACAGGAATTTTGGATGAATGCATGGACACACGGTATATGTAGTGATAATAAACATTTTATAAACAGTAAAATCTTGGTAGTGGTTGATTTTTCAGTTTTAATTTCACCCTCTTCCCCTCTCCCTTACTTCGACCGCTAACTCCCCGAAGTAAAATACACTTCCGGGGTCATTGCTTGCGGGCGTCGACCCCCATATTCGAGTTCTGTATCCCTATAAGGATCCGATCTCTCGTCCTCAGAACTATTGGGGTACGTCCCCGCTTTAGACATTGTCTGTTGAAATGCTTATGTTGTCTAAGACGCATGAAAGGAGTTAGAGGTCTTAAAAGCTTTAAATGTTTCTTTCTTTTTTTTTTTTTGGCAACTCTATCCTGCGTGCTGCCCGTCCAAAGCATTTCAAGGGGGGTGGGGGGGGGGGGGGGGGGGGCTTTCGGTACTTGTGGGTACAATTTGAATCTGAAGGCGTGATTTCTGAATAGACAAACAAATTTGTAGACACGAAAATCTTATTTTTATTTTTCCAACTTCAACGACTGATGTTTAACGAATTATTGAAACATTTTATTTTTAAGTTCTAATTTGGCATGTAGGGGCGCGGCGGGTGTGGATTCTGCAAGGAGGTAATAATGGGCAGGAGGTGGCGTCCCTATGTCCAATGCACGGAGCGTGGTGTAACGGATATAGGCGGAGCCACGAACGTTTCTCAACCACTGGGGAGCTCGTCAATTGATTTTTGGGGCAAACAACCCCCGTTGCCTTGGCATTACCGTGGCAACCCACTTTGTTTGCCCCAAAATCAATGGCGGCGTCCACTGAATCGGTGTCGAAAAGGTGAGATTTGAAGCCCAACACTTGTCTGACCAGCAGGAAGTCGGCGTGTAGCGGACGCTCTCGACACCGCTCCTGGAGCGTCGTCTAGAACGAGTCGTCATGGCGCGGCCTTGGAAAGCGATATCGTGTCAGGGGGTATCCAAACAGGACACTGCAAAATGCACGACTCCGACAAATCGTGAAATTTGAAGCGGGCGCGTCCACTTCAATTTTCACGATTTGTCGGAGTCGTGCGTTTTGGAGTGTCCTATTTGGACACCCCTTCAGTCGTTGTACGCACGAACGCTGAGAATGGCACCGCGGGATGAGAAAGCCCTACAAACCTTGCTTCCAGAAGGTGTTGGTTTCACTCCGCCGTGAAAAGAATGCGGGTTCGCATCGAAACATCTTTTGGTGAGCCGATCGAATCGAAAACCAACCGTGACAGCGAGCTGATGATGCAGAGCGCGGGCACGGAGCAGACATTTCCTAAGCCTAACGCAGTCGACCCAGTGGCGAGCAGACGTTTGGTTGGACTTAGTTTGGATGAGAGCGCGTCGGTGCGCAAGGCAGTCTGGGATTGGGTTCTTTTTCCGGCGTCGCTGGGCATGACGTCATGCCGGGTCCTGCCCTATTTAAACGTGCTTGGGATTCTGGGATTCTCTAAGGCGACACTACTAGATCATCCCGGGGTGTAGCAACAAGGCGGACCCGTGTCGTCTACGTGGTCGCCATCTTGGATATTTCCCGTGGGACAATAAGCGGCCCCCAGTCGCTCTTGCTCCAAACTTTCAAGGACGATAACTCCCGAATACGACAACCTGTCGTATAACAATATGGCGAACTTGCGTGTTCGTTCCACACTCTGCGTAAATTTGGCGCCCAGCGATTTTTTACAAACAAAGTTACATACTGTTGAAGTTGGCCCTATATATTTCTATAGGGCCAGCTCGGCCGAGTTTGGTCGTTCCAAAAGAAAGGCTTACAGAGCTAATTGGTAAAAGATGTTCGTTTCCCCGAACTCCTAGTATGTTAGCGATAATGTATAGAAGCTTTAAAGAGTGTAGGTGGCTGAATATTTAGAAGAATAGGCAAATATTTGAAGAGGTCGCTTCCCAGTGATCCGGGGCGGTCCAGGGTTGCCAGCAGCCCACCCTACTCTAGCCGCGTTCGATTTACTTAGACCTCCTGCACCGTTGCAGAAAAGTGTTGGGCAGTGTACTTCCGATCGTATCTAAATACACATACCGGAAGTAGACTGCCCTACACTTTTCTGCACCGGTGCAGGAGGTGTAAGTAAGTCGAACGCAGCTACTGAAAAAAGTAAGCAGATCACTTCGTCAACGTGCATGGACAATACCACCTAGAAGAGAAGGCCTGCGCGTTTCCTCCTCTAAACTTCATCACTAGTAGATTCTCTCAGCGCCCCCTAGCTAGCCCGGATGAGCACCCTCGTCTGCTACATCGTCTGCGACATCGTCTGCTCCATCACCTGCTTCATTGGTTTGTGTAGCACATAATGAAACAAATGCTCACGCCAAATGTCTGTTGCCGTTGCATATGATGAAGTTAGACGTTCACGTGGAGCGTCAAATGCATAAGTGAAAATGGCTTACTCCTGTGCGAAGAGCTGCAAAGGCCTTCGTTGAACGCTGGACGCTGGCACTGGATGCCATTTTTGAGGACGCTGTTTATACTCCGTTCACTGAACGCAGCCAGCGCCACAGGCGCCAGAGCTCGAGGTCGCTGCTTTGCAGCGTTCTTCCGCAGAACGAGAGCTCGCGCTAGAAATGCACCTCTCAAAGCCAGTAGCGCGTGCTAGCTCGCGCTCCTAGCCGAGTGAGTGTTCGCGTGCACGTTGCGAATGAGCTGGAAGCCGGCTATCAGCTCGCGCTTAGCAGTCGCGCACACAGCTAAGGCCGCCAGTGAATGCGACGAGGCCCATACTTTCGTCAAGCTTCGGGGTGTTTGCCGCTTGGGGCGGGTCGGGGACCTACTAACGAAACGTCTTGCGCAGGCCTTGTCCTCTAGGTGGTATTGACGTGTGTCGCTCAAACCAAAGTTTATCCCGCTTTTTCAGTCGCGGCGGCGACATGTGCCGGGGCCATTTTGGCCGCCGACGAGCCGACTACTTGAGCGCCAGCAGGTCGAAACTCCGAATGAAGACCGGCCTGTATTAAAATTGAGTACCAGCCCAGGCTTGCAGCCGCTACTGTGTCTATAGGTATTTTTATTTTTGTTTAATATCCCGAATAACTAGTGTCATCGAGTTTTGCTTTCGTATCATTTTTTTTTCTAATATTGGTAAATACTTGTCACTCTGCGTTGTCTCGTCGACTATCCTCATTGATCATGATGGAACTTAACCCGAGACTGGCGTAGAAACAGAAACTTAAAAGTAGAAGGGACAGAGACAAGTGAAGAAGAGAACGTCTCAAACGCTGCTTTAAGTTTCTGTTTCTACTTTTAAGTTTCTGTTTCTACCCCAGTCTCGGGTTAAGTTCCATCATGGTAAATATCCACCAGCTCGCCTGTACTTTAACCGTTTCCTCATTGATACCGTTATTCTTTGCTCGTTTACATTGTAGTGTATACATGCTGTACCATGCTCACCCTTGCCTTGGACGCCTTGTATGTATCTGGCAATATTCCTAAATAAATAAATAAATCGTTTGCCGGTAAAGTCACCGACTAGTCCGTCAGAAAAGTCTAAAGAAAAAGGCAAGAAAACTTGTGCGAGCGAGAACATACTGCCTTTGCGCCTAGAAACAGGTAGTGCAAAGGGTTCCAGAATGAATTACGGCGAGATGTGGAGCCGTTAGGTCACGTGTAACAGCCTTGTTGTCTGTTTGATGGGGATGAAGAGTCGGAAATAGTGAATACAACGTGAAATCCGCACGCAGACGAACGCAAAGAGCACACTGCTGCTGCGCTAAAAAACAAAACAAAAGAGAATAGATGGAGACATATTGAACCGGTGCCTTGTACGTCGTTTTTCTAACTGTTTTTGTTAAATATACATATGGCTGTTGATTTTTTTTTAACTTGTTCTGATGGTAAATTGAGCTCATAAGTCACAAAGGGCGTTCGCCCAAAACATTGTTTATCTTTAGGTGTGTGTATATTTGAAGGGGGTTTGTATTAATTAACCCTTTTTTGTTGTCATAGTGCAGATAGGGGCCGTACTATGTCAGTACATTTTATAAATATAACAAAGAATCAATGTCACTCGTTACAGATCTTTCGCAACCAAATGGCACATTACGGCCGCGAAAATTTCGAAAATATAGTTGAAACAGTTAAGGGCTAGTAAACCGTTACATTTAACGATTTACTATAGTCCGATTTTCCAAGTCAGCTCGTCTGCCACCGGAGAAAAGGTGCTCAATGGGCCCGCGTCAGTGTAAACAAAAGGAAGCGGGCAGCCAACCGTGGCTCGAACAGCGGTTCGGCCCCGTTCACGACACGTTTACCGCCTCGCCGCTCGGCGGAACCTCGCTACGTGACGCGCACAGCTAAGTCACCGAAACTGACGGAGGGCACGGACGCGGGACTGCCGAGCGGGCGTCCCCAGGCACGCCGCAGAAATGCTACCGATGATAACGCTTCACGAAAATTACAACGCTTATGCTGCTTTTTTAATTTTTTATTTATTCCCTAATGGGTTATGCGAGAGATTGCATGTCAGATGAGGCTGATGAGCAATTCGGCACGCCTTGTAACGAGAATGGGGTATAGTGCTCGTAAAAGACCCCAGGTTGACGGGGAGAGTGCACTGTATGAATACAGGACGCTATTAAAGTCGGTCTGACTTCCGGTTGTGTAAAATTTGATTCCTTTATGTTAATGCGCAGGGAGAAGTGCATCCTTCGTGTGCTATAAATATACCTTTCGCCAAATTACTGAAACAGCAAGGAGGATGCTGAACCGTGTTTCCACAATGAATCCCAGCGCTTTAAAAAGAGTTTGAAAAATTGACCCGTGTACATAGAAAGCTCCACCTTCCACCGAATGTGCATTGCCTGGTCCAACTTGAGGGAGTAACTCCCTTCCGATCAAACAAATAGACCATGGTCTCCGAGATTTCTGGCACGCAAAGCTCTCCTCCCAGCCATTCCTGGGTCGTAGGGTGTGTAATCCGCTTTACTTTACATTAAATCGCAGCGGCCGCTACGAGCCATCGGAGCCAGTCCTAATGCCGAGTGAGTATCATGTGACATTGGGAAGGGGCGCACCTCGACGCGGGTGTGTAGTCATGTGATGCAAACTCGTCCACAGCGCTGGATCGAACGCAATGGCTCATAGAGTCCGCTGCACTTCATCGTAAGCTAAAATGGGGTATAGTGGCTGGCGTGCTGAGATAGCGAAATGGAAGACAGGCGGACCATTTGGACGCGGACTACGCGGAGTGCGCGTCCCGAGAAACTGATCGTAGCTGGAAGCGACGTCCAGTCATTTGAGCTGGGAGGGGCGGACGGCACACCAGCGCTCGACGTTGGAACGCGAGGAACAAGTTGGACAGGAGGTGTCGCTTCACGCCTCTGATTGCGGGAGCGCCTAAGTGATTCTAGTTCAGTCACCAAGAAAACCGAAGCAAGGGCTTCTATCGTTTCAACAGGCGGTGCAAGTGGCGCGCCACCTTCACCACCGTCCAGACCCAGGTTCACACTTTCTTCCATTGCTTTATTTCTTAACTTAGATCGTGCCAATATTTTTTTTCATCGTTATTACTGTTCTTTGCGCAACCAGGCTACAGCGGGTATTTTTACAATTCCTTTTCTTTTCTTTTTTTTGTGTGTGTGTGTGTAGTGTTGTAAAGTGACCGAGTCCTTGTAAGCTAGCAGTATTTTTTTCTTGTATTTTTCGACTGTGCTAGTGCCTGCGTGATCACCCCGTGCTTCGCTCGTCTCCGCTCGACAAAAACATTTTAATTTCAGGCTCGGGCTTACGGCAAGCATCGTCACAACCGCCAAGGGTTCGACCAGCTTGGATATTCATTATGATTTCGGTTTCAGAGGCGATGCGCGCAGAAGGAAGCTGTCGATGACAGGTCGTAAGATGTGCCGCTAACTCGAACGCAGGCAACTCTAAGAAATTAACTGTCGATAAAACACCGCAGTGTCGGCGAAACGATCTAAAGATGAAACGTTGTTCGACGAACTCATTGACACGGGTCGGGAACGTCCACACGAGGATGTTACACTCAAAAATGCTTTGATGCACTTCAGCACCAGGGCAACCAGAGCTCTGCCAAACCCTGCGCTCTGCTTTCTACCTTCTTAATATTTTACAGTCTCACGAGCACACAACCAAAGCACGACGAAAGGCTACGTTCGTGGTCTGCAGTGGAGGCAGAAGTTCTTTTGCATTTTTGAGTTTGCCACAGACTAATAAGATAGATATTATCGCTCTCATCCTTTATGAGGTAGAACGGTCAAAATAACGTGTCACCGTGGTTTATTGACTGCGGCATCGCAATATATATTTATGGCCAGATCAAATTTTCGTTTATTTATTTCTTGAGAAATACACCAGCAAAGTAAGGTGAAAGTAACCTAACATAAGAAGTAATCAACGAGTTTTTACGGCAGTGAGTGGTAATGGTAATCCATTATATTTCAGGCTGAGTAATGTTTAATTGTAATCCATCACATTTTTCAAGTAACGGGTATAAGTCTGCATGTGCCCAAAGCCAAATTTCCTAAGCGGCAGAACCCGTGGCAAAGCCGAATTTTAAAGGGTGCACTTTCGTCGACGATGTCTTAGACACTGCGACGTCTGTCCAAACCGGTCGTTGTCCAATATCTGTTTCTTGGGGCACCAACAGCTTCTTGCGTGTTCGTGAGGGAATTAAATTATTACATAATCGCTCGACAAACGTATGAGAGATAACACTCTAATAATCAAACAAGTTGGAGGTGTAAGTGCTGCAATTGCGTGAATGCAATTGTTAATTCGCATTCACGCACCGTGCAAATGTCAGCGTGCCCTTTACACTTTATCTCACTGTAGTCAGTGACCGGTTAAGATTTCATGAGAAGCTCCTCCCACCCCTTTTTCCTTCAGCAGAAAGATCGCTGGAGAGGTTTTCGCCTCCTCTCCATCATTTGCTCCGATAAATTGGAAAGGGGTGGGAGAAAGGTACAGGGGCGAGTGCGTAACCCGAGCAGTTGAAAGGGAGGGCAAGAAAGAAACTCCCTCTTACCCGGAATCCTACATCCCTTTGGTCTCCCTCGGAGATTGTGAACCGCACATCGCTTTGCTCTCCCTCAGAGATTAGCCTGTCACTAAGATTACGTGCAAACCAGGCTTTCATCTTTCTCTCGCCCGTAACTTCCGCAGTACTGCCCACTAGTGAGAAGGAATTAGTACCACGGTTCTTAGTTGCTTAGCAAGCTTCTCAGTTGTATTACAGCTTAGTAATACCCATTCACATTTCACTAATTCCTTGCACGTTTGTGCTTGTCTACAGAATAGGCAAATGCCTGAACGATCGTTGCACAATAAAGTACCCACCAGTTTTGTCCGAGTTTGATCAAGACCTTCAGCTGTGCTGCCCTGAGTCGCACATGATCCAAAGACGAGCGAAATATCGGTTGTCTTCCTGACGAGATTTTTTTTTTTTTTTTTGCGTTCGGCTACTAAAAGATACGGATGCACCCCTATCTGAGGAGGACAAATAGCTGTTTTTGCTCGTGCAGGCGTGAGCAAAAACTCTTGGGTATTCCCGGTCGATTACAGTTAGCCCCCTGCTTTCACACACGGTATCTAGCTCGGACCATATGTTCTCCACGGAGAGCAGACGAGAGTTCAGAGGACCAAAGGCTGCCGTTAGTCTTTTGAGGCTATCTTTTTTCTTAGAGTGTATGGGCAGAAGTGGTGATACCGGTGAACGTTCGATACACATAGCCTGCGGTGGAAAGTGATTATATTATGGTTTTCATGGTAAGCATAAAGTTTGCGCAAATGTTTGTGCAAGAAAAGAGTCGTTCAAAAACGGTCCTCCCTTGCCCGTGGGCGCGTCGCCGCTGGTGGCGCTATAGGAACGCTATCCCAGAACCATATATAGAGTTTGGTCACTGGGAGGAGCCGACATGAGCCGGGGCGGAGAAGCGAAAGCGGCGCCGCCGCCAGCGCCACATATTTCCCGTGATGATCCTGTGAAGTAAAAATAACCCAAGATGACCTTAAAAAAGATGCGTATTGCGGCGCAGATTCTTTTTTTTGTTTTGATGGTCTTGAAGGTGCGTGAATGGATAATTGTAAGCGATTGATGAAAATAGGAAGTTTCAAGGTGCTGAGATCGTTTACTGAACCAGGAAAGGTGACATTGACAAGAAATGTTCTCTGAAACATGTGGCAATACCTCAAAAATGGGGTTCTCGTGCGGAGTTTAGGCCAAAGTTCCCACGGAGCTGAGTCCACGGTTTTCACCGTCCACTCGGTCTTGGCCGCCGTTGGCTCCTGTCTGCATAGCAAGCGCGTTCCTTGTGGCCCCCGTCTTCAACTGACGCTCTTTTCACCGGGTCCCCCACCCCCGCCTTTCCTGAAAATGGCGCCCACTCCGTCGAAAGCCAAGTCCTTCATGTTCTCGGCACCGTCCGAGGTACCTGTTGACCAGATCATCACTGCACTGTACGCCATCGTTGGCGAAAAAGGTCTGTCTCATTTCCAGCACCACGGAGGCAGCAACAGTCTGGCCACTGTAAATTCTACTGAGGCAGCTGATAAGCTCATAGCGCAGGGCAACCTGCTGCTGCTAAACAACGTCGCGGCCCCGCTGGAACAGATGGACCCGCGCATCATCTACGAGTCGGTATTCTGACTTCCACCGTATGTCCCGGGGGACACCCTCCAAGCGGTGCTCGGGGCGTACGGCAAGATCATCAACATTTCCCACCCGACCTACAAAGACCGTCGCCACCTGTTCATCGGCACTTAATGTGCGAGTAACGTGCAACGCGTATTGTGCGAGTACAGGGGGATGAAGCTGGCGTGTCCCCGCTTCGGCCGAGAGGGCCACTTCACGGCGGCGTGCCGTACGCCCCGATGCAATCGGTGTGGCGTCTTCGGCCACGTCACGGGGGCTGCAGCTCTCCGTGCATGCGGTGCGGTCACAGCCACGCAACGTCCGACTGCACCATGCGCCGAAGTTACTCGGTGGTGGCCTAAGCTACCAGTCCACCGAAACGTCGAGAGCCTTCGATGGACGCCGCAGCGTCCTCTGGTGCAGCAGGGAAAGGCCCCCGAACTCGCCCCCCGAGTCACTCGCACCTATCATGCAAGATAGTGCGACGCGCCCTGAAGACCGGCAGGACGCTCGGGCTGACCCTGAGACCACCACACGCAGCAACGACGCCATCTCAGAAAGCGAGTCCACCGGTTCGCTGGTCATCGACAAAGCTGTGCCGAGGGAGTCGCCGGAGGAGTCGCCGGCAAGCCCGGTGTCGACGACCGCCAGTGAGAAGACGTCATCGAGCAGCGATCCCAGCATGACACGACGGATCCCCCTCGGGCCCCTAGAGGCCGTCGCGGTGTCAACAGACTATATACTTCAAAGACAGCATGGACACGTCGACAAGTAGCGGCGACAGCTATGGCACCTCTGCATGCCTTCGTCCGCGGGGACGTCGTCAAGAGGACTTTGTGCAACGGACTTGGACGCATCCGGTCGTGGGCCCTAATGACAGCCAGACCCAAAAAAATGCGCCGAGTAGGGGAACGTCCGGTCGTTAGACGCCTCTCCCCGCAACCTCAGTTTTTGTTGTGTTGACTGCCGTTTTTTTTTTACATTGAAGCTTTACATGACTCGTTGGTCGGGTTTTTTCGCGTTCGTCGACAGAACAGTAGTCGACAGAATAGTCGAAAGAACCATCGCGCGCGCCTGATCAGCGTTCGCTCGCGCCTTATAATTTTTCATGTGGTTTTGACACTTGTGTCAATAAAAAACCACAAAACAAGTGTTAAAACCACATGGTAGATGATAAGACGCGCGCGATCAATGTGAAGCGCATAGCGCTCTCGGCATGCGTTTCTCGGTAAAGATTGGCGTTGCATGGCTGCCGCAGCAACCGCAAGAGTACGAAGTGGGGAGTGACGTCACTAGCCCTCTAAACGGAGCGCCTCGTGGCGCATGGGCGTGCGCCTCTTAAAAGAGGCCACGGCTTGCTATAGCCAAGCTGCCCGCCAGTATACACCTTTTTCGTTTACTCTCGTCCCCAGCCACCTGGTAGGAATATCCGGTATGGGCGACGAAAAAATAATACATTTCAAACTGCAAATAATAAAAAAATGGAGGGGAGGCAAAACGAGAATGGGTGACGGGTACGTTCAGATCCTAAATGTATTCTATTGGCTGGGGCACGATAAAACAATGTTTTCACCCTTACTGGAAGTGACGACAATTCGAGATGGCGTCGCCCTTGTGAAAATGGTCTACAGCCAAGATTCTATATCTGCAGCCCGTGGACGCCACCCAATTGAAGACACTCTGGAAGTCCCTGCTGGTTTCTGCTGGCAGGCGTCGTAAGGCGACGCAAAGTGCACAGGTGAGTGATGTTATTCAGCGAATGCGCTTTGTGCAGCGGTGCAATTCAGAGACACTGCTCATGCGGGAGTACATTGTTGTACTCCGCGCTCGCTACAGCCGCCTACTCCAGCTCAGTTCGCCAACCGCCGGTGTCCAGTTTTAGAGGGGCAGACCTGTGTCTGGCCCCGTGGTGCCGCGGTATCTCCGCGCGTCCCGGGAGAGAGGTGGGTCGCCAACACGAGTACCGGGGGTTACTTTGTCTGACATCCGCGAGTCCTCTAGGCAAGAGGAGATCGATGCCATCTTCAGGGACTATTTTGCCCAGCTGTACGCCACGAGGCAAGAGAGCGATTCACGTCACCTTTCCTCCGCTGTGCGGCAGTTTTGCGGGGACCTTTAAGGCCCATACGCACATTCGCGTTTGAGCGCGGTGCGTTCCGTAGCGGCAAGCGGACGCGTTGCGTTCCGAAGAGCGCTTGCGCCAAACTTGTACGCACAGTTGTGTTGACACGCAGTCAACCGCAGTCAAGAGCCAATGAGAACGCGCTATCGTCGCTAGTGGCTCATCAATAGTACGCGAAATCCAGGGCAACATGGCGGCGCCCGACGCCAGCGTCGAAGTGTTCGATCTTGGGACAATCCCGCCGGCTTCCCCGACGCTTTGTCAAGCTTCAACCATCGCAGCCTTGGAAACTACATTCCCCACCGCTCCCCAAAACGAAAAAGCAAGTTCTGCGAACGGAGAACAGGATACGTCTCGCCGAGGCGCTTACGGAGGCCCTTCCGTAAGCGCCTCGGCGAGACGTATCCGGTTCCCCATTTATAAATTGGTGCCGTTCGTATATGGGCGGTTTGTTTGCTAATTTCTACATGAATAAAGCACCGAATCACAAAATGGTTGTTTACTGACTTTCTCCTCGCGGCAACAGAAGCGCGAACGGCAAAACCTACACGCGTGTACATCGCACGTCAATGGGGACCCACTTGCCGGGAGGCACATCATCGCGAAGTGGAACCCACTGAATCCGCTAAACCTAGCGGGCCGTAAGCCCCTCCCAGTATAAAAGGCTCTGGGTCAAGCGAACACGTCACCCTCCTCTCCTCTCTCGGCTTCTGATTGGTCGAAATCACCGCAACGCTTTGGAAAGTTGAGCGAGTCTCTACTCGCTTGCGTCGCGGTATACGGAGCGTTGCGGGTAGGCGCGCGTCGCTCCGCAAGCGACCGCACCTGGCCGCAAGGACGCCGCAACGCACTCAAATGCGTTCAAACGCGAATGTGCGTATGGGCCTTCAGGCGTCTTTCTTGAGATGAACGAAACACTTTGGCGTTCGTGAACCTGCCAGGAGACGTAGGACAATTTGCGTTCTATGAAGACCGGCTCCGCCCAGGCCCGGACGGCCTGCAGGCTGAATTTTATTCCAAGTTTTGTGAGGCCCTCAGTGATGCCCTGGTGAAAGTTATCAATACGTTTCTTGCTTCCGGTTTTGTGCCCGATTCTTTTAACAGGGAAGAATTAATTTGATACCAATTCAGACTCGTATTTTTTGTCAGAACCTGTGGCGTGGCGGCCTATAACGTTATTGAACGCGAATTACGCAGTTCTTTTCATCATTTTAAGTAAAGACGATATCTTGTCCTTCATAGTCAGTCCTTTTCAGATTTGCAGTGTTCCAGAGCGCACTTTTTTTTTTCTTCCCTGTCGCTGAAACGAGATCTTTTCGCGTATGCTACGTCACGGCAGATAGACGATATTTTTGTGTCACTTGATCAGGCGAAAAACTTTGATCTGGTTGAGCATAGTTATGTTTAGAATCCTTTGGTTACTCTCCCTCCTTTGTAGAACTTCTTGGGCACCTGTATGGTGGCTTGTCAGCCGAACAGTTAACAGTTGCCTCACTGCAACTTTTCCCTTCACACGGGGAGTGCGACAAGGATGCCCTTTATCGCCCATGTTGTTTGTTTTAAGCATAGATCCATTGGCTATGTAGAATTCTCAAGTGCGAACGAGTACATGGTTTTCCTTTGCCGGAACTCACCACAATGTCGATCTCAGCGTACGCGGATGACGTATCGTTATTTTTCGTGATCCGGACAGCTTTTTAACCGTCTAAATTATTTTTTCTGGCTATTCGGATCTCTCTAGGGACCGAACTGAACCGTCCAAAGAGTCGTTTTTTGCGGTTCGGCTCGTTTCCGGCAGCCTCGCTAAACGCCGTCCTTTTTAATGCGAAAGCATTAGCTGGTCCCATGGAGCGAACCGGCGTTATCAGCTTTTGAAGCCGCGTCAAACGGCACCTAAATTCCCCTGTCCCATGGAGCGAAGCCTGTCGTCTGTAGCAGCGATCTGATGGATAGGCTCCCATTGCTCGCACGCGTCACGGTCTCAAGGAACGAGGCTCCCATTGGGTCTCGTCAGCGTAGTTCCAATAGTTCCAAGGAACGCCACCAGAGAAGCCCCCTATATGGCGGTACAGTGGTCCGGCCGCCGGTAAGAAGGAGCGGCTGACAGCCGAGCCAGCATAGCCCGCACGGGCAGACTCCGGAGTGGCTGCACGGCCGAACTGAGCGCAGCGCGGCCACTTCACGAGCGCGCCCGCTCGGCCGTCGGCCGTCACCTTTGCATTAGCGAAACGTGGCCGTCCACGCCAGTACGCCGCAGACGAACTAACCGCTCATTCACACTGGAAGTGGATCCGCGTTCGCAAAGCGGTTGCGAACACGGTTGTATAAAGATTCAGTACAATTGCACGCGCACTCGATGACATCAAGTGCGCGTGCAATTGTACTGGATCTTTATACAACCGCGTTCGCAACCGCTTCGCGAACGCGGATCCGCTTTCAGTGTGAATGAGCGGTAAGGGAGGGGAAGAACGACGCTCATGCTTACGCATTGACAACAAAGTATATGTATGGATGGTAGCGAAGCTTCCTTAGAAGCCCGTGGGCGCAAAGATGGCGGCTCATGGGGCGCAGCGCCATCTGTTAGATGCGCGGCATTGTCATTAGTCATGCTCGCCTGTGACGTACAGGAAGTGACGCTTTATGAAAAAGAAACACGGTATGACGCAATTTCCTGATTGTGACGTCACGATTGTTTTTGGCGCGAAATTTAAATGATTTTCACCGGTGGCGCGAAATTTAAATTGTTTTCAAATGTTCTACATGCCTGCGAAAGTACCGTCCTTCATACCTTGCTTCACACGTCATAGCCTTGTTTGTATCAATAACTCCTATGTAATCCATCTTACAAAAGAACCAGTTTTTTTATCAGTTTTGGGAACCACGAATAAGTTCCTATCTTTTTCAACTAAGCAGTGTGTTACAGCACGCCTATGAAAGCATATTTATTATTGTAAAAATGGCGTGTTTGCTAAGAAATACAAAAAGGCACAAGCTTGGTTTACACAGTTTATTATATACGAACTTACAACACCGCCACTGAACACTTAAAAGATTGATATGGCTTTAAAAACATTGTGAAATGAGGTTTGGACAACTCTATGCACGCACTTAATACTTGCTTAATACTCTCAACAGGAGGCACGTTTAGTCATTTATCTTGCACTGTTCACGTTGAGAGCTCGTAATTAGGTTTAACCATATCTATCAGAGGTGGAAGTGCGGGGCTGTGCATGTCTTTTGAATTTGAATGACCGCATAAATTAATGCTTTAAGAGATTGAAAATTGAGATCTTTCGTTACAGTACATGCACTCGCCACAAACATATTGTGCTCCACAGCTTGGCTTTCTATGTGAGGGTTAGTACGCAAGAAACTGCCACAGATTGACAGAAAAAAAAAAAGCATTAGAAAATGTTATTAATTCGCTCTGTTGCAAATTGTTAGCACCACACTGACTCACTGATTTACCTTTCATCGCAGTTTGATATACTTTTGTATACCTTAGACAGCCAAACATTAATCCAGGTTTATTTCAAGTCCTCACACTGCACAAGTAAACATCGAGGTCAACGCTTGTTCTCACACACTCTTCAATCATGCACAGGGAGTGTAGGGTGTCTACCAACCTGGAAAACCTAAAATTCTCAAGTAATGCGGATCATATTGAAAGGACAGGGTAATATCAAGGAAACCATAAAAAAGTTCCTAGTCAGTAAGAATGATAAACGGAGGAACGGCAGCGTGCAATGAAGCCCGATGATTGCACGTTGATGCCGCTGCACTGAATAACATTGCTTGACACGTCACTAGGCAGCGCAGGCCACTAAGCACTCCCTGAACCGAAGTAACGGTCAACATTTTATCGAAATAGTCAGGAAAACCTTGGGAAAATTGGGGAATTTGGAATAAGTGATTTCGTAAACACCGTGTTTCATCCTTCAAGTGAGCAACGTCATCTAGAACTATACAGCGAGGGTCGAATGAATCTAACATATTTTAAATAGAATGAAAAAACCAGTCTTGCATGCTATAACACTAAAATTTTGATATTGATCCATGCAAAACTCAAGTTCATCTAGCTGAACCTATACGTTAATTCCAGTGTCCGAGCATGCGAAACGGACTCTTACACTTTATTTAAAGTAAGCTATATTCATTTGGTCATCGCTGTAGACAGTTTCGGCAGAGCGTGTGATAATTAAGAGGTATGTACTCGCACAATCCGTTATTCTAGCGCGAGCATTGAATGCAACATGTAAGACAAACTAAAGGCACTTCCTGTGGGCATAACGCAAGTGTTGTCTCATCTGTACAGCCTCTTGACTTGTTGCTTGGTTCTGCGTCTCACAGCTGCATCAAGGAGCTCAGTATTCTTTTTACGGGCAAACCAATGAAACCTCACCCTTGCAAACAAAGCAAATAAAGCAAGGGAAATTGGCGTTCGCATCAGACTTTGACCGTGTTATGGAGAATGTGTTTTCGAGTGCATCTTGGCTGAGATGGCAAGTCAGAAGGTATCTGAAACCATACTCAGATGTCAGGTGCTCACAATACAGGATCACAGACCGAATGGTCAAGAATAAACCGTGAATGCAAGCGGGCTGCCGTGGGCACCCGAAAACGTTAAGGCTTTCGAGCATAAGAAGGCATTCTATCAGAAACTCTTTGTGAACAGAGCCTTCGTGCATTGCAGACACATATGCCCTTTTCCCGAGTTTCTGTTAGCTCTTCAAGCTATCAAAAAGACGATCAATTTTTTCAATAAACCGGGCCGTGTGGATAGCTTCAACTGGCAGTTCCTGGAACGTTACCATGGCAAACATTCAGCAGCACTGTGATTACTGAATATTTGCGCTGCTAGCTTTACTTACATCTTGGAGGCAAAAGTCGAATTAAAATGCTTTTCACTGATCCTTGGCATGAAACGGATTTCAAGCTGTTTGTCTTTTTCGTAGGCTTCCCTGAGGAAAGAGGTTCTCAACGTGTGGTCCCCAACTTGAAAATCGTACTTGAAGAACATATTTCGTGAGCATTTCAGCAGATGCGGAACATCAAATAGAAAAAGGTAGCTTCTCATTCACAGTTATGTATGGCTTTTCAGGGGTAACAAGGTCATTAAAAAGAGCAACATTTTGATTCCCTTGGTCACATACGACCGCTACTGGCTCCAGGCCGGCTTTCACAAGCAAATTGTGGCACTGGAAAAAGCGGTCTCGCAAAATGTTGGCATGTGTTCCCCCATGAGCAAAAAAAATGACCAAGTGGCTGCTTCCATGGAGTGCGAATGCCTTTAGCAATAAACACAAGACAAGAGCTTTGTTTGGGAGGTTATGGCCTCTTCCAGTGTTACTTTCTTCGAGCCCTTCGAACCTGTCCACAGAAGGGTCGTACGAGAGCTCTTTCGTGACGGGCATCTCGTCAAAGACAATAATACACGGCTTGTCTTCTGGTGAAAACGAGGCTGCACGTCTTTTGACAAGTTCGAAAACTTCTGAGTAAAAACCAACCCTCAGGGGAACACGCTGAAGCCAAAGCTGTAACGACCTAACGAATAGGAGCCTCAACAATTGCCTACAGTACTGGTAACCCTTAGGGCTGTAGAAGTACAAGCCCAAGGCAAAAGCTTTGTTCTGGCTGCACCACCGCCTGCCGAACCTGCTTGCATTGGACACCTTCAGCTGATCTTCCACAAGGGCAGCAACGGCTGGAGACACAAGGCGACGCACACTTTCACTATCTCAGTGGCAGTCAGCATATGACGCCGTCGCTGCAGTCGTCGCTGGAGTCTCTTGTTATGTTTCCGAAGCTGTCGAGGTTTGGCCCTCAACACGTCCATCTTCCCCTTGCCTTCGGTGCGGGTGGCACAGGACCCCGCGGGGGGGAAAGCAAAAGCAATTATGAAACTTTTCGAGAATCAATGAAAGAAACAATGTGCCTCCACTGTAGAAAATGTGGAAGTACAAGTAAACTTTGTGCATTATGACAGACACCTATGTTGGTGAGAAACTGCAGAAGTCGAAGTCACCGACGCTGCGACGCATCATAATCGGTAGGGGAAGGTTCGGGCGCCCACACATCGTTTCCTCCAGACGGCAGACCATGTATATCCATCGCGTACGTGTGATCCACTACAAAAAACAAAACAAAGGAAACAAAGTGACAGAGTGGTTGCAAGAAGCTGAACCAGCTATAGCCGGTCAAGTACTATGCAACAAAGTAATCTTCAAAGACTGTCCTAAACAATGCACACTATCAAAACTTACCATGAACTCTGGTGGGAGGGCTAGGCTTCGAGCTACAGGTCACAGCCGTGAGACTGCTCCCCACATCTGCAAAGCAATGACGAGGCAAATAAAAAATCTGTCAAAAACATTAGTCATTCTATTGTATTGTGAAAACATGGTCATGGATGTTTTGCATGTTTCCCAAGAAAGCACAAGTACTGGGAACAAGGAACGCTACTACGCGACAGTCCAAAATATGCAAGAAACATGGCCTGCAACACTTCTCCGCAAATATGCAATTGCTTTTGCCTTGTTCCGTAGTGCGGTGCGTGTGACACCGTGATGATGTAGGCCCACCGGTGCTACTGCTGCTGGTCAGTGTGGGCTCGCCCTCGCTGATTAATTGGCCAGGGCTGCTGTTCTGGACGGCATCTCCGGCACCTATGCGAAGTTAAGCAGACACGTTATGTACACTGAAACAGTTCCCTGCAAGTGCATGTGAAATACCTTCTCAATAAGCTTACCTTCTCAGTAATAATGAAAACAGGATTTTGTGCTTATCTTCAGTGGTGAAATATGCTGGTATTGCATGATGACGCAGCGTTCTTCGATAAAGAAATGCAGAGGGCTTGAAGTGCCTGGAGCATACCGCCTGTTCCCGCAACTGCTGTGGTGTCTTGTTCTGTAGGCTTGTGTTCCGGGAGAACTGAACCCAGACCCTCCGCCTGAATGTGAAGCAGTGTATTACTTTACATACCTTTGGCTAAAGTGGGGATTTAAGAGAGAAACAAGATTAGACAATAATGTTAGCAATAAACTAGTGACATTATTGTACTTGGTCTCCCGTCTAGGTCCAGCGAACGCCATGAGCGCGGAGCACACCTCTGTGCCCGTGAGGTTAGATAGGTCCACAACGCAGACGATTAAATTACTAGATTCCCGAGCACGACATCCATAGCAAGTAGACCTGATAGTCGCCAGCATGTTAGAGGGACGACACCAAACACGTTTCAAGCAGAAAGGATGTTTTAGTGTTATTCACACCATAATATGAAAATTCGTTAAAACTGAAACGTGCAGTCATTGTCTCTTATTAGGTTTTTGGGGTCACGCAGCCGTTCAGCAGAGGTCAAGCAATCCCGCCACTAATATCTGAGATTAGTTTCGTCTCGCGCAGCTTGGAACGAAGACTGGGCCCAAAAAAGCTCGATCAACGGGTGCGTATTACTAATTGAGCATGCATGAGGGCTCATAGAAGAGGTAGAGAACTTACCAGACATCACCGGACAACAGACATCAGGGCATCAGACATAGTTGCAGCGGACGCAGCTGCTACAAGTTTCACCTTGCAGAGTCCACAGGAAGACGATGGAGTGTGATGCCAGCTGTGCAGTCATCACTTGGGCATCGCGTTTCCGAGCAGCGTCTCTTTACATGGGGCAGGGTGATCGTCCCGACGAACAGAGCCTTGAACGCGCCCGGCGGGCGCTCGACGGCAGAACCCGCAGAACGGCGCTTTAACTAGTACAAACCGTTTTGCACCCGGACACGTGGGAAAACTTAAGACCACGAATTCATTAAGCGATTGCAAAGTGAAAGTTTGACGGGAGCTACAGAAATGCAGGCACACTGGCAAACGCAAACAATGCAAACACGAGGCGTGTCAGGACTGCGAACTTCTGCCAATGGCGAAAAGTAGCGACGTTGTAGATGTCGCAACGAGTATGCACAACACAATACATATTAAACATAACCTAAAAAAATCACCCAACTGAACATGGTTAAACTAAGTTATTATGAATAAATAATACTTTGTTTTAAAGCAAACTATATTAAACACAAAAAATGTCTCTTTAATATTTTATCAGCTTTGTGTTTGGCCGCGCAAAACACAATCGCGTTGCGGTAGCGCGGCCTCCAGGTTGATGACGCTGACGATTGGTTTTGGGCCGCTTTTTTGCTCCGCTTTCGCGACCCATATGAATTGACCTTGTTGACAACTCATAAGAAGTGCTTAGGTATCTTGTTTCGATGTTACGTGTGTTGGGTGCACCTTTCTTTCAAGGTGGTGTAGCGTCTGTTGCATGACAATACATTTTCCAGGAAACGGAAAATCAAGTGAAACTTGCGTCTGATTTTGACCTTTCTTTTAGGGATAAGGCCTCTTTGATCGAATCTGTTGCGCAAAGTTATGGTATACTTCCAGGGTTGCGCTTCCACACCCTGCAACGGTGCGTAAGACGACCTCGCTGTTATTCAAGTTTTTGTGGGGATGACAAGACAGAACTAGTTGCCGGACAGGCACTGCGCTACCGCGGTCTAGCGGGGGTTGGAGCGTACCGTTTATATCCACTTTTGCAGCTCCTCGCCCTAAGGTGTGTTTTGGACCTCTTGAATTATGTAGATTATGTAGGGCACATTCTTACCCTTTGATGGTTAGGTCACTCTGGGGATTCGCTGAGGTAATTTTTTAGTACAATTGTTTTGGGTAAGTTGATAACCGCAGGTACCTGGGTGTGAGCATAAAAACTTCATTAGCTACTATCTTACTATTTTTAACACAAAATAACTATGTTTATGGGCTATATTTTATGTGAAAGGCATTACAATCCAGTGTGACGAAAAAGTCTTACACGCGGGTCAAGGCAACAAAAAGCACACATAGCTCATAGCATATAAAAGCGTATATATGTCATGGTTCGTTATATTCACGCGTAATTATAACTAGGAATAATCGTAACACGAAAGATTTACCAAGCTGCTCAGTAGGAATCGAACCCCCGGGCCGTGTTAACCGCAGCCCGAAACCTTTGCTCGGCACCAAGGGGAGGAGGTAAAAGTGAGTCCAAGAAGCAAGGTTAAGTATAACACAGGGGAGCCGCAGTATCCTAGGTGACCTCCGGTGCACGCAGCTGACTCCCGAATGACGAAGCGTAGCTCCCCACGTAATAGCACGCCGTTACGGGGCGGATCATAAGTCCATAACGCAACAATGGATGGCGCAGCGAGCATATGACGTCACGGCTTCTCAAAGCAGCTAATGGATAGCGTAGCGGGTGCAATAAACCTCGTTCCGCTCGCGATTACTTCAGTTGTCGCAGAGGGCTCCTCGCAGTCTAAGAGAATAGAGTTCCTTCATAGCTACCTGCAGTGGCAGAGTTGTACATCAGCCTCGGCGGGTGGCTGTATAGCCCGGCTTTTCTGGACGACGTTGGATGCTTTCCTCCTCACGTGATCGATCTCGGAGAATAGCGGCGTGCATGGCGGCTCGGGTAGCATTTCGAGGAACTCTACAAGAGCGTTAAGATCTCAAGGCACTACACGCACAGCAATAGAAACCATGAAAGTTTCGGAATTAAGTATTATCCTCACACACAGCACTCCTGAATCAATTTAGCTTATTTTTGTAATTCTGATAAACCCGGGGAGCACATGGGCGAGTCATGCGTGTGCAACGCACCCAAAACCACCTGAAGCTTACCGCAAACCAAGCATAACAAATCATAACGCATGCATAATACAAGCCTGAGATACTCTTCACTCATGCTCAAAAATACGTGCTATATTTGCCTTTAAAATATAGTACGAAATGAAATATTAAACGCCTGCACTTTCGCTGCGCGAGAGCGCCTGAAAGAAGCACCCGCTTGAATTGCGAACATGGCGCCCCGAGTAGTTCGCCCACTCTTAAAGCATGCAATTTCCGCACGGCCGTGGAGCTGACACTGGCAGGCTAACAGTTGCACGTGCTTTCTCGCACAAACCCAGATACGGTGGAATGGAGTAGAATGGGGTAGAATCTCGTCGTCGATATAAGTGCTTTGTATCCTTCATCCAAGTCTTGTTTCACCATAGAAGGTGCAGTACTATCGTAGGCTTTAATGACCATTCACACAATGCTATTGGCCTGTTGACAACATTACGGGGCTTGTAAGCCAGCGGTTTCTATCAACAGAAGGAGAGAAGTGAATAATGTGCTAGCCATAATATTCCAGTCCATGTTAGCTAGCAGCCTTTTTTTGGTGTATGTGTGTGTGTGAGGGGGGGGGGGTTAACATGTTTGTGGTCTCGTCAATTACGGATCATTTGCCAAAAATTGCCATTAATTAAGTCTTCACGTGTTATTGCCGGAAAGGAAACTGCAAACGCCCGATCTTCGTAAAAACAAGGTTGTGCAATTTTGGGGGGTTAACAGAATAACAGTGTTCATTCTTTTTTTAAATACGTCTGCAAAGCAAACTGTAAGCTTTCGACTGACATTTCGTTATGCTAACGTGCAGATAGCACGTTAGCATAAAGTTAAAGGGACAATAGAACATTCCAGAATTGCGCAGCGCTTTCCGATCGTCCTTTTCAACACACTACGGCAATCTGATATACAGCGCGTGAAGGAGTTTTATAAAAAGAAGGAGCGCTTCATGTTTTCTTTTTTTTTTTTTTTTGGGGGGGGGGGGGGGCTTTTAAGCATTTAGTACGCCAAGAAGGTAGAACAAAACAGTGTAAGTATTGGCTTTGGGAAGTGTTCGCTCTGTTTCTTTATCTCGCAGTGGTAATGCCCGAGTCCCACTAAAGTGACAAACAGAAACAACCGACACCAACAAGCCTCAAACTCCTGGGGCATGCACGCGAAGGTACAGAAAATTGGGTTGTGTGTATGTTTATACAGCCTAGAACTTGTTCTGCCTCAACGGGCGACTTGCCTCCCAGCTGTAGATGAGCAATTTAGCCAGTGCAGTACAAACGCTAGCCTGGGGTTTTTAACGTGCACCACGCAGTAGTGATACACGACCGCACGCCGGTACGATGCTCATCCAGATCGAAACGGGCAGGGGTGGGGATTGAACCCAGGATCCCTGGGTTCAGCAGCGCGCGATGATACCTTTGGCAGGCTTGCAGTCTCTCGTTGCTCGTGAAGTAAGTGCGAGTGATTTCAAGCCTGTCAAAGCTACCTTCGCGCGCATGCTGTACATGCTTGTGGCTTGTTGATATCGGTTGTTTCTGTGTGCCGCTCTAGCAGGACTCGGGCATTAGAGAAAAAGAGGGACTTGAGCCGCTTTCATGATGTACGGAGCGCACGATCCGGCTTGAGCGTAGTACATCGGAGCGGCCCCACAATTCCCCGCGCCGCGCGGTGCAATGTGGAGTAGACGAGAGTCCTTGTGGGATTTTCCAGAAAGGTCTATTCATTTTATGCGGCTAAGTTCGATGTCGACATCCGGGAACGCTTCGGCAAGAAACAGCCCCTCGTCGTCCCGTTAGTGACCCGGCCTCGAGGAAACAAAAGACTCGCGAACAAAGCCAGCACGTCGAATGGGGCGTCTCGTTGTTTTGCAAGCCGTAATAAAAATTTAAAAAATACCCCCTTCCCCTCCCCAGAGCAAAAAGACGGGCTCATTCTGAGCGAGTAAAATGGATTTGCGAACAGACATCCCTCTGTAGAATCACAGTCCACATTAGCCATCGTGAGGATAGAGGTGAGTTCACCATCCACCATATATCACTGAAAAAAAAAAAAAAAAGTTTTATTGAGATTTTAAGAAAAGCGCGGCGCGGCGATCGCTAGCATATTATTTTCGCTCCGAAGAAACCAAACCTGCTGCGTTACTTCCAAGAAGGAATCGCGGAGCAAAAAGCGCGAGCATTCTGATTTTTTTTTTTTTTTTTTTTAATATTTCGGGTGCCTTTACAGCCGCCCGCGGGCCTACAGAAGGGCGCACATAGTGCCATGCATATGCATGCTAACGTAAATGTAAAGCGCATACAAGCATGCTCGGTTGGTGTACCACAAATTATGTTATTAGAGAAGAAAGTGGTGTGAAAGAAAAATAAAAATGACAACATTATCGGACGTCAATATAGAACATAAAAAATATGGTACGTGACATCGTGAAAACAAAAAGGCACACCAGGATAGCTCAAACAGCAATACTGAAGAAACAAATTCAAAAGCATATAAAAAAAAGTTACTCACACAAAGATGTTCGAGCAGTAATCTCATACTAAACATTTCATGCGTAAAACTATATACCTCGTACAAGTTTACCACTGTCCACCGATTAAAATTAAATTGGACGTGTTCAAGGGGCAGCATGCTTTTTGGCTCACAGCAACGGAATACATGGTGGGATCGAATAGTTCTATTTGGTACAGCGACAAAAACTGACGAAGTTCGTTTAGGACAGTCAATAGAACCGTGAAAACATTTATTTAAAAATAACGAATCACATGTCATTCTCCTCTTAGAGAGGAGAATGACACGATACATTACACGTTTCACAGGCTGTGAAAATAAGGGACATAAAACAGGCGAACAACTTCCTTCTGTATGTTTCTAAGTAATGTGTGTGTGTGTGTGTGCGTGTGTGTGTGTGTGTGTGTGTGTGTGTGTGTCTGTGTGTGTGTGTGTGTGTTTTGTTTTGTTTTGTTTAAACGATACACAGTGCTGGAGAAATCCAACTTTGACAAAATTAGCGCTCACTGTATAGAGACATAATAACCTGGAAAAACTCCCAAAATGGCTAGTCATTCGGGTGATCGCGCCTAAAGTACACTCTCAAGAAAAAAGGGTGTCAAAAGGTGTATCGTTACACCCTTTGTCCCATATAATATACCCCATAATTTCAATTCGACGTACAGTGCCCTAGAGTCGAACAGAGGGCCCGAATCTTTACGAGGGGCTTGATAGCCATATGGTACAACATTTTAAATAGCTAAAGTACGCATCAAAGACCACATAAAGAAAACACCGAGTTTTTACAGTAGGCCCGAGAGAACCCGGATTATTTTTTCGTGCTCAGTAAAACGTACATTAGCTATTTTAACGAGTTGTACCACACGGCTATCAAGCCCCTCGTAAAATTGGGGCCGCCGGCTCGACTGTAGGGCGCTGTATGTCGAATTGAAGTTTGGGGGTGTATTATATGGGACAAAGGGTGTAACGATACACCTTTTGACACCCTTTTTTCTTGAGAGTGTACGGTAATATGCATTGCTTAAGTATGCAAATATGCCAAGCCCACAGGCATTGTGTGTCATTGCATGTGAGTGTTGGGATGTCGCCTCGTTGGTAGGGTCTCAGTGGAGATGTTCAACTAAATCCAGAGCCTGACACTATGAAGATTATGCTTCATATTTTAAATGGACAAAAGCAGATAGCAGAGGACGTCGGAGAAACAGCGACACTATGCAAATTTCGGTAAAAGACTGGAGGCCATCAATGCCTTGATAGCCCTGGTTAAGGATTTTCAACACGGATAGTTTTATCAGCTAAGTGTGTCGAGCTTCTGGAAACGTTGATTAGAAATCTCCAGAGGAAACTGGATGACTTGGAATATAAAAGCAGGCAAAATATTCTTGTTGTTTATCACATCGAGGAACGCACGCAAGAAACAGAACAGCAGCTGACAGAGGAGGTTGTTGATGGGATGATCAGAGTAAAGCTAAGCCTAAACGTCAGTAGCGTTAACGTATTCGCAGGCTCGGAAGGATATTCCGCTATAAACCTCGACCGGTAATTTTGCCACCCGGTAACTTTAATTTTAAAAAAGGAGAAAAAAAAAGGAATTTCTTCCAAATGCGAGGCGCTTAAAGGGAGAAACCTTTTATTAATGAGGACTACAAAACAGGTGAGAACTCTGTGAAAAGAAAAGCTTTCGGTAAGTTTTGGAGAAAATGGAGCAAAAGGGGAAAAAGTATGTATTTTATATGACAAACTGAAGATAAATGGAACTATGTACACCTGGAACGAGCAACGAGGGCAAAAGGTGCTCATCACCGAAGAGAAAACAAGAAACGTTCGACCTCGAGAGGAATGATAAAGAAGAAGTGACCGTGAAGACTCCTGTTCCATCATTAATCTAAATGCGCGGAGCACTGAATCAAATGGTTGACTCAGAAAACATCCTCGTCGAACATACTCCTGCTCTCGTAAGCCATTGAGGTGGCAGACCTGACAGTGCTGGACTAGACACCACTTAATATCTTTTGATCAGTGTGTGTCTTGTTTGAACCTTCCTTCCCTTTCTTCCTTCTCTCTCTCTCTCTTTCCCTTTTCTTTTGTTGCTCAGACTGAGACTGGCAGGCCCCCATTAGAAGGAGTGGCCACACTGTTCCGGTCTTCCTTCCCCTTCCCCTTTCTTGGTTTTAAAATAAATTTCAACGCTTACACACACACACACGCTCTCGTAATTGTAACCGAGATGTGGTTGTGTCCTGTTCTGGATTGTGAAATTGTTCCCCCACCGGGGTTCAATATCCACAGAAAAGATCGCGCGAGCAGAGGAGGTGGAGTGGCCATTGTAGTAAAAAACTGCAGCGACTGTCTTGTGATGGACGACACTCCATACATTGAAAAAATATGGTGCAAACTGAGACTGACAAAATCGGAGATCATAATGGGTGCAGTTTATCGTCCACCTGGCACGACTCTTGACTTTGTTCAGAAGCTAAAAGACTTTCTAATAAAGCAGTGTATTGACTCAAAGTAATAATTGTAGGCGATTTTAATCTCGGGGAGGTCACTTGGGATGCATAATTGCCTGGTACTCGTGATGCCTTACTCACTCCGGCTTTGATAGACATTACATTTTCGCATAATTCGACTCAAGTTGTTGAAGTTTTTACAAAAATTCAAGGAGAGAGCAAGTCTATACCCGATTTATTTTTTTGTAAGCGACATCATGCTGTTATATTCTTATTATTGTCAAGTCTTGTTAGGTATATCTGGTCACTCGATCTATGGCAATTTTATCACTAGATTTAAATGAAATCTATTCGGCGCGTTATGAAATCACTAAAGATCTTTTAATTATGCGGATGACGTGGCTATTGTAGACATGCTCAATTTTTCATACGACACCTTTGAGCAGATTAGTCTGGGATCTAAATCAAATGTTGATGAACTCTGGTTGAAATTTAAGGAGGTATTTACCCACTGCATTACTCAGAATGTTCCGGAAAAGGTGGGAAGAAACCACAATAACGATCCGTAGATTAGAAAAAAAACAAAAAACATCAAGAACGAAAAGTTTTGCGGTGTAGAAAAATATTGCGCGGTTCATGGGATGCGTCAGTGCGTGATAAGTTAAGGTGTTTGAGTAAAGATCTGAACACAGTGATACAAAAGGCCAAGTACCACTTTCTTAATGTAACCATGCAAGGATTTCTCAAACTGTCCAAAGATGTTTTGGAAGCATCTTTCACCACGAAAATCTATGGTAACTAAACCTTTAGTAGGTGATTAGTTTGTTTTAGAAAAGGTGGACATATAGAAAACGAGTTTAACGTTTTTCTTTTTTTTTTCACGGCATTTAAATTTATTACGATACCACCAAAGCTGATGTGGAACTATCCAAGGAAGGAATTTTCTCATTGCTTTTTCCAGCTAAAGCCGGAGGACCCGACCAAATGTAAAATTCACTCTTGAAAAGGTATGCTGAAGTACCTATTTCTCGGTTTTCAAGAAATCGCTTGATAGCTCGTCACTTCCAAACGACCGGAGATTGGGTAGAGTCATTCCTATATTTAAGGACGTAACCCCGCACTGTGCACCAAATTATGCACGAATTTCCCTAACGCCAACCTACTGTAAAATATTAGAGCACATCATCTCCAACCATATTCATATATTTCTAGTGGAACACGGCTTACTTAACTCCGGCCAACACGGATTCCGAAAGGGGCTATATACTTTAACGCTACGAACGGAAGTCGTGCATATTTTTAAACAAATACTACACAGTAAAGGACAGATCGAAGTAATTTTTCTAGATTTTAAGAAAGCCTTTGATAAAGTAAACCATAAAAAATTAATGTGCAAACTGAAACCTATGTTAAAGAATGAAACACGTACACCAATGTCAAAACGGCGTCTGACCAAATAAATCTAAGCGCGTATCTACATAGAATTCAAGAACGGTGTAGGAAATGGCAAATGTCTTTTGAAGTAGGAAAAACCGTCTGTATGTCCAGCATACACAAGTTTGAACCATTACTGTCTTGATCGTGATCTTTTAGAAAGAGTTGATAGTTTCAAATAACTTGGCGTTACTATTACCAGTGATCTTCGATGGAACGTGCATGTAACAAATATCGTTAAAAAAGGCAGACTGGCTTTTCTACTGCGGTCTTTAAAACTGGCAACCGCTGAAACAAAACTGCTCGCTTACAAAATGCTGGTACGTCCTCAGTTAGAGTATGCGTCTGAAGTATGAGAACCTCACGCGAAAAAAAACAAAAAACGTTGGGGCTCCAATCCACGCTGTGAAGGTGGTTGGAGAGCGAAGCTGTGGTGCCACCTGCAACGATTGCCCACTGCACTATAGACCCTTTTCATGGCAAACGCCACCAGGCGGTGCTCCAGTCTTTGACGTCCCAGAGAACTTCCGGTTCATAGAAAGAAGGAACAAGGGAAATTTTAACACTGCTGCTTGATATGTAGATGAAAAGTATAAGCACCAATTTTCCAGGTGAACGCTAAAAGAACGAAGGAGTGTGAGATCTGTTCAAATGTTTCGAGTCATTGCTGTAAACCAACTTGCCTCTTCTGAGATGTAATATTGTACAGCAGAAGGCCCTCGTTAAATCTCCAACTTTTTTGTCCGTGTGGAATGTGTGGTTTATAGCACCGGTGACATAAGCAAACTCAACAGGCTTGCAAAGACGGTGAGACCGGAAGTCGCTTGGGACGCAAGCGGAAGTTCATATTTAAAACAGCAAAAGGGTTTATACCAAATGATTGACGAAAGAAAAGTAATTGCAATGTACCAAGACTTCTTTATCGATGAAAGACTTTGTACGCTGCCGTTTCCGCGGCAGCTTATGCAACCGCAATCTTTACCGAAAACGCATGCGGGGAGCGTTACGTGCTTGCACTGTTAGCGGGGCTATTGGTGTTTTTCTAGTGTGTATGATGGTGTAACTTTTTTACGCTATCATACACACTTTCCACAACTTGAGCCTGAGACGTCGGGATGGCGCCACCAATGTGAGGAGACGTCAGAAATATAAGTTTGTATATACACTACAGTGCGCCAGCACTCTCTAAAATGCCTGCGTGTATCGTACTATGCTCGCGAAGCGTGAATCATTCCTCGTTCTTTGACTCGGCACGAAGGGTAAACTTGAGTGAGCACCGAACTGTATCCCGCTCCAATGGTCATGGTCGAGAAAAATGGACCCTTTCTGCTACTGAGATCCCGTGACCCATGGGCGTGACCCGGCTCATATATCTGCGGCAGACAGACCGCGCTAATAATTGGGTAAAGCGCGTCACGTGCTCCTCCTCGGGCAGGCATACCCGCACAACGAGTCGGCCTTGACCGCTGGCAACGAGAGACTCGGCAAACTTCAAGGCCGCCGTGACCATCGTTGCCTGCGTGGTTTTCCCATAATTGCCCCGTCGCAGACATCGACTGTGCGTTGGTCGGTCGAAATCGCCCACGGCCCTTGTGCGAATTTGTACCCGGTCGCTGTCTACGAACATCCAGCAAGCAGCAGTCCCGTGGACTTAATGCCACTTAGAATTATTTCTCAATATGCATAACCTATAAAACACGCCTTTTTTTTTCTCCTCGACACAATAACAACCAGAAAAACAAATATTCGGGAAACACGAGCAGCGTTTACCCACTGAACTGGCAGGCAGAACAAGCGGCCACGTAATCTTGAGTCGACTATATCCCGCCAATGTTTATCCCAGCCACGCGCTGGGGTAGGCAAAGCACGGCACGCGCTGAGTTCCACACATCGCAGCGATTGGGTACGAGCAACTACCCGAATGCATATCGAGGCATTGTTTATCGCGAGCTCAAATGGAATGCTCGCACAGTGCACGTGTCCACTCTATGAGCCGTATTTAAATATTGTCATCGCGGGGATCGCAAAGTTTGATGACAAAATTCTGGGGATCGCATTGTTGCCAACGCCAACAATGGGATCCCCATAACATCGTCATGAAGTCTTGCGAAGGAGAGACTGAAAGGAAATTTTCGCTTTTATTTTTGAAGGTTACGCGGCGACAAGAAAGCTTCTTGATCAGTGCTGCTGCGTGTGAGTATATACTTGGGTCCCACTTGTGCCACTAAGCTTGTGTAAAGCGTCAATATCGTTTCGCGGCCCTTTAATCAGGTATACTCAGGCTTAAACAGCTAGATAATGATACCGCTGTCATTGTGAGGGATCGCCACCCTCCGATGAGTGGGAAAATGTGATTCGAGCCTAATGAGCGCTCATGGAAACGCGAAGACATTTACTTTGCAAATCTCGAAAGGGAAGACACACATTCTTGGCGGCCGAGATGAGTGAGCCAAAATTCCTTCTGCACTGATCTTCATGCGGACTCGAATGCCCTCGATCGTCGATCTGCTCCGTCTCACCTGGACTGCAGGCAAGGCCATAAGCACGAGTTCCTTGCTTAAGGAAGTGTATCCGCTGCAGGAGTTTACGTTCAGAGTAGCGCCGCACCTATACCAAGAATATGCGCTGGCGCTGGATAAGCTGGACCCCGAATAAGCGGCTCTTCAGAGAACAACACTTGAGTAATTTTTCTGCTTCGATTCGTCGATTCGTGAAATGACCGCTGATCGCTAAAACGTTATTCGCTCATGTGATATGGGCCCAGCAGAAAAAGGCATAAAGAGGGATTGTTTAAACCAAAACAAAAAACAAAAAGAACATGAGGTTTGCTTGATGCTGGTTTTGGCTATCCCCTAACAAAAAATGAAAAGAAAAGGCCTGCCTTCTTGCCCTCCTGATCGTCCCCTCGTAAAGTTGAGACAACACCAAAGTAGAGAGCTACCGTGGAGCCTGGCTGGCGCTCGAGGGCCTTACCGGTGAAACTAAATCTCCGCGGACTCAGAGGCGGCCAGGCGCCTCTGAGTCCGCGGTCGTCGGTCGCTGAAGTTTCCTTGACCTCTCGGTCGCGTTTGGTGACGCCTTCATATTTTGCCGCATGCTGCCGCCATGCAACAAGGTTCGAAGACATGGAGAGGGAGTGACGTCATATGTTTGAAGCCTAATCATATAAAACGTTAACAAGAACTATGTAAACACCAACAAGATTTGTAAACACCGAGAGGCCTGACGCGGGTTACTTGCAACCATCACTTCCTTTTTTTCTTTTCTTTTTTTTTTTTTGGGGGGGGGGGGTTGAATATTGGCTTTGCGTTTTTTGAGTTTGCTCCGTACGGTTGGTACGGTCGGTACGGTCACGAGCAGACGCACGGGAGCAGGGCTGCGAAACGAAGGTGTATGGCGCGCGCGTCACTCGTCGCTGTGATGGGGGTTTGCGTTGTGAGCGGCTGCAATAATCGCACCGATTGTTCTTCCGCGGAGATTTAG
This sequence comes from Ixodes scapularis, assembly GCF_016920785.2. Classification (NCBI taxonomy): domain Eukaryota; kingdom Metazoa; phylum Arthropoda; class Arachnida; order Ixodida; family Ixodidae; genus Ixodes; species Ixodes scapularis. The sequence continues at coordinate 85,025,740 of NW_024609884.1, forward strand.
TTTCACCGGTAAGGCCCTCGCACATTACATTCCGAATTTTGTAGTAACGTGATTTATTAAGTGATCCTTTTAAGTTTCCGACAGTCGCCAAACTGCGGAAACGATGGATTGCGGTCCTTGGTCGCGATAGCGACTGTACCCCATCGAAGTGAAGTCGAGTGTGCTCCGTGCACTTCAAACCGGATGCCTTCGACAGGAGCATACCAGACCGCTGCCTCTCAATGAGTAAAGCCGTCCCATCGACACCTCTGCCTTTTCAGATAAACAAAGATCTTTTGCGCTTTATATCGGTCTGTTCGTGACTTCATATTGTTCTTATAGCCATCTGGAGCCGCCGGCGTCAATGAGGATGGAAACAACTGCCAGGGTAAAGTAGTTGTGTAAATATGCATCGAAAGGAAGAGAAAAACAATTGTGCAGTAGACCCTTTCCAAAATTCAGTCTAGCTACTTTAATCGCTATCATCATCTGAAAAATGACATATATGTCGTACTAATGGCGGCCTTCTGTTTACCGATGAAGGAAGAAATCGAAGATGCGCCTACGTTGATGATTCCAGGTCTATACATTCGAGACGTTAGCACGATGCGAAGCAGGAATTGAATGCAAGAGCTGCGTAGGGGTTAATTTCTAACTCGGGACCGGTCATTCTGTTAGCAGCGCACAATCGGCTTCAAAGGCCCTTGATATACAAAACTTTATCAAGGCGACTGTGCGGGTTGCCGCTTCCTTGGTTTCATCTTCCTAAAGTGCACCAAGGTATTTTTAAACCTTGGCTCAAGTTACGTGGTATACCTTTTATATATAGGTGAGGCAGAGTAGTTTGAGAACAATGGACCGGGAAAATGTAATAGTTCAGAGAGCCGTATTGTATTACGACAGTTTCGCCGAGAGGCTCGGCTTCGTTCCTGACGAAGCCGAACCTCTCGGCGAAACTGTCGTAATACATACAATAAACTCCTAGCATTGCACCTCCGCAAGCACGGAATATATATATATATATATATATATATATACATATACAGAACGGGCATGGTGGCGGGGACCCGAAGGCGTGGGTATCACTGAAAAAAAAAGAAGACCCTAGATGAAAACAGCAACAACGGACGGTTGCCGTGCGTTGTTGTTGCTTTCAGCGAGGGTTGTGTTTTTCTTTTAAGTTATATATATATATACCGTCAGCTCTACATGATGATCAATTTACCTGGTTTCTTCATATTTGGCTATTGCAAGTCAGGAACATCGGTGGTTTTGAAAGAACCGAGTTGTATGGACATCTTAGAATTCTAACTTACTAGTTAATACTCTGAAGGCGAAACGTACACGTAGTAAATACATGTGGCAATTGTAGGAGTATACCAGATTTAGAAATATTTTTATTATAAGCTCGACCATTGATTCCAAAGAAGTATTCTTATTTCTGAATTTAAATTGAACGGAAATGTATTATTAGATGAACCACTCTCTCGTGGCAACTCTGTCAAATTGCCACGACATGTCAAGATCCCTCCTGGCGGTCATTCTTGAGGAAAACGAATATTTTTATTATTCGGTTAGCATCGGTTAATGTCGGTTACCGGTAAATAATTTACGTTGCGGTTACGGTTACGGTTTTTATAATTTTCAAATAGCAATTTCTTTCCGGTACCGGTTACTGAAAAAATTTCGTTCGAAACGGTTTTCGGTTTTGGTTATGGTTACGGTTTGAGTCCCTGCGCAGGATGCGGATGAACGGGTCGAGGCCAGTAGTAGTGAACTGGAAGAATTTAAAGTTTTTGGGGATGACACGTTTTTGTATGTTAGACGCATCCTTAGTAAAAGAGTTGTATTGTTATCGTGATCTGCACAGCAGGGCATGGAAAACCGCTTCGATTAATTTTCTTCCGCCATGTTTAGGGCCTTCATGGACATGACACGCAGCTGTCCTCACCATCACCAAGCATATGGTAAGAAAATCTATTGACTCCAGGCTGTATGAAATGCAGCATTGGGTAGCTAGCTGATGGGACATGCAGAGGTTACGTACAGGCAAAGAGGGGAGACTGTGTTTGCATTCTTCTGTTATCAAGGATAGTTGTAAAGGCTCGTATTTTTTCACATTACTTGTACCATAAGCCGTTCAGGCAATTGAACTAGGTACATGCATTCTACTCAGTCAAAAAACGATTTATTTTATAAAAACAGGACTTTGTAAGATTTTTTTTTTTTGTCATAGATGTACGTTTCTGTTTGGCGAAACACTATGGAACTTCAAGTCCATGCTCTGTGTGTTTACCTGGGGTGGCACTTTTGTATATCTATGCTGCTTTAATTTTCACAGGCACATAATTGCATAGGCTAACTGTTCTATCGGCTTCCGGCTGTTCTTCGAGCCCGATGCATCAGGCATTCCCCTGTTTAAAGGGATACTGAACCAAGGAATTTAGTGTCCATAATAAGTGGCGCACGTTCTTGCCACGAGCCAGCAGCCGCCGGTGTGCGCGAGCACACGCAACAAAAATGACGTCACAGACCTCCATTCGCGGTTGAGATGACAGTGAAATGTATGGGCTTCGGATCAAAGAAGAATTAAGACAAGTTTTTCATCTACACAGTGGTGTCTGGTGTAGAAGGTAAGCGATGAATTGGTCTAACAAGCACGTAGCTTTCACTTGTAGAGATGAAAAGCCTGTCTTTATTCTCCTTTAGTCCGAAGCCCATACATTTCACTGTCATCTCAACCGCGAATGGAGGTCTGTGACGTCATTTTTGTTGCGTGTGCTCGCGCACACCGGTGGCTGCTGGCTCGTGGAAAGAACGTGCGCCACTTATTATGGACACTAAATTCTTTGGTTCAGTATCCCTTTAAGCCTTCAACAAGCTTGGTAAATGGGCATTGCATGTTTACAATGCAGCCACTTTCATTCACAAAAGTCTTAAAGCATGTGATGGTTAAGGTTGGACTTCCTACAGCCAAGCAGAACCTGGGAGTCCCGAAGCTCCCATTGTCCTGCTTGGATGCAGTAAGTTCAGGCATACCCAAAGAGATTCTTCGAGGACAGGGGTAGGTAAGGTTTATGCATTTATTGGAAGATGCACGTATTATTTACATTTGTATCTTTTACATGCTATGCCAATTTGGTTTCTTCATGTGATTCTTCTACTAACCTGTGAGAACTCGCAAGATTTGATGATTTTACTAACCTCAACCTTTTTCTGTGAATAAATAAATATATACTATTCGAAATTTCAGTTTGAGATCTTTTCTGTATTTTTAAAGGATTTCCCAATGTTTAAAAATAAAACAATAAATAATAATTTTCACAAATGACAGAATGAACTCGCACGCTATGGACAATCGATGCGCCACTGAAAACATCCACGTGGTCCAAGCTTCGAACCATCGAAGCGGGGCATTCCACCAACCGCACTTACCAGGCACCTGGTTAGCGCAGTTGGTGCAACGCTCCGATAGTTTTGCAGAGGTGCCAGGATCGAACCCCGAGCCAGCTGGATTCTCTCAGTGGCACTGTAGTTGTCTAGAGTATGTGAGTTGCTGTACATCTTAGGCAAAAGTATTAACTTATTATTTGAAATTAAAATCCTCGTACTCATGAATTCTCCAGAATCAGTTATACCTAATGAGTAAAAGTGGCTGCAACCACATACAACATACCAACACCTAGTTCCAATATGTGGAATAAGAGACTGTCCACACAAACAGCCATCAAATTTTAAGCGGCTCCCTTCCCTAGGCAAATGATTTGAAGCTCGCGCCAATAGGTGTACGATTGTCCATCTCAGGGTTCTGATGCAGGCAGCCACATGACCCTAAAAGTTCTGCCCTCATGGAGGGAGCCAGTGAAATTCTGGCTAATTATTGATAATTACACTTCCTGCAAAAAGGCCAAGGATAACTAATATTTATGTACAGCACTCGACAGCGCCAATATCGACAAACAATCGGTGTTGTGTCTTAATTCAGTTCAACAGAAGAGATGCACCCCTAAGCGCATAGACAAGGTGAAGGCCTATCTATACAATGCACCTCTGTTGCTGATCTGAAGCTAAAATACTAACAATTCGTTAAGATGATAACGAATGTGGAGCAAAAACCTGCATCTTTATAGGCACTAACTACCTGCAGAGTACACTTCCCTAAAATGCTTTCTTGCGGAAGGAGGTAACACCAGTCACTAAGAAGAAAAATAAAGACCCCTCAGCAATCCCTGCGACGCCTAAAAAAGAAAATGGCCAAGATGCAGGTTGTCATTGATGACCTTAAAAAGAATCGGATCTTGACTGTCGAGAACCTTTCACTATTTGAACCTAGGTGAAGCCAACAAGGAGCTGTTAAAGCGTTAAATTGCTAAAAAGACTGGGGCACCACAACATGTCTTCTATTCACCAGAACTACGGGAAGTTTCTCTCACGCTGCATTTTTATTCTCCCAGGGCCTATAACTACGTGAGACAAGCCCTTGACACTTGCCTGCCTCACCCAAAGACCACAACCAAATGGTACCAAACCATCGATTGGTCTGCGGGCTATTCCATACAGGGCGCTCTCTGCTCTGCAGATGAAAGTGTCCCAGGATGCAAGAACTAGGTACCCAACTTTGTACAGCCTCTTGGTGGACGAGATGGCCGTGAGACGCCATACTGAATGGGATGGGCGAAAGCTCCATGATCATTTCGACATGGGTGGAGAGGTTAATGATAATGGACCGCTTGTGGCTAAGGGCGCCTTCGTTAACATGACTGTGGAAATTAACAGCCATTGGAAGCTTCCCCTAGGCTACTTCCTTGTTGATGGTCTCGGAGGCGAACAGCGTGCCAGCTTGGTGCAGCAAACCCTCACTCTTGTTCATGAAAAACACTTACAAGGTGGCATCCATTACATGTGATGGGGCTACTGCAAACCTATAAATGCTGCGCACTCTGGCCTGCAACTTCAACCTGAAAATTTGCGAACAGTATCTACACCCGCCCGAAAATCAAGGGCCCATGTTTATTTTTTTCTTGATCCCTCCTACAAGTTAAAACTGTGGCGCAACTGTCTTTGTGACAAAACAGTTCTAGTCGATGGTGAGGGGGGAATAATTCAATTAAAACTAATTGAAAACCTTCACAATGTACAGAAAAAGGAAGGGCTAACTTTGGCAAATAAATTAAAAGAACAACCAAACTTGCGCCGATCTCAAATACTCTACTCAAGATACTTTATTTCAAACATTTTTTATGTATCTTGGTATCTTGCAAATACTTTTAATCGAGAGTATTTGATACTGTATTTTACTTACATTTCTGAGGATATTGTACTCATTATCTCAAATATATTTTTGACATTCCGCCATTTTCTGAGTTTTTCGGTATGAAGTGGCGTGGGCGTGGCACGAGCAAACCTGAGCATTCTTTACGAGCAACCAAACCCTGTTGCGAGCTCCGATATGCTACAGTGACTTAGATCGAGCTCGTGAAAAGATCGCTTTTGTGCCGATTGTGATTCTTATGTTATGTCACCCCAAAGTTCGTATAATGAAGGTTCTTCTCTCGCCTTCCCAAAGGCGCCTTTTGTTTCCTAGGGTTTCTCCCCAAAAATCCTCAAACAAAAGGGGTGGTTTTACGGAAGTAAATATTGCCACACTGAGGCGCAACGCAGAACGGGAAACGATCCACGACAGCAAAGCAGAGTTCAGTGTCAAGAAAATAACAAATAGAAGAAAATAAGAAAGGACACAAAAAGAAGACACTTTTTTTTATTTTTGCTTTCTGCATATTTGACCCCGCTACGGCAAAACGTCAAGGTTTTTTGTTGTGTTGTTTGTTTGTTTTTTTGCTTTTTTTTTGTCGTCAGTCCGGCACTATAATTCTGTTTGGCCCTGACATTGATACAAATTACGCAATGCGGATTTATCTTCAAAAGTAATTGAATTACATTTCTAAATATTTATACTCTACTCGAGATACTTTACAGTGAAAGTAGTGAAAGTAACTCTATACTTGTTAGTGAGCGCGTTGGTAATGATGTAAGTTTAGAAAGAGTTATATACGTAAAGACAGGGGACGGGACAACACATGTGTTGTCCCGTCCCCTGTCTTTACGTATATAACTCCTACAAGCAACTGAGTAGTATATTAAATACTTCATGAAGCAGGTATTTAGTAACTTAACTTAAATACTTTTATCTAGTATTTTGTCCAATACTGAAAACAACACGTTAACTGGAAGTACCAGCCGATGAAAGTATCGCTCGCAGCCCAGGTGTTCAGCAGGTCAGTTACGAGCGCCATAGTCGAGTGCAATAACCTTGAAGTTCCTGGGTTTTCTGATGTGCAGCCGATTGTGCGTTTCCTCAGATACGGCAATTAAGTAGTTGATACTCTGAATTCTCGGCACCTGCGACAAAAATGTGAAAGAAACCGATGTGGCAAGAGAACATTCGAGACGTCCGTCGTCTTCTAAGCGATGCAACAAAATATTTACCTTCTCTAAAGGAATCTAGGACTGGAAGGCTGATGATAGATACGAAGAGAAGGACGGGCTTCGTTGGCTTTCTCTGCTACATCAACGGCGTGCTCTAATTTTACAAGCACCTTGTTGAAGAAAAGTCGCTGCTCAGTTTCCTTCCAACAATGAAGATGAGCCAAAATCACCTCCAGCTCTTCTTTCGAGCCATCAGGTCACATGGAGGTTGCAACGACAACCCTACAGCAAGACAATTTGCTGCAGCCTTTAAGAGACTGATTTCAGTAAATGAGGTGCGTGATGTCACGTCAGGCAACTGCCTGCCACTTGAAAATATTAAAATCCCAAAGGTCAGCAGCTCGGTGGAGCAAAGTTACTTCGAAATCATCAATTGGCCCTCCTCCTAAAGAAGCCCTGTAGAGAACTTTTGGGGCACAGGTCTGAATAAAGATAATGACCTTCCTGTTGACCATGAATAGCTACGAAATCCAAGGCTGCGATCAGAGTTATCCGAAAGGATTGTCGTATACATCGCTGGATTTGTGGCATGCCACCTTCAAAAAAGAGCTGGTGTCCAGACTCCATCGCTGCCCTCACGACGTCGCCTCCAACAGAACCCATATATACATCGATAAAACACAAGACAATGGGAGGAGTAGTCTATCTATCCGCTGATGTGATGGAGATATGCAGGGTGTGCGAAAAAGTTCTCCGAACTACCCTGGCATACTCATCAACGTCATCAAAGAATTTCTTGCAGCACTACTTGGAAACGTCCTAAAATCTTTCATTGGCAGGGACACTTTTAAGACAATGAATGAGCGCATGCTAGACAATGACCCGATGGAGAATCAAGTATTTCACCTTCTGTGGTGTGTTTCTCAGAGTACATGGACATCAGGCTGCACAGCATAAGCCGCGCTTCGACACAAGGTCTCCACCAACAGCAGCTAAGACAAAGGAATACAATGCTGACACAGTTGCGAGGCCAATAATTGAACAAAAAGAAAATATTCTTTTGACCCTGTAAAAACCACATAAGATGCATCATGGATCATTGCCCAGTGTTTGAACATTGATGAAGACCACTGTGGAGAAAAAACAGCAATTAAGTATGTTGACAGAGACTGTAGATATACTAACATAGAGCATGCATGTGCATCTGTTTGCTTTGTGTAGCATTCGACTGGTTTACATTGTTTCACTAATAACTTGATTACCTAAGAAAATTAATCTTTTTTACGATAAAACATATCCTTCTAGGTCGAATTGAGCTGGTTGAATGTTGTTCATGATACATACCAATAACATATCCGAAATAACTACTAACGTGGTAGCAATAAAACATAAAAGCGGTCAACTTACGTAGAAGTCATCGAAAAAAGGCAGAGCAAACCGTGTTTTGAAGTGGTATCTAACTTGAGTTAACGCGGATTTTTTTGATATACATAAAATGTGAGCTACTGCTGGTAAGCCCCTTGTCGTGAATTACATCACGAATTTTTCAGTAACGTGAAATAATTAATGATCCTCCGATGCTCACCTAACTGAGAAAACGATGGGTTTCGTTCCTCGGTCACCGTCGCGGCAATGACGACCGCATCGAACAGGATTTGTGTGCGCGGAGTGGAATTTCACTTTGTGCACTTCAGAGCAGATGACAAGAGCGCGTCGAAGGAAGTGTAGAGGCGGACTTCTCCATTGACAGTTCATGCGTTGGCTTCTAGGGTGCCTCAATGTCCTTCTGTTTAGGGTGATGCCACCCTTTGTAGTAGCCGATGCCGACAGCACGCGCTCACGGTGAAAATAGAAAGAAATCGACGAAAACAAAATGTCGCCATAGCACATTCAGCGCCAGAAACGCGTGCAAGGACACGCTCTTTCACGCGCTTCTGAACTTCTGAAAAAAAAAAAAAAAAAAATAGGGGGATCGGTGGCCGAGTGGTTTAGCGCACACCAGCTCGGAGCACGTGGAGCGAAAGCTCGCGCTGCAGAACCCAGGGATCCTGGGTTCGAGCCCCACGCCTGCCCGTTTCGATCTGGATGAGCATCGTACCGGCGTGCGGTCGTGTATCACTACTGCGTGATGCACGTTAAAGACCCCAGGCTAGCGGCTGTACCGCACTGGCTAAATTTCTCATCTACAGCTGGGAGACTCGTCGCCCCTGTGAGGCAGACCAAGTTCTAGGCTGTATAAACACACACACAACCCAATTTTTTTTTGAACAAAAAATACAAATAAACGTGTGGAACAAAATAGCGAGATGCCACCACCCTAAGCAAAGCGCACATGAAGGCACCCTATTGGCTTCTATTCCGGAATGCTTCCCTCCTACCCGAAGGTGAAGAGAAAAACACATCTGGGACGTTCATGTGATGAAGACTGATTTAATTGTTACGCATCGGGCGCGAGCACAAGATGCTTGCGCTGCCCGGTAAGCACGGCACATGTACCGTGCTAAAATACATTTGAAAAGAAAAAGATGAAAACTAAATTACAACAACTGACGCACAGTCGTCGGCCAGCAAAACGTCTCAAACACAGCTATGTCGTCAACATACGCAAAATGTAAAACCAAGGAACGTATTTTTCGCCAGTCACGATACCTTTACACCGCCACACGCTTGTTCGCTCTGATTTAGTTCATTTGTACATACGTGAGGTCCCAGGCAATCGGCGTTCGATGTTTTTCTTCAGTTGCGATGCGCACCAATGCGAACACCAACCGAAGAAGTACACGAGCGAATTTATCGCAGTCATGCTTTGCGTGAGTGCCCAACAGCGCACCTATCAACTCTATGTTTCGCTCTCTTCACTAAGAACATAACGGCGATCGTCGATAATCGCCGTTTCCAGCAAAGACGATCAGAACTGAACGCCACGCATACTCGTGCACTACTCGAGCGCCGCTGTTTGGATGAGATTTTATTGTTTCGTTACGTTATGCACCACGTTTCCTAGCGACAAGCTCTTTCGTGATTGGCTGTACAACCAACAACAACCGCGAGCATCACGGGATAGGAGCCTCCAGTTGAGGAGGTCTGTTTTGGTTTGGCGCAGGGAAGTGAGAAAGCCTGTTAAAGGGGCGTTCATCAAGAGGGTATACGGCTTGCGACAGCGACAGGACAGACGTCATGGTTTCTCCGCGTCTTCTAATATCCTTGCCGCAATATAGGGTGGCTAAAGTCGCCAGGCTCGATCTAAAATGGACCGTAAAAATCGACGCCTGCCCGTAGCCCCTCAAACTTTTCGTCAAAGGTGTATTTCATAGGTCGGTTTTTTCTTGTAGAATTACAAAGCGTAGTTCTCTTTCTGTAAAAAATAAGGCCAAGAAACTTGCCTGGGTCAACGGCGGGAGGCGACGCAGACGACCAAGTCAAGGTGCGGGGTGTGTTTGACACTCCTATTGATAGATGGCGCTACCTCCTTGTTTCCGTCAGAGTTCTGGTTTCGGTTTGCTTTCAATGAAATATCGAAAGTGCCCGCGTCGACCGTGGTTTATTGACACCAACATAATCGGTTTTGTAATCTACCTTTGGCGTGAAAATAAATGCAGACAATGATAGAAAAACTTCAAGTAACAAAAATAAAAGAAAACGCGGTTGCATAACGACAACGCTGACGGCGCTCTTGCTGCCGGCGGATTTCGTCTGCGTGTCGTCTGCTTCCTTTCGCTGGTCGGTTGCATCCTCGGACGCTGCTTCCGAGACCATTTTTTTGTTTTGTTTTGCCGCGGTTGGTGGAGAGACAGCCACCATGCGTCACTTTGGATGCTATTTACACCGCATGCACTTTTGAGACACGGGAGGCTGCCAAAGCAAGCTCCAGATAAACAGCAATTAATGGCTCTGAAAAGAGCCTGTCAGTAGGAGCCCGCGGTTTTCGCGGTTGTCAAAGCCGCTGGTCATATGTGCAAAATGGATAGATATGTGATCTTCAGTTCTCGTTGTCTTCAGTCCACATGTCCACCTCGAACTTGGAGGCACTTGTGCAGTCTTCGCTCATAATCCCTGAAGGCTGCCTCCCGCATGTTGTCCGTGATCGCATCGAAGGCGGATATAATCCGCTCTTTTAGTTCCGTCATCGAGCGTACGCGAACTGCGTAGACCTGGGCTTTCACAAAACCCCAAACAAAAAAATCACAAATTGTCAGGTCAGGGGACCGTGGGGGCCAGGGCATTGTCGGTGACCCTCGACCCATCCAGTTGCCGGGAAAGGTTCTGTCAAGCCAGTCTCTCACTGCGGTGGCGTAATGCGGTGGTGCTCCGTCTTGCTGGAAGATGCACACCTCCCTTTGCATGTGCGAAGCTTCCAGCTCCGGCAAGACGTCCTGTTCGAGCATGCGAAGGTAGGCGTCGCCGGTGACCGTGCCCTCAAAAAAGAATGGACCGACAACGCCTTCCCTCCAAAGTCCACACCATACTACGACCTTTGGTGACTGGATAGCCTCTTCAATGATCCAGTGGGGGTTCGTCTCGGACCAGCAGCGGGTGTTTTGCTTGTTCACGTGCCCATCCAGATGAAAAATAGCTTCGTCCGTGAAAAGCAGAAACGAAAGGTGGTTCCTGTTTGTGGAGATGCGCCCAAGTTCGTCCACGCAGAACTGCTTTCGCCGTTCATAGTCATCTGGCTGCAGCTCGAACAGAACCTGTGGCTTGTACGGATACATTTGTCGGCGGATCACCATCCAGACGAAACTTTTACTGATGCCAAGTTGTCTTGCGACTTGCCGCACGGACAGGCGTGGGTTCAATGCAAATGCCGCAAGCACGGCGTGTCGTTTGTTCTGCTGTGGCGACCTCTCTTCAAGTACTCGCAGCCTGGTCTGCACAGTGTTTTCCGTGTTGAATCGGTGCACCCAGCGCAGGACAGTCCGACGGGTGGGCGGACGCCTGCGAAAAGTGGCTCGAAACTTCGATCTCACTTTCCTCATACTCCTGGTTTCTGTAAACCAAAGGACTACTTTTGCCCTCTCTTCGACGGTCAGGTGACGCATTGTGGCTGTTTTCTCCCCAACCACGACAGAAAAGGTCTCGGAAGCAGCGTCCAAGGATGCAACCGACCAGCGAAAGGAAGCAGACGACACGCAGACGAAATCCGCCGGCAGCAAGAGCGCCGTCAGCGTTGTCGTTATGCAACCGCGTTTTCTTTTATTTTTGTTACTTGAAGTTTTTCTATCATTGTCTGCATTTATTTTCACGCCAAAGGTAGATTACAAAACCGATTATGTTGGTGTCAATAAACCACGGTCGACGCGGGCACTTTCGATATTTCATTGAAAGCAAACCGAAACCAGAACTCTGACGGAAACAAGGAGGTAGCGCCATCTATCAATAGGAGTGTCAAACACACCCCGCACCTTGACTTGGTCGTCTGCGTCGCCTCCCGCCGTTGACCCAGGCAAGTTTCTTGGCCTTATTTTTTACAGAAAGAGAACTACGCTTTGTAATTCTACAAGAAAAAACCGACCTATGAAATACACCTTTGACGAAAAGTTTGAGGGGCTACGGGCAGGCGTCGATTTTTACGGTCCATTTTAGATCGAGCCTGGCGACTTTAGCCACCCTATAGAACAACAACACATCGCCGACAACACGTAGATGTCTTTTTACCTTTTCTGTTAAGATTTCTTTTTTTTTTTGTTCTTACGAGCGTTTTTTTCTTACGAGCTAGCCGGGACCATAAAGCCCCTTCATGCTTCAAAAGTAGCGCTAGGTGCGCCGATGCACTAAGCACGTGCAACGTGCAGCTCTTGGTAAGATCATGGCGACACAGCGCAGCTCTGAGCTAGATGTCAGACGCCATATTCTTCCCAGAAGTGGCGCGCGGCACGTGTCTCGAGCATTTCCACAACACTGAATGGCGCCACTTTTCCCAGGATAGAGTGGCTTTACGGGAGCATGCCTCAAAGCGCCTTTGCCCACGGATTCGTCAAAAAAGATATTTCGCTGCTGTCGCGCCGTGCGAGTGAGCGGATCACTTTTCTTTTTTCATCGGTCCCTTCGCCTTGCTTCTGACTGCTTTCAGAAGTCCGCCACCTGCTTGCTCACTTCCTCTGAGCAAGCACTGGACACGAGGACTATGCCAGTGTTCAGCATGTGCTCGGCTCAGCTCGTATTGAAAACGAGTGCTGCATCAGCGTTGGGCGAGTACTCGGATCAAATCACGTGATTTCGTAACCAAGAAATGGCGATCATCAATATTGCTTGGTTGACTTTTGAAAATGGCCTATTGTAAAGTGCCCGAGTTTCTTTTTCTCTGTCCATTCTGTTGGAAAAGTGCGCCGCAACGATTGCCGTCGACAAAGGAGTCTAGTCCTAAGTATTTTCTACCAGGGTTGGGCAGTATCGCGATACAAATGTATCGCGATAGTATTTCAGAAATACATTTCGTATCTGTATTTCTGTATCGCGATACACTTTTTTGACCAGTATCTGTATTTCTGTATCGGAATACATTTTGAATGTTCCTTTGTATTGCAATACAATCAGGGTGAAATGTATTTCGTTACATTTCTTAAGAAATACTTCCACCCCCTCCCCCCCCCCCCCCCCCCCCCAAAAAAAAAAAAAAAATCCGAACGCTTTTTTTTTTTGTTCTTTACTTTTGAGGGCACCAGGGTCAAGCAGATGCTGGGGCATTGTTACCATGCTGACCGAGGTTCCTTCCGATTCTCCAAACTATTTTCCTATGCGTCCTCTTCTCTCTTCTGAGAAGTGTTGCGAAGTCGGGGACTCAAACCAGGTGGCGTGTTAGGAATGGAGTCAGAGCATCTCCTGCCGCAGGTCCTTAGGTAGGAATTTCTGGAGTTATTATTTGCTGACATCTAATGCCCGCCGCTAACCGTCTCTCTTGCCTTAGCGTACGCAGTAGACCCGGCCGGCAAAGCTGAGTCACAATCCGTTGCAGCAAGAGCCTGGCGGTGGTTGACTTGAAATAGTAGGATGACTCACGCAGTGAAGTTCAACACATATCCGAATGCGCCTGCGGCTGCGCCCGTAATATTGCACGGCTTAAGGGTACGTCATCACCCCACGTGAAAGTAACCCGCTGTTCTGGTGATCCGAAACCCAAGAAGGAGGTCAGACGTGGCCTCGCTGTGCCGACCCAGACTTCGTAGACCTGCGACTCGTCTCTAGCTCGCTGTTTCTCGGAGAGCTCGCACCTTTGCCGGCAATATCAGGTCGCAGTCCACGAGGTCTATATTTGGAGTATGCAAGACAAAACTTGAGGACTGCGATCCATGCGTCGGTGGCAGAGGGTCGACAGGAAAGCCTTTACAACAAGGATGCCATCTTATCGTTGTTTCAACCGTAAGAGAATTGATTAGACAGGTGTTCCACCATGCTTCAGGTAGTCTACTATTCTCGAAAAATCGAAATGACACTGCCTGCTTGATCTTCAACGAGGTAACCTTAGAACGAAAATACGTATTGCCTTTTCATAGAGCAGCGTGCTAAAGTTTCATGGTCAGGGCCACACCTACAGATAAAGAATTCCAATTCATTCCACCGTGATGTCATGTGATAAATGTTGACAGGGGCGTCCTTATTCGACAGGGGCGTGGTGCTTTAGGATGACATATTTATTTATTTATAGGTCGAAGTCTTTTCGCATCCCTCATCAGACAGACAAGATGCCAGGGAAGGGACCGCGGTCAGTCCTTGATGGAACGTTTTTTTGCACCCATTGAAGACTCCTCGTCGTCCGAAATCACTACCTTCAAGGCAAAGTACCAAGCCTACGGTAAAGTAATTTCAGGATCAAAAACTTCAACCTCCAACTTCAAGCTTCATTTCACTTGGCGTCTCAAATTTTAAAAATGTATTGCAGTATTAGTATTTCTGTATTTGTATTTCTGCCCTCACTAAAATGTATTCCTGTATTTGTATCTCCAAATACTCTTTGCCTTTTTTAAAAATGTATTTCCGATACGTATCGCGATACACTTTAAGAAATATATCTCAGTATCTGTATTTTAGCTACTATTTTAATGTATCCCAGTATTTGTATTTCCAAATACATTTGTGAGTATTTCTGCCCAACCCTGTTTTCTACCATCTGCAGGCTTTTTTTTTTTCGCCTGCAATTGAGTTTTTTCAGATGTTTCGTATAGTAATGCTTGCAAAGTGTTTGCAGTTAATTTTTTTCGTTGCTCTTAGAGTAACTATAGTTTCTCCTTGCAGAAACAGAGATCACGTTCCTTTTCCTTGCGCCGCCAACTTCGTATTGGCGGGGAAGCGGTCACGAGCGCCGAGCTGGATCCATAGTTCAAGAGAAAAAGGGACCTTGCAGATGCCGAGTTTCCGGCGGAGCACGTTTCTCGCTTTGCGTTTGCGAAATATACACCCTACACTAAAATCGAACAAACTGAAAGGTTCCTTGAGCATTGAACATTATGTGTAGCCGCTGGATACAGTATAATCGTGTTGTTTTTATTGCGAGCCATGTTTTAAAACACGTGTCTAAGTCTGGGAAGCAGACGACACGGAGGACGATCGTGTTACTCGCGTCTGCGGCGCTCGCGGAGACTCAGGAAACACAGAAGGGGACGAACACAATACAACGTCTTGAGAAATTGTGTTGTGTTCGTCCCCTTCTGTGTCTGGGGTTTTATTACCATGATATCCGGGTACCATGGACGAGGCAACAACGCGCAGCTACGGCTTGCGAAGCGACGACGCTTTCGTCAGCTACGACGTTATACCGCAGGCGTAGAGAAAAACACGAGACAAAAGACGGGACGACGGCGCTCGCGCGGCGTGTCGCCGTACTATATTTTCTCTGCTCTGCACGCCGCAGCCAACGAGCTTGAGTAAACTTAGAGCTGTAAACCAGCGGCCAAAAATGCCCCCCCCCCCCCCCCCCCCCGGGTTGCCACCATCTTGCGTGTTTGCCACATTAGTGATCACGTGACGTTAAGATGGTTGCGCCCAGAGGTGGGCCAGATCAGATTGGCCAGATCGCGGTCAGCAGATGGGCACTCTGGGGCTGCGTTCAAATCTTATACGAATGGCGCCGAGTTATTCCGCGGATTAAGTCACGTGACAAGACATATGCAACAACGCTGGACGCGGGTAGGTTTTCGAACGCAACGGGTACGAGAACTTCACCCAGGAGCAAGGAGGTTATAAGAACTAGGAGCGGGCACGTCGCAATATTGATGAAGCCTAGTCATAAAAAGTTTAAACGATTTTGTGCCCAGCGTGACCGCAGATCTCTCTGGCGATTGGTGCGCGTGGCATGTCACGTGTGAGATGGATGGTTGATTGTAGAAGGACTCCTTGCAGGCTTGCGCGCGCTCCGTCCGGTAGGTTTTATCAGATCGAAGGCTAGACTGCGGCGTATTCTAGTACCCCATAGCAAGACGAAGGCTAGCTACGGTCACGTGATGTGGTCACGTTGGCATGGTAAATGAGGAGAGTAAGGAGGAAATGAGAAAGAGGCGAGGCGTCAAGGGAGCATGGCTTGTGGAGGCTACGCGGCCGACGTCATGCCCTCTCCTACCCTTCTATCCTCCTTGCCCAGGAGTGAGACAGAAGCTGCATGCGGTCGATTTACTTGCACCTCCTGCGCCGGTGCAGAAAAGTGTAGGGTAGTCTACTTCCGGTATATGTATTGAGATACGACCGGAAGTACACCGCCCCACACTTTTCTGCACCGGTGCAGGAGGTGCAAGTAAATCGAACGCAGCTTCTATCTCACTCCTGGGTGAAGTTCTCGTACCCGTTGAGTTCGAAAACCCACCCGCGTCCAGCATTGCTGTATCTGTCTTGTCACCTGACGTGATACGCCGGACAAACTCGGCTCCATTCGAGTAAGATTGGAGCGCAGCCCCAAAGTGCCCATCTGCTGACCGCGATCTGGGGTGCTATTCTGGTCACAAACGGTCACGTTCGTGTTTCTCGAAAACTCCTCCCCCCTACGAACCGCGCGCTCCTATTGGCCACAGCCCGCGTGATAATTCCACGCGGTTCCCATGGGAACGTTCCCGAAACACGAAAGCAACCGTTTGCCGTAACTGTCGCTCTTCGAGTTCGGACCGTGACGACAAAGTGATGTATGACCACGTCCGACCTACGTAGCACATAGCGGCAGTCGCGTCACTAGATTAACTGCGGTATTACTCGACACACCCTACTCTCTGTTTCACTATGAGTGCGAGCTAGTGCGGGTCAGGACGGCTCTGGTGCGGGGGTAGGAGCTACAAGAACGTGCTCCTGGCCTTCAACGTCCCTGTCGAGCAGGCGCGCTTGCGCAGTGCAAGCCAACGTTCGTGCAAGATCGTTCGGGGTGATGCGCTCGTGCTTTTAACCTCTCTTTCTATTGCACGAAGGGGAACAAGCTTTGGGCAGGATTCTAGAGCGTAGAAAATGGCGGCGATGCTTGTTGCTCAACGATGGCTCGACCAACGCGTACAATGACGGGTTTTCCACGAGCACCCGGTTGCCTTCGCGATGCACGACGACTGTACCTGACGACAATACCGCTTGTCGAAAAGCACCGTGTGATCGCAATGTGACAACGAGAGACGGCGACGATGAGAGATGATGACCGTCGAGCAGCAGCAGAAAAATCGCACTGAGATTTTTCGCAACGGGGAACTACAAGGGCGCGGTTGCCCCCGATGATCACATAGCTAATGCCCAGTGGATGGTGATCAGAGCCGTGGCGGCCGTCGTGAGTATCGCTGTCGACCGGCTGGGAAGAGACGGTTGGGTCGACAAAACTCCGGACCGAGGCAGCTGAGGCATGTGCGAAAGAAGGCTTTCGTCGCCACCATGACAAGCACACCGACGTCGTCGGGTGCGTTGACTAAACTTAGACTCTAACTAAACCTTCGTCACCGTCATCATCGGTCTGAAGGAGACCGTCACCATTCTGAAGAACTCCAACACTTTGCCGCAAACACCATTTTGCCATTAACAACATGGTGGTAAGTTGACGTTTAAACTTCAGGGTTTCTACCGCTTCGAAGTTAGTGCACGCTTAGTACCTATGTCTTCAGTTGACAATTTGTTGCGGTCTGTAGCTACTGTCAATCACGCAATAAAATCTGGACGGGTTGCTGATGGAATTTTGTTGTATCAATTCGATATTTTACCTTTTCACGCCAAGCTGCTGGAATTGCAAGTCAGTCATCGGAAAGTCATAAGAACACTTTTCGATGCCCTGCAATAAACTACGAACACGTCTGTCCTAAAATGAATCGTTACTTGTCTAGACAGCAGCAGTTTAGTCTGACAGAGTATGGTAAAATTGTTACCCACTGTAGACGAGAAATTTAGCCAGTGTCTTGTGGATGGTTGTTCTTCGTGACCAAGAAAAACAATAAAAATAGAATTGTCCTACATTTAACACTCGTTTAATGTAAAGGTTATTATAGCAATTAAATAGATTGTCGTTTCAAAAGTGACAGTAACTCATTGAAATTAAAGAGTAGTGTGCGCTGGATTTTTGAAATTTGCCTCTGATGCAGAGCAAATACGCACTGTTGGCTTATCACCATCAAGCATAAACGACAAGCGGAGGCAGAGTAGATGTGTGAAGGAAAAGCGAGCATATGCACTAAAGAAAGAACTGCTACGTAACGTGAAGAATGTCAGCAACTATCTTGCCATTGTGGTACGAGCTCAGTGGCTATGCACATGCTTATAGCAGCCTGTGAATGTAGGATGCTCCCCTTATGTGGCAAAGCCAGGGGGGGGGGGGGGGGGGGGGTTATGGGGCTTCGCTCCTTCCCTCCCCAATTCCGGCGGGCCCTAGAATATACACACAAATTCCGACGCCATCCCCCCCGCACCCGAAGTCATGAACATCCCAGCCACCTCAACCCCCCTCCATCCTAACCCCCTTAGAAGTTCCTGGCTACGCCACTACTATCAACAGCACTCAATAGATAGTCAACATTATCAAGATAAACGAAATTTCTTTTATTTTATGCACCATAGGCAGTGTTTTTGTCTTTATATGCATGCAGCCAAAGCCCACACTGTAGAAAACACTTGTGTGAAGCCTGCGTTCACAATGCGGTCCCCGTCAAACTTTCAAGGCGTTAACGAATTCCACAAATTAAATTTTCAACGAACGAATTCGTTTTGCAAAACGCTGGCAAACTTATGTTGCGTTTTACATCATTCATCTTTGTCGTCCGATGAATCAGTAGTCAGCACTACACAAACCTCAATGAGCTTGTCGTTTGTTTTCTTGCCGTTGGGGCGATGGCTGGCGGTCGTGGCGGCGGCACAATTCTTTCTCAGACCGTGCTCGCGGAAACGTGGTTCCCTTTGTGTCAAGGTGAGGTTATGAATCTTAATGCACGGCAACGCTGAATAAAGGTCTATTACCGTCTTCATAATCTCAGCAACGCTACCGTACGAGCCACAACAACACCACCACTTTCAAGCTTCATGACACCGGCACAAATAGAAGCCAAGTCTTGCATCTCGCCAAGCGTTACATCGGAGACGTTAAACGCCAGCTCACTGTGCTCTTCGACCCGGTCCTGCCGCCAAATGGGCTCATCCAACAGCACGAAAGTATTCGTATGCGCGTTGATCAAGTGACCGATCGCATGTCAAACCCCAGCCGCGGTCGATCCGACGAGCATCGCGGCTATGTTCTTTCGAGTTTAACTCGCCAAGGGTACGGTTGTCGAGTTAAAACAATGCAAATAGTCCCGTGCATTCTTGTTCTTATGTCATTTTGTCGTCACAACCCGAACTCGAAAAATGACTGTTAGCGGCAAACAGAGGATTTCTAGTTTCACGAACGTTTCCATGGCAAATGGCGTTGAATCGTCACGCGCAATGAAGCCAATGGGAAAGCGAGGTACCTATGTAGGGATGTGTAAAAACGCAAAAGCCGTTTTTTGTTTGCCCGAGCTATTCTGCAAATAAAAATAAGTGAAAAAGACTGCCCGAGATTATGCCGTCGCGTGCATTTCTTCAGCGCCGAAAGAGAAGAGCATGGCTTATGGAGATTATATATCACTGCAGTGAGCAAAGGAGCAAAGCATTATTAAAACTGCCCGAAGAAACTTTCCTGCATCATCCACAGAATGCTCACAACCGTTGCACTCTGCGTCGATCTCATGACTTGTCATATACTACCACAGAGTCGTCGACAGCTCTGTATCCATTTGAAGTCTCCTTCACAGGCAAACAGGAAATTTCATTTGCAGCTTATGTTCACGGCGGCTTCACAAAGGATGAACGGTGTCGCAGCGCACCTTCACGTAATATTTTTTTTTCTCGTAATGCCATCCGTATCGTGCAGAAGCAGGGAAAGCAACGACGCAAACAAGACACAAACACCACAAGGTCGTTACCGCGGTTTTCGCCATGTTTGTTTTCAAAGACCGTAGCGAAAGACTTCGAGAAAACAAGCTGAGATATCTTAGCTAAACTTACTTTACGTCATAATTATTGAAATAATATTTCGTATTTTATAAAAAGATAATATTATTTTTTTTCTGTTTCCTTCCATTTTCCGGAAGGTAGCCTTTTCTCCGTTATTCGCTCGTTCTAAGTCCCGGAGGAAAGAAAGAAGTTAACAAAAAGAACAGGGGGAAATGCGGGGATTTCTGCGCCCCAACTGCGTGGACACGTCATCGCGACGTAGGGGGATCGTCAGATTCTAGCTGACCGCGTGCGTGAACCGGAATGTTGGGGCGGAGCCTCAGACAAGAATCATTCTAGTTTGAGGCTCCGCCCCTTCTTTCTCGATACGTCACAACTCGAAAGGTACCCGTTTGCGACCAGAATAGCACCCCTGGCCATTCTGATCTGGCCCACCTTTGGGCGCAGCCATCTTAACGTCACGTGATCACTAATGGGACAAACGGGCAAGATGGCGGCAACGGGGGGGGGGGGGGGGGGGTGCCATTTCCGCTGCAGGTAGTGGGTTCCGGTTTACCGCTCAAGCTCGTTGGCCGCAGCACGCCGCCTCACAGACACACCATCCGCGCTTCCGGGTCTCCTGCAGAAGTGACGGTCGCTTCCTGGAGTGCGGCTTGGATCCAACATGGCCGCCCTGGAAGCGCCTTTGCGATGCTGTGCTCCGCGAACTGAGCATAGAGACCTTTTCCGCGCACTCTCGTCCCCAGACACCTAATAGGCGTATCCGGTATGGGCGACGAAAAAATATTAAAACGTTTTAACCTGCAAATAGCAAAAACAATAGAGGGGAGGCAAAACGAGGATGTGTGGCGGTTGCGCTTATATCCTAAATGTACTTTATTCGCGTGGCGACGGCAAAACAATGTTTTCGCCCATACTGGAAGTGACGACAATTCAAGACGGCGGCGCCCAACGAGGTAGAGGGGCTTAGAGCGATAAACCGGAGTTCCGGTCAGCACTCTAAAGTGACCCCGATAAGGCGGCTGCCATTGTACGCAAATGTGACCACTCGTCACGTGACCAAACCAAATACGTGATGTCACAGGAAAGATGGCAGCGCCCAGGCAGCGGCTGGCCCCAGCTGGGCCGGAGCACTGGCCGGAGCTTGTCGGATGCTTTGTTCGTTGTCGTTCGTCTCGGCGAGTTGATTTTAGACGCGGAAGTCGTCATATGAGGCCGGTCGAAAGCGATTTCTGAGTTGAGCGTGGTGTCTGACGTAGGTATAAGGTGAAAATATGGAGAGGAA
Organism: Ixodes scapularis; assembly: GCF_016920785.2. Taxonomy (NCBI): domain Eukaryota; kingdom Metazoa; phylum Arthropoda; class Arachnida; order Ixodida; family Ixodidae; genus Ixodes; species Ixodes scapularis. The sequence continues at coordinate 85,046,834 of NW_024609884.1, forward strand.
CGGTGTGCATTTCGCTGGTGACCGACCGGGATATTGCCACGGAAGAGACAATCGGCCCTACGTTGCTCGGACCTCGGATTGATTCAGATACCGCTAGGGTAAATTTTAAGGCGACGTTTCTGTGCTTTCGTTGACCATCGGGATCTTCGAGGTCTGCAGTGAAGCGTGTGCAATATATTTGGACACACAGTTTAGCGACGGAAATTGCGTGAGTCGTGCTTGGCAGTGGGCAGTCGTGGTGCAGCTTCGTTCAAATGACCGAAGGCTCACTTGGGTTGTGCGGTGCACCGGAGAGCTGCCTTGAAGCTGGTAGTTCCTGTGCCGTGCTTTAGGTGATGCTGTGCTGCCTACTCAATTGTTCTGGCGTAGACGTGCACTTTCACGGAGCACAGGTGTTGCAGTTGGTATTGATTCCGTTGGTCTGTCTCACGTTTCGTCGACACCAAAGTTTCATCAACACTCGTTGCACGAATTGCAAGTTGTACGGACATTTCATCGCGCCTGTAACCTAGCCAGTCCATCCGTTCACGCCGCTTTGCGACGACAGTCTGCAGCGGCTTATTACCAGAAAAGTGGTCCCACATATATCTCAGTTCAGCTCGTCCACGGCAGTCTCCAAACCTCGAAGGAGAGGATTTATTCGGACAGAATGCCACTAAAGCAATGCAGCTTTTTTAGTGGTCACGATAGACTCTCTTCTGTCTGTTTTGTTATATTTTCACGGATGCTTGCACCAGTCCTATTTTCTATCGATATTTACTATTCTGGAAAGTTCCAGGCCATGCTCAGCTGTCATCGTATGTTCTGGTGGAGGTGCTGCGCACTTTACCCATAGCCCTTCACTATGTGTGGACCCTGGCGGCTCCTCAGCCGAGTTGCCCAATAACAATTAAGACACGGGTGTGGGGGATTATCCCGCGTCTTAAACGCCAGGCGAACCGCGAACCAAGTCCTATCCCGAGCCCGGCAGAAAAACCGCAAGACGAGCGAGTACCATAAGGACGAACCTCGGAAATACACCACGAAGGGCCTCAAATCCGAGCCAGTCGCTGCTACCAGCAAGAACCACCGGAATTCGGTCTTTTGCCAGAAAAACCGAAGCTGACTAACTGCTACAGGTTCGTCAACAATGACGAACCTGTAGCAGCAAAGCGCGTCCGCTCCCACCATTGTTTGCATGCCCGTCGCACCTCGCAATCCTATGCCCTTTCACGCAATGTGTATGAAAACGTCAAGGGCTGGATTGAAATATATGGCCGCGGGTCGCCCGCCACAGTGGGTAGACGGACAACCAGCTCCTGCAGAACCTATACTTCTCGTGGAAGAAACTGCCAGGCACTGGTTTGAAAACCATGAATCCTCCTTAACGTCGTGGGAAGTTTGCAAGATCGAGCTGAAGTGCACGTTCATCAGCCAACATTGACCAGAGAGAGCCGAATTTCTGATTCTGTCCAGGATGCGGCCCCAACGAGAGCGTCACCGCCTTCGTGGAAGATGTTTTGGGCCTGATCGAGCACCCACACCAACCCTGATGTTACAGAAGACAAGAAACTAAGAATCCGATGTCCCTCATGTGAGGTACAACACCTTCGGCAGTTTTGTTCGCCACTCCACGACAACAGTCGAAAGGTTCATATCACCGAGGCTTCCAGCATTGAATGTACACTGCAGGCCCGAGGCTGTCACTATCAACAACTCCCCAGCATCTCTACACTCGAGTCGTCCAGCTGCAACTTCGACGCCAGCCTCCCAGGCCTCCGCGACGTCCACGACGTTGTCCGGGAGGAGACCTGGAACCTACTTCCTGCCATCAGTTGCCCGGCTTTTATTTTGATTGCCGAGATTGTTTCGGAACAAGTTCGACAAGCAATTCATCTGGAGGCTTCTTCGAGCGAAGCGGCATCTGACGAGCCGAGGGCGACTTATGACACAAAGTCACGACGACCGCCATAGGCTACCCGTTACTATTCAATGCCAATTCAGCGAGGCACCCCAACGCCGAAGCATCCATACATTCCCGAGCTTGCTGCATTGATGCATAAAACGACCAGAAAAATTTGCGGATTAGAAGCCAGCCCTGCAGCTTCAGTGGATCAGATGTCAGTGGGCGCACATGACGTATGATTACAAGACGGCATCAGTCGGTCAAAGTTGCCACTCGACCAAACTGAACACCGACGTGCCAGGAGCGTCATCTAACAACAAAGACCACAGGTATTACTACTGAACACCTGACACAAGACTGTCGCAGAAAGAACTTGTTATTGAACCATTTGCAAAGGACCAATAATTATGTAATCAAGTGGAAATAAACATATTTGATACACTAACCAAATAAACATATTTCCGCTCGCCTTTACCAGACTTGTACACGTTACTGAAAAAATAGTAAGGAATTACATTTACAATTACTCGAGGCTAAATTGTAATTTATTACAATTACAATTACCCTCCCATGAAAGTAACTGACCGTTACCCCAAAAAGTAATCCGTTACTTTCGTGGCGTTACTTTTAACATTATTTTCCTCAAGTGAGAAACAAAGGGAAGAGGGTTATTCAAGTTCTTATTGTTGCCACCTGTTCCATTTAATGACCTTGAGTATTTTGAGCAACAGCTGGCTCTTGAAAGTCTCGTCAGACATTTTGCGTTATTTCTTACTCAATATGTCGACTGCTACGCTGAACCCCATTTGAGCTGAGGCACTGGATGGGAGTGCCATATTGTTCCTCACGAATGCTTCATGCTCTGCATTGAGCTTCTTTAGCGAAGGAAGGGAAGTACTATTTACCTCGAATGTAGAGCAAAGCTTCGTCGTTGCAGCCGTTGCCTGCGATTCGAGAGATTTATTAGATCCTTCCGATACCCGCGATAACGGTACCCGATAACGATATGATGCATACGCAAAGACGGCGGTTAAGTATCGGATATCATTATCGGAGTCATCGGACCGATCTACTAAAATTCTCCGTTGTCTAAATCGCGAAACTGTAAAAGTCATCAACAGCAAAACATAGTTGTAACAGTAAGGGGATAATCAAATAATAAATAAGGTTTGGCTCGATATTCTTCTTCCTTTGGTTCTGAACGGTTTGTGCCTCACTTGAGACGTTGGTGAATAAAAAAAACAGTTTTCAGTATATAAATATAAGTAATAAAAGGAAAAGAAGGACACTCATAACAACAATTAATCAGAACGTCGGTTAAAACAAAAAAATGTAAACGCACGTTTGCCGTGTGTACCTTTCTTGGTGCCGTTCAAAAACACACGAAGCACAGACCGACTGCAGTTTACTCCGGTGTTCTCCAGATAGACGTCCGCTGATGCCACGGGCAGCAAAGGGTAGAGTACTAAGTAAGCCGCGCTATGGTCCCACTCACGAATTTCTCTCTCTCCTCAAGCCCAGAATACCGAGTCTACGTCAGCCATTATTATGTTTTATTTGTAAAAATATCTGCTTGAGATAAGATGCGTCCTGCTGGGGCAAAACAGGAAGAAGAAGAAAGGAAGACTATTACCATTTTATAGACGCTTTGCAGCAGCTGTGCATGGGCGCCGCCATAAGCGACCTTCAGTTTTTGTTTCCTCTTATTCCGTTCGCTTCACGTCATCATTACCACAGCAGAACAGGTTATTGCGACTTTAGGTGCTACTGCGTCCTTTTCCCCATCATAGACCTCTTTGGAGGTTCATAAACGCCCGCTTCAGTGGCTCGGCATCTCGGTAAAACAGGAGAAGGTCAGCTATGGCGGCTCAATCTGGCGCGTGTGCAAAGCGTCTATAAGTGCTCGCAGAAAGCTGACTCACAAAAAGGGTAGGGTAGACGGAGCGTTGTCTCGTGTTGTGACATTATGAAAATGGTTCTAGTCACTATAACCGAGAAGGACATAGTTAATTCTTTTCAGTGCGCTTACCGCCTCGAGCTTCTCGCAGAGGCGCACAATCACTTGGTGTCCTCCTCTCCCCGCCTTCGATCGCAAAGAAAAAACAAAGGAACTAAAAAAAAAGCGAAAATGACTTGCCCCCCCCCCCCTTTTTTTTTTTTTTGTAGAATTGTTTATTGGGATTTTTTGACATTGATGTTAGGGTCTAAAAAAAAGATAGGCTCAGGGGCTTGGTGTTGCAAAAAAAGGCTTTGCGGAACTGAAGAGTGCCAAGCCTCCCTCCCTTTTCGCTGGTCGATTCACGTGACAGTGTCACTGCGATCGACTTTACAAAAATGAAAAACAAAAAATAAGCTTTATTTAAAATTGGGGGGGGGGGGGGGGTGGTTCTGACAAAAAAAATGTAACGGATTCCAAGGAATCCGTTAAGTCAAAAATGTAAGGGCATTACTTTAAAATTACTCTAGAAAATATGTAATTATTCCGTTACTAAATTACCGATAAATGTAAGGGATTACAAGTAATTTCGTTACTTGTAACGGATTACGTACAAGTCTGGCCTTTACGCCTTCAGAGTCTATACACAAAGAATTGTGTTCACCGCGCGTGCTGGACCTTTTGAGGACACTCGCATCTCTGACCCCTCAATATTAATTAATGGGACGTACCAGACTGGCAGACTGGTTTGCATTGGGTTGCACTTGTTCCACTTCTCCTGAACATGTGGCGCATTCGAAAACCAACTCCAGTGATGTGAAAATGTTATTTATTAATTTATTCCCTCCAGGGGCCTTTGTAGGCATTGTAGGCACTACATACATGATAATAACACTGCTGTAACTTTTTAATTGCAAAAACAAACACATATCTGAGCATCTAGTTTAATAGTTTGTGTTGATGCATTGTTATATGGGAGGACACTTCCTATACGTATGACACAATAGACCCTTTGCAAAACCCCATCAAGCAACACGACTGCGGAATTTTTTTTTTTTTTTCGGCGTAAAGCACACGAATATACCCCAGTTCACGTCGAACGCTAATGCAGCATTTGAGTCCAATACGCGCTCAGCCGAGCTCACAGTGATGGCGGACATAACATTCTTGTCGAACAAATGCCCAAAGTATGAAGGCCTTGGGCAATTAGAGTAGTAGCTACTGTAATTCGTTCCATCACAATTTGGCAAGCGGCGAAGGCTACAGTCTCGGTGAGTCAATATGCACGTTGGAGAGAGGAACATAACAACATAACATCGGAGTGCTCGTCAGCACAGATTTGTCACACGCCTTCACTCCGTCTCTCTGATTGGCACGAGGGGGCTGTGGCGGTTGCCCTTTTCCAAGTTACGGTGATACAAAGTATAGGCAGCTCACACTTCTGAAAAAAGTCTACTGAAGAGACCGAAAGGAATGGTAGTCAACATTTTTCAACAAGACTGCTTTTCGGGCAAGGGATGAACACAAATATGAATCAACTTGTACAGGTAACTAGAACAAGTAAATACTTGAGTGACTAATACAATGCACTCTTGATGAAAAAAAGTATTGCTGCAATAAATCCTACGACAGAAAAAAAAGTGCAGTTAATCTATGCGTACACCAAAACGGTTGCCTGCAACGATTTATTCATCCCCACACTCAATAAAAATGTCATCCTAGCAGCTGAAAATAAGTGTGCAATTCGCGCTGCGATCGAATGCAGAATCGTCGTTTAGCACAAAAGGTTAAAGGTCGCAGGATCTTCCTCGCTAAAAGTTTCTATGGTTATTCGGTGACGCAGGGCTGAAACACCTTCCCCTAGGCCCTCACGCGACGTATACCTTTCGCTTCGATTCTAATACGTTCAACGAAGCTAGAAAAATGAGAATATATTATGCTAGAAGTTATATCGTACAATTGTTTACAAGAACAAAACGTAAAGATCGCAGGAGCTTCCTCGCTAAACGTTGGCTGTGATTATGCAGTTACCTAGGGCTAAAAGGAATTCCCTTAGGCCCTACGTCCGACGCATACATTTCGCGTCGATTCTCAGACATTCCAACGTTCAAACAAAGCTAAGAGAATGCGAAAATTTCATGCTAAAAGCATTTAAAGTTATATCAATCCTTGAGCACATTCGGGAATCCGAGCACCGGTACGGCGATACGGCTGATGCTGTCTCACAGGTGTTAATATCCAGATGATCCAGGGCGATCTTGCGGAAAAAGGGTATAAAGTCTCATTCCTTCATATTTTCACATTATACCTGCGTCAGCGAGCACGAAGAAAAGCGAAGTTGTTGGAAAGCAGCTACACATCGCGGCTACCGCGCACCGAACAAACTCGCATCCGCTAGCTCTGGGCGCTGCCATCTTACCGACGTCACGGCTCTTGTGAGGACACGTGACGAGTGGTCACTTTTGCGTACAAAATGGCGGCAACCGGGGGAATGCCACTTCCGAACTTCCGGTTTCTCACTCTAAAGGCCCGTTCACACTCTTGCGACCGAGTAAGACCGAGAGAGATCAGACCGGTTTTTAAGCCTCTTGCGATCTCTTAGGACCTGCTCCGCTGCAGCGGAGCAGGTCCTAAGAAGTCGCAAAAGGCTTAAAAACCGGACTGATCTCTCTCGGTCTTAAGCGCGAGACACATGGACGGCAGAATCGTCCGATCCGACGTCCGATCCGACAGTCCGAACGCCGCTCCGAATTGCCGCACGCGACAGTTTGAGACACACGCTTCCGACCTTGCATGCGACACGACGATCCGTTCGGCTCCGCCCAGGAGATCCAAGCACTCCAGCGGAGGTCCGCGTTCACAGATCTCTGGTCTCAGATTGACGGTTTAGCTCACACGAGAGAAGTTATAGAAGCTCGTTCTCGTTAGCGCGTGCATTCTCTGCCGGGGCCTACTATTTCGAATGGGTCAGCGTGATCCATGCGTCCGGCTTCCCGTCGCCCGTCCCGTTTTCTTATTCGTCCCGCCAGACCCACTACGTCATCATGACGTTCGCGCTAGCTGTGCTGTCATTGGCTAGACGCATCCGACAATCCGTCCGCCGTGCGAAACTATCTGGCGCGTTGGACGCACGTCGGATCGCCGATCCGGCGTCTGAAGCGACCAAATTTTTCGGATCAGGCAGTCGCATTGCCGGATCGGACGTCGGATCGGATGGATTTTTCGCGCATGTGTCTCGCGCTTTACTCGGTCGCAAGAGTGTGAACGGGCCTTTAGAGTGAGAGTCGTTAAAGAGGCAGTGCAACGATATTGAATTGGAGTGTTTTTCACTTTACACGAACTTACTGGCACTAGTGGGACTCAAGGTTACTCGCACGCAAAGCCACTGGTCAAGAAACTCCTTTGTTGCGGTGTAATTTCAAGGAAAAAGCGATCATTTCCGTTCAATCTCTCCATTGCAAACTTTGATGACGTAACGTGGGGATCGCAGTACACCCCAATGACGATATTTGAATGCGGTTCATAGATTGGACCCGAAAATTGCGTGGGCACTTGATTTGGGCTCGTGCTAATTACTAGCTCGAGAAGCGTTCGGGTAGTGGCCCGTGTCCAATCGCTGCAACGACGACCATAACCGAGCTATAACAATGTTTGGAACTCAGCGCGTGTCCTGTGCTTTGCCAACCCCAGTGCATGGCTATGATCAACATCGACGGCATATAATCGGCTCCAGATCACGTGGCCGCTTGTTCTGGCTGCGAGTCGAGGAGCTGAATGCCTGCTCGTTTTTCTTGAATTCTTCACTGGGGTTTCTACTGCGTGGGGTGAAAAACGAACGCGTGTTTCAGAGGTCATTAACGTCTGGGATCCGTTCTAAGCGGTATTTGCGCAAAGTACAAAAATTGTTGCATCGCCCCTTTAAGCCTTAAGCCGGGATTGCACTGCTTATGCATCATACAGAAGACAGTCTGCATATAGATTCGAAGGCGAGTCATCGCGTGATACGTGCTTCAAGTGCCACACGGCAATGCTTTCAAGGAGAGAACTTGGCACGTGGCATTCGAATCAGGGATATTGCAGTGCCTCCTGTTTGCAGACTGTCTTTTTTATGATGCAGGGATGGGCGGAATACATGCAAATATGTATCGAAATACATACAAATATGTATCAAAGTAAAATACAAAATACTTTGTCAAAAATGTATTTAATTACAAATCTAATTACATTTCCAAAAAAGCATTTAAGTACAAGATACAAATACAACCAAATGCATTTGGTCTCCCTCCAAATACTTTTCCAAATACATTCATCAAAATTTACGTCAGCGACTTCAGGGCACCTGCAACGGGTTTCTGGGCATCTCATTTTAATTTTGCATCGCACACTTGGGAGTTAGTGTGCGAGGCCCTTGTAACGTAATAGAAATATAATCACAAAAAAAAATGTAATCAACTTGGACGTAATAGGTGAAAAAAAGTGCAAAGCTTCAAGCAGCTTTTTTTTTTTTTTTTTTTCGATTACATTTTGGTACAGACCAACAAAGAACCGAGACGACCAAGACGCGCAGCACTAGCTAGATAATTTTTTATTGTTGCAACTCGCACCAGTTAGGAAAATCTGGACGACCCGCGCATTTAGAATGTTCCAGGCAAACATATGGATGGAAATCAGGCTGGAAAGCATCACACGTTGTCACAGGCACTTATTTGGCCAGTCTGCCTGTGAACGTCGATTTCGTCACTATTCTTGCCCTGGACTAGCACCGTAATCACAAAGTCACTAAACGCTTGTGCTTGATTGAGAGACACTGCATCCGGTGCAGAACGTAGTTTTCTTCCTGCTCTGAACAGTGTCAATAAATTTGAGGGATGTATTTTCGCCCACAAAATTGTATTTAATTACAATTGTGTTTGAAATGCCCACGTTTTAGTATTTAAATACACACGTCAAATACATTACCCAATTTGTAATTAAATACAAATGCAAAATTCACAAAGTATTTGAAATACATATTTCAAATACTTGTATTTGAAATACTGCCCATCCCTGCCTGGTATGATGTATATATTAGCAGAGTGACTCCGGCTTTAGTCAGCTCGATTTGCTCGACTCGGGGCCTCCATAATGAGATGCAGACGAAGGAGGAATTTAGCGCCCCAGCTATCAGGGACGAAAGTTTCCCTCTTTCTGAAGGAGCATAGGTTGCAAGTGCGTTCCTCCCTTTAGGGAGGACTGTATAGACCCCTTATTTTTTTAAGAATGCACTGAAGGGGGAACGGTGGCCGAGTGGGCTAGCGCACTCCTACTCGGAGCACATGGAGAGCAAGTTCGCGCTGCAGAACCCAGGGATCCTGGGCTCGATCCCTACCCCTGCCCGTTTCGGGTGTGCAGGGCGGGACTGGAGCATTGCTAATCATTCACGCTCGCATATATGGTCCCGAGAGAAAGAACCGGAATGATAGAAAACTCAATCAAAGGAAGCAGAGCTAGGCGAGGTTAGGTGCCTTTATTTTGCCGCGATCGATCGCTTAAGTTACTTTTTCCCAGAGCATGCACCGGTGTTTTATTGCGCAATGAAGCAAGAACAGACGATGAAACGACCGTGCAAGTAATAGTTTACTATATCTGTGTATTTTTTTTTTTTTTATAAAAAGAAAGCCATAAAAGTTCGTTTCCAAAAAAAGAAAAGGAGTTAGAGGTGATTTTTAGAGTATTGTAATCCCGTGAATTTGAATATCACGCTCGTTTTCCCCGAAGATATAACAAAAACGCA